>NC_135360.1:1940000-2540000 GCF_051622035.1 Arctopsyche grandis | reverse complement strand
CCAACGAATCTGTCGCCGCTATAACGTATTGTAATAACCATAGGCCGGCGCGACCCTGCTCCCCATTGTTCATATATATGGTGAACCTATTATTTTTGCTCTCTAGCTTTGTAATATGTCCTGTATCCTGGAAAATAGCCCCAAAACAAACTTTTTTCTGAAAAAATCACGCTCCACCGCCGAAGACTAGTAATAACTTCTACATGAATATATATTCCGAATTAATTGCAGCTGCTGTGAGCCCCCCTTTAGACGTGCAGGATGGATTAGACCTTATTATAAAATCTAAAATGACGTTACGAATTCGTATATCCTTATCAACTTGGGAAGTTCATGTAAAATAATAAAAATCTCATAAAAAAAGCATTTGCTGAGCAATATTTGAACAGTTTTCCGTACGGAGATTTTCCCGTGCGACGAATTTTTGTGGAGACTCGCGCGCGCAATTTTCGTTGCGGCGGTTATCCTGTTAGCGATTCACATTTGGGATTCAATCACCGAACCCTATCCGTAATGTAACGTAATAATTAAAGAGCGGACCAACTCTGCGCTGTTCATTGTTCGCCTTGCTTTGTTCATTTTTATGATGAACCTTTTTTATGCTCTCTAGCTTTGTAGTTTGTCCTGTTTTCTGGAAAATAGACCCAAAACGCCCTGTTTCCTGGAAAAAGCACGCTTCCGGTCCTACATCTAGTAATAATTTACATTCGTGTCATTCGGCCATTTGACATAATAAATGACAAAACTACGTAATTCGGTGAACTCGTGCTTCGGTCTACTCTTATTCGACGTATTGCATTCGGCGAATTTACCCAGAATCCTAGAAAGCCCAATCCAGTCCATCACCAGCACCACGTGCATGTCAACCCACGAAGATCCTCAACTCGAAACGTCTACATCTAGACATACGAGTACATTGTCCATTCGGCACTCTCCAGGAGTTTGTGCTTCTCGCGCCTAAGTAGCAATGGAGTGCAGACTCTGCCTCTGCTCTGCTCCAGCAGGTTCCTTCGTCCCCATCCATGACGACCCTCATCCACCGCGTTTGCTGCAACGCATTTGGACCTGCTGTCGGTTGCGGGTTAGTTACGTCACACTCACTATTGCCATTGCCAATTCGCTACTCCTCGTAATCGTCAATACCTTTCTAATTTGCAGGTTAATAAAGGTGACCATTTGCCGGATATGATATGCCTTTCGTGTGCCAACAATCTGGAATTGCTCAATAGCTTTCGAAACGCTTGTTTTCGGAGTGACAAAACGTCGAGGGTAGGATTGAACAAGTATTTGAAAGTCAAGCCGGAGGAAGTTTTGCTGGAAGATTTGATATGGAAAGATGAGTTGGGTGCTGATTTGCCACCCAACCTATCCAGACCACGAGATGATGGCAAGGTAAGTAAATGGGATTCGAGTGCCTTAGAACGATTCAAGTAAAACATTCAATTAATCGAAAATTTTGCATGTAAAATTACATCTAATCTAGAGCTGCCATACGTCCCGATAGACTGGGACATGTCGCGGTTTATAGGTCTCAGATTTATAAACTGTAGAAGTCTCGATAGCTTGCGAACCAAGAATTGTTGAATAAAACTGCCAACTGATTTTACTTTTAACCACTACGGGTGACCTTCTTTTAAAATTATTGGCAACGGCCTACCGACACTTTTGCCAACCAACAAGTAGTTATTTAAGACTTCGAGTGCTGATGTATTTTCTGTTGAAAGCCCTCCACTCTGAAAATGTCACCTAGAACATTTCCAACTAGAATTATTTGGTATAATCCAATAGAAAGCAGGTATAAAAACCCTAGATCAGTGCTTCCCAATTACTTTTATGACACGACCCCCTAAATCTGAAAGAATTAATTCCCGGCCCCTAAAAAAATTTTTTTTTTCTAGTTAAAAGGTTTATTTGGCAGTAATTATTACAATTATAATACACATTTATATTCAGCACAAAATTATAGGAACTAGCTTAAAAGGAGGTTCTTAAAAACATTTTTTTTTAAATAAAAACTATACACACATGAAACAATTTAATGCGATAGATTAGGTCGCATGTTTTTACATAACAAATCGATATCGGGTGCAATGTCAGAATCTTCCAAAGTCTCCGTGGAAAGGCATGACCTTTGCTTATTTTTTAATATATGTAAGTAATGACGAAAATGCTGTTGCGCATAGGTACGTAGTCGCGAAAGGAATAAGAGTTCCCAGGGCTTCTTTTCCAATAGCAGGATATTCTTGCTATCGCCTTAACCAAAATTTTGAAATACTTTTTTTATTTAATTCCACTTCAAGCAAATTATTTGATCTGATATCGATCAACTCTTCTTGGGCTGTCCACGTAATATGATCATATTTTAAGGACTTGGCAAATGGTGTTATTATCCGATTGTTAAATATATACATTCCCTAAATATGTAATGTGGAAAAATATTCATAAATGAATATTTGTACTTTCTATTGAATATTTTCGCGGCCTCCGCGAGAAATCCTATGGCCACCCAGGGGGTCGCGACCCTAATTTGGGAAGCACTGACCTAGATAACTATCGCCAAGGATTTCGAGTTTTGTAAAGGTGTGTTTAGACTCTCTAATATATCTTGCAACAATATAAAATAAACAAAAGAAGTATTAATGGATGTATTTATCCAAAACTAGTTCCATCTTCTTCATTGTTGTTAAAATGTAATGCTCACAATCTAAATGCCAAGCCACAATCAAAAATACTCTGCAGTTAAGGATTTCCACCGGGAAATTCTGCTATGGTTATAAATTCAGAAATTCCGGTGTCAACCAGTCTTTATAAACGTTGACAAATGAATGACATGGATTACATGACCCATGTTCAATGCATTTTTTTTTCAATGCTACCTGGAAAGGCTTACCGGGTTGTGTTCTTGTATATTTTTTACATACTCAAAAAAACAACCCCAATAGGCGTATTTCAGGCTGATGGGCTTATTGGCAAACCGCCGATCGGCGTTGGTTTGCATTCAAAGGGTTACAGCCAAAAATAAGTTTAAATTGAAAATATACCAATTCGATATCAATATATTTTAATATCAGCAATTAATGATTACTACACACAAACATAAAAATAGTATGTAAATAAAACAAGATGTTTTTTTTATTTTAGTTTTATTAACGGCTCAGCCACTTTACATCAGTGTGCAATAGTAATTCCTCAAGATCATATTCACATTCTTGTAATGCTCCGAATTTTCGTCTTTGCAAACTTCTTCCAAGAATAGAATTAACTAATTTGAATGCGAAATTCATCACGTCGCCTGAATTTAATATCTTTGAGCACAAAGCCTGCTGATGGATAAAGCAATGGCAGTTGGTAAAACTTGGAATAACATCATTTTTACAAAGAGTTATAGACCCAATATGCTTCCCAACCATAGCAGGAGCTCCATCAGTCGTAATCGACAACAGTTTATGTATTGGATATTCCGTTTTATTAATAAAAGACTTGAATGATTATACATATCTTGACCTATCGTTTGTCCCTTCATCGGTAAAATTGTTAACAATTCTTCTGTAACAGACATATCTTGGAATCCCATTCGAATAATTAAACATATATAGCTGTGCGATATAATTGACAGCCGTTGATTCGTCGAATTACAAAGATACAAACCTGCATTTATCAATATTTTCTTTAAGTAGCTCTTCTAAATTTCTACTCATTCAATTCCAAAACGTCCCGCTCGGCATTTTGACAATTATGGCAGCCCTAACCTATTCGCACTATAAAAATGATGCATGTATTAAATTGTATATCGTTTGGTTTATTTTTTAGACGCGTGGAGGAAAAATTACTACCAAAGATGACATGGCAAAAATAAAACATACCATTGAGATTCCAGTGGAAGAATTACCAAAAGCTTTAGATAAAATGTGTGCTACACGTTCTGAATTGGACCATAAAATAAATTTCCAAGACAGATCGTTTACTCATAAACACAATTTAGTGACCCAGAAAACATTCGATACTCCAGAACTGCATGAATGTGTCATTTGTTCAAAGAGATTTAATAGGAAATATTGTCTCAATTTACACATGAGTGTTCATACTGGGGTAAAGCCACACAAATGTGAGTTTTGTTCAAAATCATTCATTTCAAAATCTAAACTCCGTGTACACATGGATATTCACAGTGGGGTAAAGCCACACAAATGTGACATTTGTTCAAAATCATTCTTTAGAAAATCAACCCTCAGTGCACATGTGAGTATCCATACTGGGGTAAAGCCACACAAGTGTGACATTTGTTCAAAATCATTTCTTAGAAAAGGTGACTTACGTGCACATATAAATATTCATAGTGGGGTAAAGCCACTCAAATGTGATACTTGTTCAAAATCATTCCTTAGAAAATATGAACTCAGTGCACATATTAGTATGCATAGTGGGGTAAAGCCAAACAAATGTGACATTTGTTCAAAATCATTCTCTAGAAAATCAAACCTCAATATACATATGGGTATTCATAGTGGAGTAAAGCCATACAAATGTAACGTTTGTTCGAAATCATTCCTTAGAAAGCAAGAACTAAGTCTACATATGAATATCCATACTGGGGTAAAGCCACACAAATGTGAGCTGTGTTCAAAATCTTTCAATTTAAAAACTCACCTCCATGCACATATGGGAGTTCATAGTGGGATAAAGTCATACATATGTGACATTTGTTCAAAATCATTCGATAAAAAATGTAAACTCAGTTCACATATGTGTATTCATATTGCAGTAAAGTCACACAAATGTGAGTTTTGTTCAAAATCATTCAATTCAAAACGACATCTCCGTGTACACATGGGTATTCACATTGGGGTAAAGCCATACAACTGTGACTTGTGTTCAAAATCATATACTACGAAACAAAATCTTAATGCTCATATGAGCTTTCATACTGGAGTAAAGCCAAACAAATGTGAGTTTTGTTTAAAATCGTTCACTTCAAAAATTCACCTCCGTAAACACATGAATATTCATAGTGGGGTAAAGCCACACAAATGTGACACTTGTTCAAAATCATTCCTTAGAAAATATCATCTCATTGCACATATTAGTATTCATAGTGGGTTAAAGCCACACAAATGTGACATTTGTTCAAAATCATTCTTTAGAAAATCAAACCTCAATACACATATGGGTATTCATAGTGGGGTAAAGCCACACAAATGTGACATTTGTTCAAAAGCATTCCTTAGAAAATCTAACCTCAGTGCACATATGGGTATTCATAGTGGGGTAAAGCCACAAAAAAAAACCATTCCTTAGAAAATATGAACTCGGAAAGCACGACATACATATGAATAATGTCAGACAAATGTAACATTTGTAAAGCCACACAAGTGTGACATTTTTTCAAAATTATTCTTTTAAAGTTGTGACCTGAGTGCACATATGAATATTCATGCTGCGGTAAAACCATACAAAGGCGAGCTTTGTCTAAAATCTCACTTTCGTGTACACATTAGTAGTCATACTGGAATGAAGCCACTCTGGAGATAAACCATTTAAATGTGATGGTTGTTTTAATTTTTTGGTATTTGAAGTCTTACGCTGGAGGTAGCCACATTTACCGATAGATCTATGTAACTTTGTAGAATACTACTCTGTAGAAAATTTGTGCAAATGGGCAAAAATCATATTATTGTTTATAGTGGAGAATAGTTGGTCCGCTGTAGAAACATACTTAGCAAAAACTGACATACTGTCGCTTACACCGCCTCTCGACCAATAGCATTTCGTACAGTCAATAGAACATTGAAATAAAAATGCTATTGGTCGAGATAGGGTGTAAGGGACAGCAAGTGCGTTTTACCCAAGTGTCTTCATACAGCGAATGGACTATAATACCTCAATTGCAACATTTATCTAAAATCAGACTAATAAATTTTTACTTTTAGACAAATGTGATATTTGATAAAAATAATTTCCTAAAAGATTTTCCTTCATACTAACCTACTTCTTTCCACCAAATACTTTAATATACATATGTATATATTTACATACATACATTTTTTTTTTCCATATAAACCACTCCTAGAATTGTATATCTGTTTGAAATATGTACATATTTATATACATAAGCAGGCCAAAATGTCATGTTTTAGGTAATTTTAGCCATTTTGGCCATTTTGGAACAGGTCATTATGGCCAGCTTACGTTTTATAAAATTTGTAAATTTTTTGTATTCAGATTAAAGTTATACACAAGGAAGCACTTGACGGCTTTTATTTCCAAAATAATAACGGAGACATGAAAAGTATGATGATTTTCGTTAAAGGACGCTACCCCAATAAAAATATCCCTTGTGAGCGAAATTGCCTTCCCATTTCCTTCAATTTACCTCTACCAAACTGGTTTTTCCTCCATGAGCATATTAATCGGGTATGCGTGAGCTCGGCGACACAAACTCGGAAACGGCAAAGTCATAAACGATAAAACCAGAAACGGCACACTCAGCGATGGCAGCAAAAATGATTTTGAAAAGTAAATTATTGACTTGTTTCATTTAGAGCTATTGTAAATTTAATAATGGAAATATGGCTTTTTAAGAACAAAATATGGAGTTGATTAGATGAAAGTTTATTTATCAGATTAATATACAGGCTGTTATTAAGCGAAGTGCAAAGCCTTTAACGGTTATTTTTTTGTGTAAATGAGCCCTTATAATAATTACAAAAACAAAATAAATAATTACAAATTAACAGCTTAATGGAAAAGTATAAAAACATCTTTGAACCATGAAGAAAGAGATGAAACTCAAAATTACCACTGCAGAAGTGGAATCAAATGCATTAAAAATGGTTCGGTGATTACTAGTCAAATGTGAACCGGTCGCTCTAGATCGGTCAGACGTGATCACCCGTCACACTAAAACTGGTCACACCCAAAAATTAAAAATTGATCGAAATTTTGGGTGTGACCAGTTTTTTTGTGACTAATTTTCTGGTGTGACCAGTTTTAGTGTGACGGGTGATCACGTGTGACCGATCTAGAGCGACCGGTTGTCCTGTGACTATATATATATATATATATATATATATATATATATATATATATATATATATTGTTGCGTAGGGGTGGGTGGAGGATCCAAGTAAAAGGCCAACAGTCGTTTCACAGCATTTATTGATGATTAAGGAGATACACGCACTGGCAGTGCTCAGTCCAGAATGACATGATATCGCCTACGTACCAGCCTTATAAAGGGTAGATCTCTCAGGACGTCTAATCTGTTAACCTGTTGTATAGTCACGTATTCGGATATGTATTTCCACGACATTGGGTCTCCCCGTACCGATTCTGAGAAAGGACTAATAACGGTCATTGTTTAGCCTAAATGCACTTAGAGTCCAGATATAACCCTGGAAGTAAGTGCTAGCACTTAGTTAATCCGATAACAGATATCCGTTGGTCTAAGTGCAAGCACTTAGTTAATCCGTTAACAGATAACCCTTGAACGGTCACATAGTCTCTGGGATTCTATTCGCGTAATCCGCGGCGTACGTTACAATATATATATATATATATATATATATATATATATATATATATATATATATATATATATTTTTTTTTTTTTTCTTTCATGGAAGGGACGAACCGAACGCCACCATGAACTCACAAAACAAAGTAAATGAACAGGTACGTTTTTTTTTTTTTCAAACGGCTTTGATTACTTAATATTATGCTTTTACGTAGAAAAATGTAATATAAATAGAATCGCCCTTTGACAACAAATTTCTTGTTTCCATAACTCCGCAATTCGCGAAATTTCAGGGATGATGGTGCCATAAATTTTCTGTTTATGGCACCATCATCCCTGAAATTTCCAGTAAAACTGGAGACTGGATAAATGTCGCCAAATCTGGGTTCTCCAAGCGAAAATGACGGCTGGCAACCCTAATCTTCACCAGCACCACATTAATGTCAACCTAGGAAGACGTTTAAACTCATTCTAGGCATTCATTATCCTCTTTCCACTCTCCAGGAGTTTGTGTTTCTCCCGCCCAAGTAGCGATGGAGTGCAGACTTTGTCTCTGCTCTGCTCCAGCAGGATCTTTCGTCTCCATCTATGACGACCCTCATCCACCGCCTTTGGCGCAACGCATTTGGACCTGCTGTCAGCTGCGGGTTAGTTGCGTTACACTTAAACCATTGGTATTGTTTATTTGCTAGTCCTCGTAATCGTCAACACTTTTCTCATTTGTAGGTTAGGAAAGGTGACCATCTGCCAGATATGATATGCCTTTCGTGTGTCAACAATTTGGAATTGCTCGACAGCTTTCGAAACGCTTGTTTTCGGAGTGACACAACGTCGCGAGTGGAATTAGACAAGAATTTAAAAGTCAAGCAGGAGGAAGTTTTGCTGGAAGATTTAATATGGGAAGATGATTTGGGTGCTGATTTGACACCCAATATTTCTAGTCTACCAGACGATGGCGAGGTATGTAAATAGGATTCGGGTGCCTTGGAACGATTCTAAGCAAAACATTCAATAAATCGAAAATATAAATTCACTGTAAAAATTTACATATATGAAATTGTACAATGTTCGGTTTATTTTTTAGACCCCTGAAAGGAAACTTACTTCGACCGACAATATGGCAGAAGTAGTAGATACCAATAGACACATTCTAGCAGAAGAATTGCCATTACGAAAGGCTTTAGATAAGATCTGCTCTACACATTCTGAATTGGAACATAATATAAATTTCCAAGACAAATCGTTTACTCATAAACAAAATCTTGTGACACAGAAAAACTCATTTCTTAGAAAATATGAACTTAGTGCACATATGAGTACTCATACTCCGATATATTCACACAAATGTAACGTTTGTTCGAATTCATTTACTAGAAAAAATAACCTCATGCAACATATGAATATCCATTTTGGAGAAAAACTGTTCAAATGTGATATTTGTTTAAAATCATTTCTTAGAAAATCTCATCTCCTTTGACACTCGGGTATTCATAGTGGGGTAAAGCCACACAAATGCGACATTTGTTTAAAATCATATATTTCGAAAGAAAATCTTAGTGCCCATATGAGTATTCATAGTGGGGTAAAGCCACACAAATGTGACATTTGTTCAAAATCATTCTTTAGAAAGTATGAACTCGGCGTACATATGAATATTCATACTGGGGCAAAGTTACACAAATGTGACATTTGTTCAAAATCATTCCTTAGAAAGTATGAACTTAGGGCACATATGAAAATTCATACTGGGGTAAAATTACACAAATGTGAGATTTGTTCAAAATCATTTCTTAGAAAATATGAGCTCAGTGTACATATGAATATTCATACTGGGGAAAAGTTACACAAATGTGACATTTGTTCAAAATCATTCATTTCAAAATCTCATATCCGTGGACACATGGGTATTCATAGTGGGGTAAGGCCATACAAATGTGACGTTTGTTCTAAATCATTCCGTTCCAAATCTCACCTCCGCGAACACATGAGTATTCACAGTGGGGTAAAGCCACACAAATGTGTCATTTGTTCAAAACCATTTCTAAGAAAGCATGAACTTAGCGTACATATGAATATTCATACTGGGGCAAAGTTACACGAATAGGACATTTGTTCATAATCATTTCTTTCAAAATCTTAAATACGTGAACATGTGGGTATTCAAAGCCACACAATTTTTAAGCGCAGTTAACAAGCAAGCTATTAATGTTTTAAGTCCAATTTCTACAACCAGTATATTTGAAGCCGGATTTACTTATTATGCTGTGACATTCTCACACCAGCTATAAGTAGTCAACTTAATTAAAAATAATTACTAAATAAATAATAAGATTTAATACCATTTTATTTTTATTTTTACTATAATGAATTACTAAGCCTAAAAATCCCTAAAATACACAGACCCATATTATATCGTGAAAACGTGATCATTGATCTATTCTGAGTTCGAATTTTCACATGATCACAAAACTTCATCCATTGTTTCTTGGATATTTCATCGCAGGCCATAACATCGCGAACAAATCCATGGCAGTGGCATTTCACTGCTTGTACTATTTTTCCGGTTCAAGCTAAAAAAATATGTATCGGGTCGGTTCTAGAAACCATAACGTTTATTTCGGTTTTCGGTTCAACTCCGAGTGATAAATTTTTGAATTTTTATCACTTAGTCCGCAAAACATGAGACACATTGTAAGGGGGAAAGGAAATCTGAGACACTGTATCCGAAATAGCCGATATATTTTTTTGGTTTGGTATCCGAAATAGCCCTGGTTTTTTTGATAAAAGAAAGCTTGAAAGTTTTCAATTATTTTTATTAAATAAGATTATTACTATAATTCATAACTAGAGGTAGGACCGGAAGCGTGCCGTTTATTGTTCAATTGTTGTAAATGCTTTGTAAAAAAGATTCGGCAAACCTTTAACAACGCATTTACAACATTTGAACAATAAACGGCCTCCTCAGGGTCCGGGCTTTAATCATAACAACATTACTTCAAATATTTGAGTAACGATCAGAGGCTCTCAACATTTTATTTTAAATACGAATATTTTTAGATTATATTTACATTTCACAAAATTTATTCAAGATAAAATTTAAAGATTAATATTGTGGGTGATTTGAATACTGAATATATTAGATATTCACCGTATAATTATAGATTACACTGAGCAACAAAAACATTAACGAAGCGGAAACTGAAAATATATATATGTATTTTTTGACTTTTCACATATTGCAAGTGTTGTGATTTACTTCTTTGGCAGATCTTACTATCATCTGGGGTCTGATCATGCCTGCTGCAAAAAATTATATAATTATAACAAATGTACGTTCGTCGAAGATAGACCCGGTTCCGAATAAGGTAAGAACGAAAACACACTAAGAGGTACGCGGCACGTGTTTTTTTTAGATAGTTTTGCAAGTGTAAAAAAATCCAAGCACGCATAAGCATTCCTGAAGCACACAGTCTCAAAAATTACCCTCTGGGGTGTTTTCAATTATATTTTATCCTTGTATTGACATAGGTTGTTAGTGATCGATAACTGTGATTCCCATATACCACAATGGAAACACACGATGTGGTTGTTAGAATTAGGACAACTGATGAACCGGGGAGCGTAACTATCGAATATATATATATAGTATATAGTAAATCATACATAAATCCGACAGTCATAAATTTGGCGCCAGTCAATTGCACGAACCTCAATTAAACCGAAATTAAATCAGAATCAACACGAAGAAAATTCCATCGCAGCGATGAAACCCCAACAGATGAACGAGTAGTAGAAGCGGTCGCTTAAATGATTGAAACAAAAGCTCTGTAGGAATATAGCACGACTTGTTCTATTATGAATCAAAACCAGTGATCTCATCATCGATCCTGTACAAACATGCATAACTCAAGGGCAACGTCCCCTTTGACCATTCTAGAAGAAAGAGTTCATCGCTCGATCGTAAAACGAACGAAAACTGACAGTGATGTCATCAGGAAACTGTAACACGTGTCCTAAAAAGTCGTTAACGCGTGGCACACGACCCCATTCTCAAAACGAATGACGTCCTGGCGCTGACCCCATAGCTATAAACCACACGTGTACCAAAGACACGTGCCTCGAAAACAGGTCAACACGTGTCCTGGAAACGAAGACAAAGCATCTGCACACGGCACGCTTCAAGCCAGAACGTCTATAAAGCGACGCACCAGCTCCCAACACCAGAGTGAACCTCTGGAGTTCAACCAGTTCACTTCTCCGAACCTCAACTTCTTCGTACATACAATAACCATTGTAACAATTGAACAAAAATAAACGATCCTCTTACAAACACAACCGGAGTTTTCTTAGACCAGGACACGTTCAACACATCTGCCCCGCGTACTAAAGGGCGCAGGACAACCGAAGATACACCGGTGATTTAATATTCCTTTATTATTTTTTACCCAATCCCTAAATTTGCCGTAGTCTCCACCAGCTGGCCAAGAACCACCAGTACATAAAATTTCTGTTCCGGTTCCGGATTCTATTTTCTGTTCCATTTCCGGATGCCTTTTTCAATTCCGGATCCGGTTTCCTGTTTCATTACTGGTTCCGGATTTTTTTTCGGATCCGAATTCTTTTTTTAGTTCCGGTTCCAGCATCCTTTTCATCTCCGGTTCCAGATTCTTTTTTGCATGCGCGAGCCGCGGTAAACTCGAGAGCGTTAGTACAATATTTCGCGTGGATTGATGGAGTTTTTGTGTGCCAGATGTTCCGTGATAGAGATTTTAGTGGAATAATCACCGATCAGCCGCATGAGGGCTAGCAACCCTAATTTTGTCACCCAGCTGTCAAAAAACCCACTCGCCAGCACCACAAACATGTCGACCTTGGAAGACCCTCAACTCCAAACGTCTGAAACGTCTACATCTAGACATCCATTGTCCACTCTGCACTCCCCAGGAGTTTGTGCTTCTCCCGCCCAAGTAGCGATGGAGTGTAGACTTTGTCTGTGCTCTGCTCCGGCAGGGTCCTTCGTCTCCATCCATGACGAACCTCATCCACAGCGTTTAGTGCAGCGCATTTGGACCTGCTGCCGGCTGCGGGTTAGTTACGTTTCACTCGAACCATTACTATTGTTTATTCGCTGATCCTCGCAATCGTCTATAATTTCATCATTTGCAGGTTATGAAAGATGAACACCTGCCAGATATGATATGCCTTTCGTGTGTCAACAATTTAGAATTGCTCGAGAGCTTTCGAAACGCTTGTTTTCGGAGTGACAAAATATCGCGTGTGGAATTAGACAAGAATTTGAAAGTCAAGCAGGAGGAAGTTTTGCTGGAAGATTTAATATGGGAAGATGAGTTGGATGCTGATTTGCCACCCAAAATTTGTATTTCACCAGACGATGGCGAAGTAAGTAAATAGGATTCGATTGCCTTAGATCGATTCTAAGCAAAACATTCAATTAATCGAACATCTAACCACATTATAAAAATGTTAAATTGTATAACGTTTGGTTTATTTTTTAGACCCTTGGAGGAAAAGATAACATGGCAGAAATGTTATATACCATTGACATTCCAGCGGAAGAATTACCATTGCGAAAAGTTTTAGATAAGACGTCTGAATTGGACCATACAATACATTTCCAAGACAAATATACAAGATGCCACGTCGGAGTAAAACCGTTTAAATGTGATATTTGTTTAAGATCGTTCAAGACAAACTCCCAGCTCCGTGTTCACATGAGAATTCATAGTGGGTTAAAGCCTCACAAATGTCACATTTGTTCAAAATCATTCCATAGAAAATGCAACCTTAGTACACACATGGGTATTCATAGTGGGATAAAGCCACACAAATGTGACATTTGTTCAAGATCATATACTTCGAAACAAAATCTTAGTGCACATATGAGTTTACATACTGGGGTAAAGCCACACAAATGTGATATTTGTACAAAATCATTCTGTAGAAAATCAGAACTTAGTGCACATGTGGGTATTCATAACGGGGCGAAGCCACACAAATGTGGCATTTGTTCAAAATCATATACTTCGAAACAAAATCTTATTGCACATATGAGTATTCATACTGGGGTAAAGGCACACAAATGTGATGTTTGTTCAAAATCATTCCGTAGAAAATCAGACCTCAGCGTACATAGGAATATCCATACTGGCCTAATGTCACAAAAATGTCACATTTGTTCAAAATCATATACTTCAAAACAAAATCTTATTGCACATATGAGTATTCACACTGGGGTAAAGCCACACAAATGTGATATTTGTTCAAAATCATTCCGTAGAAAATCAGAACTTAGTGCACATGTGGGTATTCATAATGGGGCGCAGCCACACAAATGTAACATTTGTTCAAAATCATATTCTTCGAAACAAAATCTTAGTGCACATATGAGTTTTCATATTGGGGTAAAGCCACACAAATGTGACATTTGTTCACAATCATTCCGTAAAAAATCAGAACTCAGTGTACACATGAATATCCATAGTCGGTTAAAGTCGCACACATGTGATATTTGCTCGAAATCATTCTTTTCAAAATCTCGCCTCCGTGTACATGTGGGTATTCATAGTGGGATAAAGCCATACGAATGTGATATTTGTTCAAAAACATTCCGTAGAAAATGCAACCTTAGTGCACACATGGGTATTCATAGTGGAGTAATGCCACACAAATGTGACATTTGTTTAAAATCATATTCTTCGAAACAAATTCTTAGTGCACATATGAGTATTCATACTGGGGTCTCCATTGTTACCCTCGAAAGCACTTAAGCCGCCTGATAATACCGATTGCACTTAACCGGCGGCGTACGTTACAACATGTTTACATAGAATAACAGAAATAAAATATTCATATTCAATATGTTAAATAAATAAAATAAATATGCGCTGCAGGCGAAAAAAATTTCATAAAGTTTTTAAATCAAAAATGCCATTGCCGGAAGAAAGAGATCTTAGACATATGTGATGACGTATGGATGTGAAACTCGACATTGATCGCCACGATGCTATGCAGGCCCAAGCCTAGGAGTTCGGCCGCCTATGTGCAAACTTAAATCGTTAACTTTTAAATTTTATCAGCATTTGTATAAATCCTTAATAAAATATATTTTTTTAAAAGTAAAAATCAGTTTATATTGGATAATATAAAGTTGCATTTTCTTTTAAATTTATTTATTATTTGTACAATGTAAAGAAAAATGCGTCACAGGCGGAATTTTTTTTTCTTTTTCCGAAATTTTTTTTCCTGAAAAATCTTTCAAAGGTCAATTCCTAAAAAAATAGTGAAACCATTCCTAAAAAAACAAGCTTCCCCATATTTAAAATTGTTGTTTTGAAAGAGCAAATGTCAATGTCGGAAATATTTTCTTGGTGATGTTTCAACAGGCTTGGAAAATGAATCAAAGTTTCTCTTGAAAATTTTTAAGCAAAAAGGGATAAATTGTTTTCGAATGAAATAACTTCTTCTAATATCGAAAAAAATGTGTTTCTTTTCTCCTGTAGTTTACGATTAAGCTGATTTAGATTATGCTTAACTTTCTATTAGTAATTTATTACTAATAGAAATGCAAAATGTTTCGTCTTGATAAAAAACGTACTTTGTTATGCATCAGAAGATCTGCTTACTCTCTTTCCATTTCAGCTAAAAATTCTTTAAATTAGCGATAACTTCTGCGCACAAAGCGCTTCTCAAGGAATTATGGGTAAGCAAGTATCGCATGATTAAATTCTTTTTCAAAATAGATGGTCATTTGTGGCAGAGACTCGAGACAGAGAGCGAAAATGAAGACTAACAGCCCTAATTTTGTCACCCAGCTGTCAAAAAACCCACTCGAGTCCATCACCAGCACCACAAACATGTCGACCTTGGAAGACCCTCAACTCCAAACGTCTGAAACGTCTACATCTAGGCATCCATTGTCCACTCGGCATTCTACAGGAGTTTGTGCTTCTCCTGGCCAAGGAGGAATGGAGTGCAGACTTTGTCTCTTCTCTGCTTCAGCAGGGTCCTTCGTCTCCATCCATGACGACCCTCATCCACCGCGTTTGGCGCAACGCATTTGGACCTGCTGTCGGCTGCGGGTTAGTTACGATACACTCAAGTGTATCGTAACTAACCCGCTATTGTTAATTCGCTAAAATTACCAATGCTATTGTTAATTCGCTAAAACTCGTAATCGCCAACATCTTTCTCATTTGTAGGTTAGGAAAGGTGACCATCTGCCAGATATAATATGTCTTTCGTGTGTCAAGAATTTGGAATTGCTCGAAAGCTTTCGAAACGCTTGTTTTCGGAGTGACACTACGTCGCGGGTGGAATTAGACAAGAATTTGAAAGTCAAAGAGGAGGAAGTTTTGCTGAAAGATTTATTATGGGCAGATGAGTCGGATGCTGACTTGCCACCCAACATTTCTAGTTCAACAGACGATGGCGAAGTAAGTAAATAGGATTCGATTGCCTTAGATAAGTAAAACATTCAATTAATCGAAAATAAAAATTCAAACGTTAAATGACATCCAATCACACTATAAAAATGTTACCCATGTTAAATTGTATAAAATTTGGTTTATTTTTTAGACCCCTGGAGGAAAAAATACTTGGAACGAAAATATGGCAGAAATAATAGATACAAATACATACATTCTAGCAGAAGAATTACCATTACGAAATGCTTCGGATAAGATGTGCTCTACACATTCTGAATTGGAACGTAAAATAAACTTCCATGACAAATCGTTTACTCATAAACAGTATCTTGTGACGCAGAAAAACTGTAATACTCGAAGAATGCTGCATGAATGTGATATTTGTTCAAAATCATTCCTTAGAAAGTGTGAACTCAATGCCCATATGAATATTCATACTGGGCTAAAGTCTCACAAATGTGTAATTTGTTCAAAATCATTCCTAAGAAAATCAGAATTCAGTGCACATATAGGTATTCATAGTGGGGTTAAGCCTCACAATTGTGAAATTTGTTCAAAATCATTCCTTAGAAAGTATGAACTCAACGTACATATGAATATTCATACTGGGCTAAAGTCGCACAAATGTGACATTTGCTCAAAATCATTCCTTTTGAAATCTCATCTCCGTGTACACGTAGGTATTCATAGTGGGGTAAAGCTACACAAATGTGACATTTGTTCCAAATCATATACTATGAAACAAAATCTTAGTACACACATGAATATTCACACTAGGGTAAAGCCATACAAATGTGAGATTTGTTTAAAATCTTTCAATTCAAAATCTCAACTCGGTGTACACATGCTTGTTCATAGTGGGGCAAAGCCACACAAATGTGACATTTGTTCAAAATCATATACCTCGAAACAAAATCTTATTGCACACAAGGGTATTCATAGTGGGGTAAAGCTACACAAATGTGACATTTGTTCCAAATCATATACTATGAAACAAAATCTTAGTACACACATGAATATTCACACTAGGGTAAAGCCATACAAATGTGAGTTTTGTTTAAAATCATTCTTTAGAAAGTATGAACTCAGCTTACATATGAATATTCATACTGGGCTAAAATCTCACTTCCGTGTACAAGTAGGTGTTCATAGTGGGGTAAAGCCACATAAATGTAGTATTTGTTCAAAATCATATACTACGAAACAAAATCTTGGTCTACATATGAATATCCATACTGGGTTAAAGCCACACAAATGTAACATTTGTTCTAAATCATATACTTCGAAACAAAATCTTAGAGCACATATGAGTTTTCATAGTGGCGTATAGGTCTGTTACTGAGATTCGTTACGTGCAATTGCGCTTTTTCTAGTGTCTGTGAATAGGTGTATAGTAACGTTTATACAAAATCGGTTTTTGGTTTTGGATATACCAATAAAACCGGTTCTCGGTTTTAGTGTAATATTTGTAAAAAAATTCGATTAAAACTATTAAATAAATATATTTCATACATGTAAAAGCAACAAAGAAAAAGCTGAGCTGTTTGCACAACACTTAGAGACAGTATTCCAACCACACAATATTCAATCTGATGCTGATTATACACCAATGTATCAACCACAGCAACTAATCAAAACGGTCACCCCTATGGAAGTAGCTAAAGAAATAGATGACAATATAAATCCTAAAAAGGCACCTGGAATTGACGAAATCTCACCGGGACTATTCAAGGAACTTTCGAAAAAGGCTATTATCATGCTAACATACTTATACAATGCATGTTTCCGGCTCAAGCATGTGCCAGAGTGCTTCAAAACTGCTCAAATCATAATGTTGAAGAAACCTGAAAAGTCACCCGAACAAGTAACATCATACAGACCAATATCCTTGTTGCCTGCGATCTCTAAGCTATTCGAAAAACTATTATTAAAAAGACTCAAGCCCTTAACCGATGTTCCCGACTTCCAATTTGGATTTAGGTCGAAACATTCTACCATCGATCAAGTGCACCGTGTTATTTCAAAAATAGAGCAATCGCTAGAGGAAAAAAAGTATTGTCCAGGTGTATTTCTTGATGTCTCACAGGCCTTCGACAGGGTATGGCACGAAGGACTTATCCATAAAATCAGCAAGTCATTACCTGGAAATTATGTCAAATTACTGGAATCATACTTATCCGGACGCAAATTCAGAGTTGCTCATGAGGAGGCATTCTCTAACTTTTTCACAGCCTCTGCAGGAGTACCACAGGGAAGCGTAATAGGGCCTATACTGTACCTGATATACACTGCTGACATCCCGACAAGCGAAGAGACATTCATTGGAACATTTGCAGATGACACAGTCATTATGTCATCGAGCGAGTCACAGGAGGAAGCATTTGAACGCCTGCAGCGTGCACTGGACAAGATCAGCAAATGGACCAAGGACTGGAAAATGAAACTCAACGAGCTAAAATCAATGCAGGTCACATTTGCACTGCGACGAAACAGTGTCAGCACTCAGACTTTCATAAACGAAATCCAAGTTCCACAAGCTTTGTCAGCTAAATATTTAGGACTGCATCTTGACTCAAGGCTTACGTGGAAGCATCACATTAAAAAAAAAATAGAACAGATTCGAATTAAACAAAGAGAAATGCATTGGCTAATAGGAAGACACTCCAAATTAGACCTACAATGCAAAAAACTGATATACCAGGCAATCGTGAAGCCAATATGGACATATGGCATACAACTGTGGGGATGCAGTAAGCCATCCAATATCGAAAAAATGCAAAGATGTCAAAACCAGTTTTTGAGGATTATCACCGATGCATATCGCTTCGTCACAAATGAAGAGATCCACAAGGACCTTAAAATCAAAAAAGTAAAAGAAGTCATCCGAGAATGCGCCGGGAGGCACGAGTTGAGACTGCACCGTCACCCTAACATATGTAGAAGCGTTGCAGCTATTGGACACAACTCACCAGCAGAGGCATTTAAAGCGAAAAAAGCCTCACGAATTGGTGTTCTGAATGTGAGAGATTCAGAAGCCCAATTCACAATTTTGGGGACGGAGTGATGATTCCGTAGTGCCCGTACATGATCTGAAGAGCAACGATATCGCTGGTGATCATTTATCGGGAATCGATAAGATGGCACCAAAAAAAAAAAAAAAAAAAATACATGTAAAACAGTTGAACGACGAAACGCCCCCATACAAATTGGTGAACGACACAAGACCCCAAAAAATGAAAACACGACATTATGTCTATGGATAACATGATAACACGACATAATGTCTACAGAGAGATTGTTTTGGGAAATAATGACATTCTTATGTTTAAAAACAAATTTTTTAACGAAAATAACGTTTCGTCGTTACACAATTTAAAGCATCTGCAGTGAAGAATATGTTTCTTGTTTTTTTGTATAAATCATGATATTATTTTTAAATATTTTGAAATTTTGACGTGACGTCTTAGCTATTTTGTAATGTAGAATGATATATGTACATACGTATGTATGTAAATTATTAATAAAAATATATATTTTTAAGTTGATCATTTAAGAGGGCTGGACCCCAGCGCCTTGTCCATACAAACGTATTAAACTTCTCCCTTCCTCAATTATGGCAATATTTTATTGACCACTAAACTACCCAAAAATAGCATCAGACACAAACGTAGCATTCATAGATCCATTTAAATTTTATTTATCATTAAATTCATACTATTTTCTAAATTCACACTATTCCTAAATTTAGGGGGGGCGAGTGCCCTCTCATGCCCCCCCCAAATGACGTCCCTGGACAAATCCCGAGTGCCGCATTGCTTATAAAAATCCCGACTTGAAACAAGTAAAAGCTCGGAAAAATACTTTTAATAAAAGAGTTGTATACATATGTGGTTCGGTGATTACTAGTCAAATGTGAACCGGTCGCTCTAGGTCACACGTGATCACCCGTCACACTAAAACTGGTCACACCCGAAAATTGGTCACGAAAAAACTGGTCACTGCCAAAAATTAAATATTGGTCAAATTTTTGGGTGTGACCAGTTTTTTTGTGACTAATTTTCGGGTGTGACCAGTTTTAGTGTGACGGATGATCTCTTGTGACCGATCTAGAGCGACCGGTTGTCCTGTGACTGGTTCACATATGACTAGCAGTCCGTTTACCACATATGTATGTACTTTTTTATATACGTATAACATAATTTTATTAAAATATGTATTTTTTACATACCTCCTTTACGTTTTTCTTAATTTCTCTAACTTTTCTTTGATCGATCGAAATAACAAATATGCGGTAATTGGACTATTCGTCACATTGCGGTGGTCACAAAGACAATTTTTGCCATGAAAATCGCGAATACACAATATTTGGCACTTAGTTCTCGTTAGTATGATGGACTTTTCGGCTGCCTGATGTTCCGTTATAGAGATTTTAGTGACTTTGTGAGCAGTAATCACCGAACCGAACCGAATATGCATACCGATCTGTGATTTTGGAAATCTGGCAACTCTGACAGAGAACAATAAATCTGATATACATATATATCTATAATATTGACAGTCCGAAACCCGTGCTTCGGTATGATGCTATTCGACCAACTCATATTCGGCGAATTTACTTGAATCCTTAAAAAGCCCACTCGAGTCCACCAACAGCACCATAAACATGTCGAACTTGAAAGATCCTCAACTCCAAACGTCTGAAACGTCTACATCTGGGCATTCATTGTCCACTCTGCACTCTCCAGGAGTTTGTGCTTCTTCGGCCCAAGGAGCAATGGAGTGCAGACTTTGTCTCTGCTCTACTCCAGCAGGATCTTTCGTCTCCATCCATGACGACCCTCATCCACCGAGTTTGGCGCAACGCATTTGGACCTGCTGTCGGCTGCGGGTTAGTTACGTTTCACTTGAACCATTGCTATTGTTTATTCGCTGATCCTCGTAATTGTCAATTCCTTTCTCATTTGCAGGTTAGCAAAGGTGAACATTTGCCAGATATGATATGCCTTTCGTGTGTCAAAATTTTGGAATTGCTCCACAGCTTTCGAAACGCTTGTTTTCGGAGTGACAAAACGTCAAGAGTGAGGTTAGACGAGTCTTTGGCTATCAAGCCGGAGGAAGTTTGGTTGGAACATTTAAAATGGGAAGATGAAGGATTTCCGCCAAACAATTCTAGTACTGCAGACGATGGCGAGGTAAGTCAATGGAATTCGAGTGGTTTAGAACGATTCCAAACAAAACATTCCTTTAATTACCTATACACTGGTATTTAAATTTAAATACACTATAATTATGTATTATGTTTTCATTATTTTATAGATACACGGAGGAAAAACTACTTCAGACGATATCAGCTCAGAAATGATACGTGATATTAACACTCCCACAGATGAATTACAATTACGAAAAGGTTTAAATGAGATATGCTCTACTAATTCTGAAATAGATCATAAAATCAATAATCAAGATGAATTATTTTATTATAACTGTAAAACACATATCAGACGTGATCCTGGAGAAACTCCGTTCAAATGTAATGAATGTTTAAAATCATTCCATTCACAATCTGAACTCGGTCAACACATGAGAATTCATAATGAAGTAAAGCCACACGAATGTAATATTTGTTTAAAATCATTCACTTCAAAATCTAACCTCAATAAACACTTGAGAGTGCATACTGGGGTAAGACCACACAAATGTGACATTTGTTTCAAATCACTCACTTCAAAATATTCCCTCCTTCAACACATGACTATGCATACTGGGATAAAACCACACAAATGTGACATATGTTTAAAATCATTTACTTTAAAATCTCACATCCGTGTACATATGAGTATTCACACTGGGGTAAGGCCATACAAATGTAACATTTGTTTAAAATTATTCAATTCAAAATCTGACCTCCGTAAACACATGAGTATGCATAGTGGACTAAAACCACACAAATGTAATATTTGTTTAAAATCATTCGCTTCAAAATATTGCCTCAATAGGCACGCGGGTGTGCATACTGGGGTAAAGCCATACAAATGTGAGATTTGTTTAAAATCATTCACTACAAAACCCCAGGTCCGTGTACATATGAGTATGCATACTGGGGTAAAGCCACATAAATGTGACATTTGTTTGAAATCATTCACCACAAAATCTCAGGTGTGTGTACATATGACTATGCATACTGGGGTAAAGGCACACAAATGTGTCATTTGTTTAAAATCATTCGCTTACAAATCAAACCTTAGTACTCATATGATTATGCATAGTGGAGTAAAGCCACACGAATGTAATATTTGTTTTAAATTATTCACTTCAAAATCTCACCTCAGTAGACACACAAGTATGCATACTGGGGTAAAGCCACATAAATGTGAGATTTGTTTAAAATCATTCACTTCAAGCTATAACTGCCGTGAACACTTGAGTATTCATAGTGGGCTAAAGCCACACAAATGTAATATTTGTTTAAAATCATTCACTTCAAAGTCTGACCTCCATAACCACATGAGTATTCATACTGGGGTAAAGCCACACAAGTGTGAGATTTGTTTAAAATCATTCAATTCAAAATCTGACCTCCGTAAACACATGAGTATTCATAGTAGGGTAAAGCCACACATGTGTGAGATTTGTTTAAAATCATTCACTTTAAAATCTTACCTCCGTGTACATATGAGTATTCATAGTGGGGTAAAGACGAACAAATGTGAGATTTGTTTAAAGTCATTTACTTATAAATCTTCACTTTCCAGGCATTTGAAATCCCACACTCGAGAAATTCCGTTCAAATGAATGTAATGCTATTAGTTTTTTTTTTTTATTAATTTTTACTGTGTTTTATTTCATCTCTTTATTTTAATTTAAATATTGTCATTTTGGGTATAAATCGAATAAGTCATGATGTAAAAATAATAGTTAAGATATCACCAATAATTTACTACTTGAACATAACTATGAAGTATGTGCAAAGACGAAAGACACCAAGTCAATTTCGTAATAAATTAAAAAATAAGTGATCTTGAAGCCGGGCCCCTAGGCTAGAGCCATGACTGCCCTCTTCATGTCCGGGCCATGGATAGGAAAAACCAATTTGATAATCCTAAATTGAAAACTAGGTTTGCAATGTGAAAAACAATCATACACATGTACATATGTATATGTAGGTTGTTATTTTGGGTACCATGTCAAGACACTTGTTTATGCTTATTAAAATGTATTTTTTATATATGTTTGAGTGAATATGCATTTATGTATGTATGTTATATACATATGTATATTTGCATGCGTTTTTTATGTATTATTGTTTTTATTCTGACCATAATAATATAATTCTGACCATGAATAATATAATTGTGACCAAAATGGTAATATTATTCTGACCGAGTTTCGAA
Organism: Arctopsyche grandis; assembly: GCF_051622035.1. Lineage (NCBI taxonomy): Eukaryota > Metazoa > Arthropoda > Insecta > Trichoptera > Hydropsychidae > Arctopsyche > Arctopsyche grandis. Next base: position 2,516,652 of record NC_135360.1, on the reverse strand, counting down.
TTATATTCTTACCAAAAGGTGATTTAAATTCTGACCATTTAATTTGTTGCCTTGGATAATCCTAAATTGAAAACTAGGTTTGCAATGTGAAAAACAATCATACACATGTACGTATGTATGTATAGGTTTTCTGGAAGAATACACTGAATAGTGGCACATTTTCCAGAAATTCTAATTTTCAAAGGCCCTCAAGAAGATCTTAATTCCACAAAAAGGGGTTAGTACCCTTGGATATCATACAAATACCCTTTAAGAGGGCTGGACAGCAGCGCCTTGTCCATACAAACGTACTATACTTCTCCCTACCTCAATTATGGCACTAGAGAAATTATTTTTTAATATGCTATTGATATCCACCATTGGGGTGCATCTATCGTTTTATTTTTTTGATTAATTATTTTTTATAGGAGGTAGGAGCCGTCAAACATCTATAAAATGGCCTCTTTTTTACACCCACGAAAAGAGTCTAGCGTGGCTATTTAACGGTCGATTTAAAAAAAAATACGCCGATAGATGCACAGAAAATATCTTTCTCATAGCGATGATGATTTTTTTTTTTAAATTGGTCCAGTTTTGGAGGAGAAAATAGTAGAATACGAAACCTCGATTTTGTCAATTTAAAACACGTTTTATCTGGTCGAAGCGCAACTGTCGCATTCACTCAATATATATATATTGATATATATTGTCGCATTCACTCAATATATACATACACTCAATATATATATCGAAGAAAGGAACGGTAACAAAATTAAGGTTTCGGGTGTACAGCCCTCTTAACGCTTTTTTTGTGGAATTATATTGCGTTAGTTCTTCTTGAGCATCTTTGAAAGTTTGGATGTCTCAAGAGTGCTGTTCTTTTGGCTGCATTAATCGGACCAGACATGTTTACAGATATATAAATAGATATTTTTACTTAAATGTAATTAATGAATTATATTTTGATTTAATAAAATAAAATATATACATATATAATTATTCTATATTTTTCAACCACATACAATACTGTTCGAAGAGGAGTACCTTCAAAAGTCTATAAATTTCATCGTCATAGCTGCTTTTATTCTATGTAAGTAATTATTTTTATTGTTCCGTACAATTGGAAAAAATAATTTCCTTTCATAAGAACATAGTTCTTTACATATAAGTTGACGAGTAATAACTAAATAAAAATTGATATTAAAATATCGGGATAACGATTACGTGTTATTTTGATATTTATTGTAATATAAAATTAGGTCGAATAATGTATCATTATGTATTCATTTAAAACTACCGTTATTGAATATAATTAAATGATTTAAATTATAATATGATATTATAGATAACTATTAACATTGCACTAAATTGAATATAAACGAATCACCATAGAAGTAGAATGCATAGAATCGCTCTCAGCCTCCAAAAATGTTGCTACAAAAACTGCGCAGTTTGTTCATTGTTTGCTAAACTTCGTCTCTCTCTCTCTCTTGTCTCTCTTCTGACTTTCTGTCTCTCTCTCTTTTAGACGATACTAATGCTAACAATGCCCATTCTATGCGACTTACCGAAATGCACCGAATCAAAATAAAAAGAAATCTGAACACAAAAATATGTTGAAGTGAATTGACTGACAATAATTATTTTTTTTTAATTTTACTTATAATCTTATAAGGGCCTCAGCACACTTGCCGAATCATCCGGTGCGGACCGCAAGCTGCTGATAGCCGTTCCGGACGATCACGGCCGCATTGAGGGGGAACCCGCAATCCGCCTCGATCGTAACAATATTTAAAATTTCGTCCTATGCTCGCCTCTTTGCGGTCCTATCACTGTAGCTTTTGTCTTTCAAGTCCCAAAGGCATACTCTACTTTGGACTTCAAAAATGAATCGAAAATCGTGTAGTACTCGAGTTATACACGAATGCGCGCGCCGGCGACCGACTGACAACCGCATGCGGAATTGAAACATCCGCAGAGGCCTGCGGTTCGCACGACGGGCTTGCGGGCGGTCCGCATAGTGTGGCGGCTATCGCTCATTTGTATGAAAACGGACGTACTGGCGTACGCAACGGGAGAATCGCACCGGACGGTCCGGTAAGTGTGCTGAGGCCCTAAGAGACCCTTTCGTCGGAGAACGAGACGATTGTTCATGAATATCGCACAAGAACAACCGCACATCACTGTTCTAATAAAAAAAACCACACTGTATATAACCAAGTACAAAATAAACAACAACGCATGAACACATAAAGCGCGCATGTGTTAGGAAATAATCATTGAAGTATAATGTATAGAAGCGCTCTCAGCTTCCAAAAATGTTGCCACAAAATCTCCGTCCAAACGGAGATGTCGGCTGTTTTGCTCAGTTGTTTGTTAAGCTCTGTAGCAGTAGGATCTCTTTGAAATAGGCTCTACTAGTGAAATTGTGTGGTAGTATTAGTTCGACAAAGTCCGAACATCTGTAGTGCACGTGCGCCAGCCTCACTCATTGAAAAACAGGGCCGTACACCGTATTCTTTTTTAAAACTAATTATTACTTTATCTACATTGAAGTAGTATGCATAGAATTGCTCTCAGCCCCTAAAGGACCCGTCAAGGGACGATCACTTCCACGAATTTTTTTTCCTCACTCTTTTGTCTCTCTTCTGACTTTCCGTCTCTCTCTTCGATGTCTCGCTTTTAAGCGATACTTTTGTTAGGAATGATTATTCTATACATTATACTTCAATGGAAATAATACTTGAAATGTGCCGTGCGAATGCACGCATACCTCAAGTAAACATAATGTATGTATGTTTATGCGTGCATAATCACGCACACATACACACAAACCACAAATACATACACACACCTAAACAGCAAACGCACACTCACACAAATTCACAAAATAAAAAAAGCGGTATGTGGGACGTTTTTTTAGATAAACGACCGGTACGCCCCGCTCCTTTAGACCTTTTTCGATTAAATTATATGGTTTTATTTATCCTTAACTTGTCGACGTACCACATACCGCATACCACGATGTGTGATTTCGCCCTTAGTGCTGCCAGGTTGCCTCCGCTCCCAACTCCATTCACGGAGCTGCCAGGCCATATTTTGTCATAGGAAATATAGTAAATAGTACAGACTGCGTGAAATTATTGTCAAAATTGAAAAAGAGGACATTCTGGGTATATTACAAAAAAGAGAAAGAACAAAATAATTGTGTGAAAAAAGAGAACATGTTCTCTTTAAAGGTCTGTAGACATATAGTACAACAAACAATGATCTCACCAGGCCACTGCGACACATATCCTGAAAATCGTTTACTCGTGGCAATCATTTACACGTGTTCGTGGAAACAAAGAAAAAGCATTCATGTGTGGCGCTTGAACCTATAAAACACGCGCCTCGAAAATAGTTCGACACGTGCTTCGTATACACGTGTCTTGAAAACAAAGGAAACGTATGACCCCATTCTCTTACGGACATCGTCCTGGCTTTGACCCCAAAGCTATAAAACTCTCGCCCTGAGAACACGTGCCCTGGAGAACAAAGAGATCTTTTGCACACGCCACGCTTAGAACTTCCATATATAAAGCAACGCAGCAACCTCCACCGGCAGAGTGAGCCTCTAGAGTTCAACTAGATCACATCTCCGAAGAAACCTCTTCGTACATACAATAACCATTGTACCAATTGAACAAAAATAAACGATCCTCTTTCAAACTCAACTGAATTTTCATAGGCCGGGAAACGGTCGAAACCTTTCACTCGACCACCTGTTCTATAGGTCTGTTCATACTTAACAGCACTGCACGACTCCGTTTCAAATATGTCATTTTATTACATTTCTATTCATATCTACCCACACGTCGCGGTCACGTCACGCTTACGGCACTTTGGCCGAGTGCAAGGCAAAATCGGCTTACTTATACATTACACACCATGACGATACGGCGCAATATTGCTTACGTCGTATTGTCGAGTACTTACAATATACACGTGCATTCGTAGCTACGCGTCAGAATACAAGTCAGCAAAAATGTTTCGACGTTTATCGAACGAAAAATTACGTATAATCGCGTTTTTGTTGGAAGAAGAAGCTCAAGAAGGCAATAAAAAAGCACGGAGGCGTTTTGATGTGCATCCCATGTTAAAAAATAGAAAAACCGATGGAGAGTTTTGGACACTGTATAAGGAGCTTGTGGATGATAGACAAATTTTTTTTAAATATTTCCGTAAAAAATTTAATTTTTTTTTAAATATTTGCGCCAAAACCATGTCGAAAGATTGAACAGCTGTCAACTGTCACTATCGATAATTGGTCCAAAACAGCAAAGCGGCAGACTCATGGCACGTAATTCGCGTGTATATTTCCACGATGGCCAAAAAAACGAATACGACACGTTGACGGATGTTGCTGTAAGGTATGAACAGGAAATGTCGGGTACTACTGTAAGCCTGCCGTGGCGTAAACGTGACGGTTGGTATGAATATACCCATACAAAATGTACCAAAGAATACTTTTCGTATGGCCGGATACCTGCTGAAGTCGGTACGTGCTGACTAGGTATGAACAGACCTTTAAAGATACCTGTTGACAACCCTATGACCTCACCGTCCCTTCAGCTGGCAGCAATGCCAATGGTTGGGCTGGCAACACCGATCCCCCCCTCCTCGTAAGCGCGTAAGCAGAAGTCCTGTATGTTCTGCCCAAACCGTCACCTGAGGCAGTCGTGAGATCTTCTTGCAATCGTACCTTCAGCAGACACAAACGTGTGTTCCACCCGCTCTCTTCTACCCAGACTTCAAACACGTGCAGTTGAGCTTCATTTGACAGCTCCTGAAAGCTCCCGCCCTCGTCATACGCCGCTGGTACGGAACAGCCAGAAGCCGACCACGTCAGGAGAAGGACCCCGTGAACTGATCTCCCGCTTTTCTCCCGCCAGCAAATACAGCTGGCTGCATTTCGACGACGTAGCACCAGGAGAATCCAGGTCAGTCTACTTGTTCCCTTTGATCATGGAGGTACCAGGAAGGCGCCCCACCAGAACATCCACAACCACGTAGTGTATTCCAGTTGGAGACCAATCCAATTGGAAACAGACCCACCGGTACGCGTTATACCTGTTCCAACGTGGGGCTTATTTCACCGTGCTGGTGGATTTTGGGAAAACGGTTAAATTAAAAGTTGATTCAATCAGCACCCTTAATATTCGTTAGTGAAATGTAAAGTAGATTTGTAAAAATTACAAGAATTGATTTGTTTACATATGTAGATGACAATTTCGGACAATTACAAACCCTGCTCTGTCCTGGTGTTTGCACGTCCCATTGTATCGGGAATAATCGACAGCCCTAGCGACAGCATTCCGTTGGACTAGTCTACTTCCTGGTTCTGATGGAGTGCCGACTATGTCTCTGTTCTGCTCCAGCAGGGTCCTTCGTCTCCATCCATGACGACCCTCATCCACCGCGTGTGGCGCAACGCATTTGGACCTGTTGTCAGCTGCGGGTTAGTAACGTTATACTTATACCATTGCTATTGTTAATTCACTTGTCCTCGTAATTCCTTTCTCATTTGCAGGTTACGAAAGGGGACCATCTGCCAGATATGATATGTCTTTTGTGTGTTAACAATTTGGAATTGCTTGACGGCTTTCGAAACGCTTGTTTTCGGAGTGACAGAATGTCAAGATTAAAGTTCGACGAGCCTTTGGCTATCAAGCCGGAGGATGTTTGGCTGGAAGATTTAAAATGGGAAAATGAAACGGGTGCACATTTTCCCCCAACTATTTCTAATTGTCCAGACGATGGTGAGGTAAGTTAATGGAATTCGAGTGCATAAGGACGATTCCAACATTCCTTTAATCGAAAATATAAACTCAAATAAACACTGGCATTTAAATACACTATAATTATGTATTATGTTTTGATTATTTTATAGATACACGGAGAAAAAACTACTTCAGACGATATGGGCTCAGAAATGATACGTGATATTAACACTCCAAAGGATGAATTACAATTACGAAAAGGTTTAGATGAGATATGCTCTACCCGTTCCGAATTAGATCATGAAATCAATCATCAAGACGAATCATCTTATTATAAGCTTAAAACATATATCACACGCCACACTGGAGAAACTCCGTTCAAATATAATGTATGTTTAAAATCATTCAATTCAAAATCTGACCTCCGTAAACACACGAGTATGCACAGTGGGATAAAACCATACAAATGTGACAAATGTTTAAAATTATTCACTTCAAAATCTCACCTCAGTAGACACGCGAGTATGCATACTGGGGTAAAGCCACATAAGTGTGAGATTTGTCTAAAATCATTCACTTTAAAATCTTACCTCCGTAAACACATGAGTATGCACAGTGCGGTAAAACCACACAAATGTTATATTTGTTCAAAATCATTCACTTCAAAATGTCAGATCCGTAGACATATGAGTATTCATAGTGGGGTAAAGCCACATAAATGTGACATTTGTTTAAAATCATTCACTTCAAAATATTACCTCCGCGAACACTCGAGTATTCATAGTGGGCTAAAGCCACACAAATGTAACACTTGTTTAAAATCATTTATTTCGAAATCTCACCTCAGTGGACACATGAGAATACATACTGGGGTAAGGCCACACAAATGTGAGATTTGTTTAAAATCATTCACTTTAAAATCACATTTCTTTGTACATTTGAGAATGCATAGTGGGGTAAAACCACACAAATGTGACATTTGTTTAAAATCGTTCACTTTAAAATCTCACCTCGGTGAACACATGTCTATGCATACTGGGGTAAGGCCACACAAATGTGACATATGTTTAAAATCTTTTACTTCAAAATCTCACGTCCGTGTACATATGAGTACGCATACCGGGCTAAAGCCACACAAATGTGGCATTTGTTTAAAATTATTCACTTCAAAAATTCACCTCAGTAGCCACTTGAGTATGCATACTGGGGTAAAGCCACACAAATGTGAGATTTGCTTAAAATCATTCACTTCAAAATCTTACCTCCTTAAACACATGAGTATGCATGCTGGGGTAACACCACACAAATGTGATATTTGTTTAAAGTCATTTATTTCAAAATATCTCCTCAATAGACACATGAGAATGCATACTGGTGTAAAACCACACAAATGTGAGATTTGTTTAAAATCATTCACTTTAAAATCTTCCCTCCGTAAACACATGAGTATTCATAGTGGGGCAAAGCCACACAAATGTGAGATTTGTTTAAAATCATTCACGTCAAAATATTATCTCCGCGAACACTCGAGTATACATAGTGGGTTAAAGCGACACAAATGCAATATTTGTTTAAAATCATTTATTTCAAAATATGACCTTAGTGGACACATGAGAATGCATACTGTGGAAAGGCCACAGAAATGTGAGATTTGTTTAAAGTCATTCACTTTAAAATCTTACCTCCGTAAACACATGAGTATTCATAGTGGGGTAAAGCCACACAAATGTGAGATTTGTTTAAAATCATTCACTTCAAAATGTACCCTCCGTAAACACATGAATATTCATAGTGGGGTAAAGCCACACAAATGTGAAATTTGTTTAAAATCATTTACTCAAAAATCTTCTCTTTCCAGGCATTTAAAAACCCACACTTGAGAAATTCCATTCAAATTAATTTAATTCTGTTAGTTTTTTTTTGTATTTTCACTGTTTTTGATTTCTTCTCTCTTTATTTAAATTGAAATATTGTCATTTTGGGTAGCATTTCAAGACACTTGTTTATGCTCATTAAAATGTATTTTTTATATATGTTTGAGTGAATATGCATTTATGTATGTATGTATGTATGTTCAGTGGCGGACTGGCCATACAAGCTAACATGCCCGATGGCACATGGGCCCCACGATCTGTTAGAAAATAGGGGCCCTCAGTAAAGTTAAATAGCTTTTTCACTATTTCATTTTACGTGTGTAAAAATGTACAGGATATTGCACTTCGGGACCTAAAGTTTGGGTATTTCAACAAAAGAAATTTCTTACGATATACAAAAACTGCTTTAATAGCCCAAGGATCGGTTAACTTTTTTATTAGGCTCGAAAAGTAAGTTTCAACATTTGCGTGGGCCCCTTTTGTTGAGCCCATTTCCAACCTCAAGATTATGTATATGTATACCTATTAACCTATGTAACAACTACCTACTGAAATAAAAATGGGAATAAACAAATTTCCGTGAATAATATAAACTAAATTTTGATACTCATCATCAACCAGCGATTTAAATTTACTTCATACTTTAAAAATAACATTTGATTATACTTCGACAATAAATACACAATTTTAAATAGTTTCCGAATATAAAATTTATTCCTAATCTTGACACATCCATATATATATAGAAATATAGAATAGGGGCCCCCTCCTCAAAAGCCCGAATTTTGATTAATATTAATCGAAAATATTATGCATTGTTTTCTACCGAAAGTAAAAGCCGCTTTTGTGCCACATTATTTTATGATGCATTCTATTTACCTAGGACAAGGGTTAAAACGAAATATACAATGTAATTTATAGACCTATTTTGCTTTTGCCATTTTTATTGCACCTAAATTGAAAACGAAACTCTTTAAAGCGACTTTTACCCACGATCTTTCGAAAGAAACCAGTTAACCGCTTAGACGCCCAGCCGACGCGCTGAGCGTATAATAGATACGGCTGTTTGCGCCTTAAGGCGCTTTGGGCAGCTAAGCGGTTAAAACCGTTGAAAATCTATTCCCAAGATCTGTCGGTAACTTTGTACGATTCTCCGACAAACCTTTTTATTTTATTGGCTAAATACGACTTCGAAAATTTCAATATTATCCTTTTATTTTCTTCGAAATGGCATAATCCAAAACATATGTTTTCTTTTTTACAAATTTAAAGCAGCTTAATATCGTACAATTTACTTTAGTTGTGTTTCGAACTAGTACTATTCAACATCTCGTACAGCAGACAAGGCATAATTACAAAGTGTTTGTGAGAGCGGAAACATTCAGAATTTTATATTATTTTATAAAATTCACATTGATTTAAGGTAAGTGATTTTTTTAATTTTTTCATTGTTTAATTTTATTTGTTTTGCATAGAAAACCAAATTACGGAATACAATAAAATCTCTCAAGGGTAAAAAAAACTATCGATAACAATAAAAAAAGGAATTTGATGTTGGAAATTTAGACAGCTTTAAAAATAGTACTAAAACTTTAGATATACCTATATTATATAACACATTAACTTGCTGTGTCGTCGACAGCCACTGAAAGAGTGTTCTTAAATTCGCTCAAGTATGAGTTTTGATCTATTTAATGCGTTGATATTTTAAAATTTAAACAACATTTTTCGTGTTAATGAATTTCAATTTCTCCCTCGCACACTCATACGCGACAACGTTTTAGCGGATGTTGGTTTTAATTCGATTGAAATTCAGGTACCGCTCGAATTATTACGTTTAGATAAAAAAATATATTGAGATAAAAAAACCAATCCCTATAAACGTGTTGAAATAAAAAAAACTGTCCAAATGAACCCATATTAGCAGGAGGAAAAGTTGTGTAAAAAATATGTATTTTTGACTTTAGAAATTCGCTAGAAAATTAATTATAAGTATTTTAAAGCATAAAAATATTACAATCAATAGAAAAAACATCTAGTACAGTGTTTATTATAAGAACTTTTTAATTCTTCGTATTGGTAAGGATTTTCGTTCAGCTACAATTATTTTTTTAATTGGAGTTAATTATAAATCCTTTTATATGTAAAATAATCAACGGTACGGTAATAAAATCTATGTTCGCAAAGTTTTTCCAATATATATACATATGTAGGTTCAGGATGTGAATGATTCCAAATGATAAGCGTGGATGCGGTTAAATACGCTTTATTTTTACATACCTCCTTTACATTTTTACGTGTATCGTCGAGCGACCCCAAAGGGGAAGTGTTGCACAACCCACGCTATGCCTCAAATTTTTTTGTGAATATGAAAAATTGTAATGCTTGAATAAATTCTCCGCAATGGAATCGAATATCGTGGCAAGTGTTGTTAACTGACATGTATTTGGTCAACTTACTAAAGAAAAGCAAATTTAATAAAAAAAAACAACTTAATTTGAAAAAAATTTAACTGTTATGTTTTCTCTGCGATATGCTATTTCAATTGCAATATTAGTTTCAACTGCAAAGTTTAATTATTTATCGATTTTTGGACATAATCTCAATTTGATTTCAAAGGCAAATCGTATCCGGTGAAATTGAGCCGGAGATCGAAAAAAGTGTATTTTATTTTTTTTGATAATTATTTATATTGAAAATTTATTTGCCGCATTTTTTCGATTTAAGTTTCTATTTAGCTAATGAGCTATTCCCTTACGTCACATTTGTAATACATTTTTGCAATATTTTTAGGGAAAAAAAAGGAAATATTTATTGTAATATTTATAAACTCAATAAACTGAAAAAAAGAAAGCGATTAAGTAAGTCTGCCTCTCTTAATAGGATACCCAATACGATTTAATTTTAAGATTTCACCAAATCACTATAAAAAATCTCAAAATAATAAAATGAAAAGAAAAATTATATACATATATACATTTATTTAAAAACTGCACTCTCTAAGATGAATCCAAGGGCGGTCCAGGCTTTAGATGTGTAGTGGGAAGTCAAGTATGTATGTAGATAAGTCGTGAAGTGATAAATCCAAGGACGGTCTAGGTCGTAGTTATTATGTATACGTAGCAGTTGATTCAATAGTTAGGAGTCGCGAATTAATAAATAAAAAAACAGATCGGATGAAATTTGATCAGATAATGGATGAATGTCTCCAACGAAAGCTGAAGTAAGACTAAATGTACTTTAACTATTACGTTTAATGCTTATGTTTATCATTGTATGTTGATGTACTATGTTTAACATTTCATAACGTTTTCATAATTAAAATTATCAATATTCTTTCGATTTTTAAATTTAAAATACCTTATTGCTATATTATTATTTAATCCGGGGTTTTTTCAATTAATTGAACTTGTGACCTGTTAATATTTAAATTAAATTAAAAGGAATGGGAGAATACGTATGAAAAGATTGTTTTAAGTTTTGTCTGCTTTATTCCAAAGTTTGATAAATTTTGTGTATTATGTACCAGACTTCGGAGTAAGTAATTTTGTAAACTTAATGGATTTAATTAGTTATTTTTACATAAAAATTGATTTCGTCATGTTTAAATTTTTCTATAGACATGACAATTAAATAATAATTATAGTTAATTGTTGATTGTTCGCTGCGTAAAAAAATGTATTACATGATGTTTTCCAGGTATCGACACACCCTTATCGTGTAATCGAGTAAATCGATGCAAATGTTGGCCATTTAAAAATAAACTGATAACATCATAGTAGGATCATCCATAATACATTTTGGTATATTCCCTTTTTTAAAAAAGTTTGGTAAAACCCATGGCGAATATAAAATTACATTTAGAGGCATTTGCAATTAGCATCAGTTAAAAAAATAATTGTAACCATACGAAATCCTTAATCCCGGAAACCAAACAATTAAAGAGATAGGCTCGTTATATTCATTGAATTCGTTTCAAATATTGTTAACTTTTGCATATAAAATTATGTAGTTCTTTGATTCAGATACGAAATGTTCGATTGAACATCATTTATAATCTTCTTACTATACTATAATAATTTAAATATTTAAAAGTCAATTGACAACACATGCCGTGGTAGTCGGTTTGATTGTGGATTCAATTATTTTATAATAGTCTTGAATGATGAATTGAACATATATTAACTACAAAAACATAATATTATATAGTCCCGTTGATTACAATGTTCGACAAATGACGACTTTTTTTGGTTCAGAGACGAGATATGAGTTTTCTTATAGATCTATGCCCAGTGAACACGAATCTGGTAATAAAAAATGTTGATTGGTTGATTTTTTTAAATCACGCGATTTTTCTATATCTTGGTGTTGTTCGGTCGATGTCTCAAAATCTGTCAATTTCCTGTTCAAAATGATTTAAAATTCAGCACACTTCCAATTAACCCGTTTAAACGAAAAAAAAATTGTGTGGCCAGAACACTATCTCAATAAACATGTTTCAATATAAAATAGTATTAACAATGGGAAAAAATCCCAAATGAAAATACGTACTTTTCACTTTTGATTTGAACTGGACGACTCTAGAGAGAGATTTGAAAGCTGAAAAGTACTACAAATGAAAGATAAAATACCCGACTATAGATTCCAATATTCATTTTGAACAGAAAATTGACAGATTTTGAGACATCGACCGAACAACACCAAGATATAGAAAAATCGCGCGATTTAAAAAACACATATACATACATACATATGTATGTATCTCCGAATCTCGGGCCAATCAACATTTTTTATTACCAGATTCGGGTTCACTGGGAATATATCTATAAGAAAATTCATATCTGGTCTCTGAACCATTTTTCGTGTCGGAACAGTGTTATTTTACATATAAAAGAATTTATAACTAGCATCGATTAAAAAAATAATTATAATTGAATGAAAATCCTTATTAATACGAAGAATTAAAAAAATCGTATAATAAACCCTGTAAAAACAAAAAGAGAAGAAACTGCTTTGCAAAAATATAAATCGGTTTTGATTTTCAGATATATTACCCCTATTAACATGGAAAAGAGAAGGTATAAATCTGGATCACTAAAACGCAAAGAACGCCAATAAACAAAATACAGAAGTCAGCCAAGTATTGCAGATCTATTACAGATTTTATAGTACCACAACCACTTCCCGTATCAATGTCCAGTTGCACAACAAATAATCAAGAAACAAGAAACAATACTCATGACGATGATGTATTGACAAGTGAGTTGCAAGAACAAGAAAGAAATTCTTTGGATATAGAGACAAGAATAAGTGCATCCTATATTAATCAACCCAGGCCCAGTACTTCAGGCTTCATTATTCCGTTATCTGTACAGACTATATTTCCTATAGTTGCAACATCCGCGCATATACCTATAGTTTCAACTAGTGACAAGGAATTAGATATTACTTCAGACATAAATTCTGAGGCACATGATGTTATTGAACCTACACAAGAAAAAAAATCTACTACTGGAATATTTCAATATCCATCGCGAGACAATCTGAAACAATTTTTTGCTGAACATCCATTTCAGCCTGTAAGTGATCTACCATTTGATTCTCGATTATATGAGAGTAACACTATGAATGATTCAGTCCCAAGAAATTGGCTAACATATAACAAAGAAAATAAGTGCTTATATTGTTCATATTGCTTAGCGTTTGAGTGTCCCAAATCGGATTCATCATCATTTGTACATGGCTTTAGTGACTACAGACGTATTAGCCAAAACTTGGCTGTGCACGAATCGACAACAACCCATGTGCGAAATGTTCATCAATATATCAGTGTGGTTAATAAGGGAACATTAGATAATTTTTTTGCGTCATCATTAATTAAAAAGAAAGAAATGGTACTAAAGCAAAGAAGTATTGTCATGAGGATTATAGACATCATAAAGATGTTAGGCAAGCAAGCAGTTTCTTTTCGAAGTCACAGAAATGAATCGGCCTATACTCTGGATGATGAAGCTTCGAATCATGGTAATTTTTTGGCTTCAGTGCAGTTGATGGCAAAATATGACACCATTATAGCAGCTCACGTTTCTGCAGAGCAATAAAAGTCATATCAAAGAATGAAACGACTTAAACACCAAGGAAAGGCGGGAAATAAAGGCAGTGGTGGACTAATTACCTACTTGAGCAAAACAACTGTTAATAGATTAATCCATATTATGAAAACTATGATTCAAGAAAGAATTAGTCATGAAGTTTTTGAAGCAAAATATTATTCTATCCAGGTTGATTCAACACAGGATAATACAATCATCGATCAATTTAGCATCATGTGAGGAACATGATGCTAAATTGATCAAAAGAGGAACATGCTTTTCCTCCCGCATTCTGCGCGCGCACATTAATACGGGAGGAAAAGCCTGTTCCTCTTGTTCCTGTTGTATCCTGCTCGCGCAAATTAAGTGAGTACGTACCGTTTACCATGCACCATTTTTTTTTGATCTTTCGACTTAAGATCTTTCGATTTTCGATCTTTGCCTTCTGATATTTGCGTTTTCTGTAATTTAACATTCTGTCTCGTCACGGAGACCGATTTTATATGTATGTATGTCCTTGTTAACTCTCGGTTCAGTCCTATCTTGTAAATAAAGTTTCCTATATAAATTTTGTATTTCTGTTAATTGCCAGTAAGACGTGTAGTATGTGTATATTCTAATTAATAAAAATAAAAAAAATTGCAAAATATAATTGCAATTTTTATTTTTGATTCGTGCATTTTTGAAAATTTGATTTATTTTTTACCCTTGATTTTTAGCGTGATGGAAAAAATAATTTTTTTTTATATAGGGGGGAACAATTTTTTTTAACCCTGGGGGCCCCCTTTGACTCCTGGCATGTACTAATTTCAGTCCCAATCCGCCACTGTGTATGTTATATACATATATATATTTGCACGCGTTTTTTTTATGTATTATTGTTTTTATTCTGACCATAATAATATAATTCTGACCATGAATAATATAATTGTGACCAAAATGTACTTAGTGAATAAATTGAGATTAAACTGGTTTGTGTATATTTTATTTATTTATCTGTGATAGGATAGTGTGTTAATTAGTCACGATACGTTTAATTGAGATTTGGAATAATTATTGTGTAAAAAAAATAACGTGTTTGTACCCTATTTTAATAATTCAATGAGAGAAAGTGATTTTCCCCGTGAGAGATTTATCGGTGATTGTAATTTCCATGAGTGATTTGTCATGTGAATGAATTGTCGCGTTAGTGATTTATCTGTGAGTGTAATGGCCGTGAGGCAGTTGTAGCGTGAGTGATTTGTTGCTGAATTTCGTGCGTGTAACGCCGTTGAGTGTAAAATCCGTGAGTGATTGGTCGCGGAACCGGTTGACATGTGTCCGATAAAAACTTCTCTCGGCAAGTGCATCGTTAAAAATTGTACGATGCATTCAAAAACACACAATAAACAACATGAGATACATTTTTATAAGTAAATTGATCATTTAAGTAACATATTATTCAATTCACATCGTATACGAAAGTTTTCATGAAAGCGTCGGCGTTCGGCAATAGCATACGCATACGCATCCGCGTACAATATTGCGTAGTTATGGAAACGGTACGCGTGTTATTGAAACAAGAAATGTATTCGAAAGGGCGCTTCTATTATTATAACATTTCCCTGGGTTGAGGGCCTCGGCACACTGGCCGGACCGTCCGTTGCGGATCTACCGTTGCGTACGCCACATTAAACGGACGGTCCGCAAGTCCGCAAGTCCGCTAGTCTGGCGGCTATCGTTCATTTGTATGAAAACGGACGTACTGGCGTACGCAACGGGAGGTCCGCAACGGACGGTCTGGCCAGTGTGCTGAGGCCCTAAGCCATACAAATGTGACATTTGTTTACAATCAAATGATGATAAAGTATTCACTATATTTGAATAGTCTGATGGCAAAATTGATATGAAAATAATCTTTTAACCTTCCAAAAAGCATGACAGATATCACAGCACTGTTGACCGGTCGTCGTCAACTCGAAAACGTAGGCAACTAGGCTGGACGACCCACTCAAGCGACTTGTGTTCCGCAGTGCTGCTTGTACATTTGTGCGGAATAAAGAAAATAATAGCAAAAGAAAATTGGGTGCATTCTTTGTTGCAAGAACGGAGAATGAAATGAATGTATCTTGTAACTCTTCACCTCCGAATAAATCCAGCCCCGAATTTCCTCCGGGATTATAATACTGACTGAATTACTTTCGGTAGTATAATACTTACTGCTTATATTATTTTATTTTATTATACAACATCAATTAATCAAGCACACTCGTCTAACAGATTGCTCCAAAGCGACGAGTGTGCTAAAAAGATAAAGAAAGGACAAAAGGAAAAAAGTACATGAAATTTTACAATTAAAAATACTTATAAATAAACTAACTCAACCTTTCTAAATGGTCGCAACTTCCGTAACTTAGGAAGTGGTGCAGAGAATGAAGAGATATGTGACAAATGGCACCATCCAGTGAATTTAAGAAACGGAGGCCACGAGGAATGGGCGTATAGGACAGGAGGTTATGTTATGACCGTAACCCGGCCTATGGAAACTCGTTGTAGATAACAGAGGAAATTTATTTTCTTCAGTATACAAGTTTATTGTCAGTACAGAAAATTCACGGGGAAGTGGGCTAGTTGCCGGCTTCAGGGGAATGCCTGACTGGACTGCTGTACTGGTTTATATATGGGCACGGTGATGTCATCTTGTTCTCGGGGATTCCTCCGGGTTCAAGGGTTTCCTTTGTGTGGGCGTGGATGGGTATTCATCTGGAGCGAGTCGAATCGCCTTTATCGGTGGTCTGGATATGGGTGAGGTGATGTCATCTCGTTCTTGAAGATTCTTCTAGACTCAAGGGTATCCTTTGTGTGGCTGTGCTTCAAGGTTGCGTGATGATTGTTTATCTGGAGCGAGTCGAATCACCTTTATGGATAAGCTGGACGAAGTATTTCGGTTGTTCCTTGAACTCAAGGTTTGTTTATCTGGAGCGAATAGATGATTGCTTTGGCTTTGCTGAAAGCTCGTACAAGCTGTATTGTATTCCTACAGGAGAATAACTAAAAGCCACAGTTCTAGCCAGAGGAGTGTGAAAAAGGGGACGATGGCGGGTCCATACCACACTCTCCGGAGCATGAAGGCCCAACTCAGCCAGGATAGACGGACAGGAGATATAGCCTCTAAATATGGAAAACAAGAACTTGATGAGAGCAACACTCCTCCTGTGGTCAAGAGAAGTGTAGCCGACCATACCCGTGACTAATTGTGAAGGAAATAAATATGGGTAAATCTCATATTGCTCCTTATAAAGCAGTCGGAGAAAGCGTCTTTGGATAAGTTCAAGTTTCATAGATAGAGAATTATATGCCGATCTTTTAGTTGTTTTACTGATTATTGATATTTTAGCCATTATACGGATTAAATCGACCACTTTAATATGGATCACTTGAATACTGCTTATTTATAAATACACGCTGACAATTTAGTGTATTAAGGTCTGTTCATGCCTAGTCAGCACGTACCGACTTCAGCAGGTATCCGGCCGTGCGAAAAGTATTCTTTGGTACATTTTGTATGGGTATATTCATACCAACCGTCACGTTTACGCCACGGCAGGCTTACAGCAGTACCCGACATTTCCTGTTCATACTTTACAGCAACATCCGTCAACGTGTCGTATTCGTTTTTTTGGCCATCGTGGAAATATACACGCGAATTACGTGCCATGAGTCTACCGCTTTGCTGTTTTGGACCAATTATCGATAGTGACAGTTGACAGCTGTTCAATCTTTCGACATGGTTTTGGCGCAAATATTTTAAAAAAATTAAATTTTTTACGGAAATATTTAAAAAAATTTTGTCCATCATCCACAAGCTCCTTATACAGTGTCCAAAACTCTCCTTCGGTTTTTCTATTTTTTAACATGGGATGCACATCAAAACGCCTCCGTGCTTTTTTATTGCCTTCTTGAGCTTGTTCTTCCAACAACAGCGCAATTATGCATAATTTTTCGTTCGATAAACGTCGAAACATTTTTGCTGACTTGTATTCTGACGCGTAGCTACGAATGCACGTGTATGCATTCATATTGCAAGTACTCGACAATACGACGTGAGCAATATTGCGCCGTATCGTCATGGCCTCTAATGTATAAGTAAGCCGATTTTGCCTTGCACTCGGCCAAATTGCTGTAAACGTGACGTGACCGCGACGTGTAGGTAGATATGAATAGAAATGTAATAAAATGACATATTTGAAACGGAGTCGTGCAGTGCTGAAGCCGTGCAGTGCTGTTAAGTATGAACAGACCTATATACTGTTGCAACTGCACGCATACCTCCGACTTGTATTAACATGCTATTACGACCAAAACCCATGTATCTTTCTGTTTGTACGAGTGTGTGTCAGTGCGCTCGTAAGCCCGTCGCGGTTAACACGCACCTCGTCTTTCACTCTTCGTTATCCGAAGCATCCCGCATACATTTCAACAAATACTGATAATTCGTTAAACACTCGTATAATGCTGATCAAAGTGTATTCAATACTGATCGTTTCAACACAAGCCTAAAAGTAGACGTCACAAAAGTCAGTGGGAAAAGGCATTCTATCAAAATATATTTTAGTATTAATTCAAACACCATTGAATGTATTTGACACTGAAACTTGTGTCACGTGAAAATGTTACATTTGCCGAATATGGAAAATGCGTCTTTCGGAGAACTGGTTCCCCAAGAACCCGGCACTAGTAGAATAGCATTTAGTGAATTGATTCGAACAATCTACGCGTTTCCAGTCTACACTACAAATGCTCTGGCTTGGTGTTTACACGTCCCGTTGTCTCGGGAATAATCGACAACTTCCCGTTGGACGAGTTTCAACTTTCTGGTTCTGATGGAGTGCCGACTTTGTCTCTGCTCTGCTCCAGCAGGCGCCTTCGTCTCCATCCATGACAAGCCTGATCCACCGCGTTTGGCTCAACGCATTTGGACCTGCTGTCAACTGCAGGTTAGTTACGTTACACTTGAACCATTGCTATTGCTAATTCGCTAGTCCTAGTAATCGCCAACACTTTTCTCATTTGTAGGTTAGGAAAGGTGACCATCTGCCAGATACGATATGCCGTTCGTGTGTCAACAATTTGGAATTGCTCGAAAGCTTTCGTAACGCCTGTTTTCGGAGTGACACTACGTCGCGGTTGGAATCAGACAAGTATTTGAAAGTCAAGCCGGATGAAATTTTGCTGGAAGATTTAACATGGGAAACTGAGTCGGGTGCTAATTTTCCACCAAACATTTCTAGTTCACCGGACGATGGCGAGGTATGTAAATAGGATTTGGGTGCTTTGGAACGAGTCTAAGCAAAACGTTTAATGAATCGAAAATATAAATTCACTGTAAAAATGTAAATATATTAAATTGTACAGCGTTCGGTTTATTTTTTAGACCCCTGAAAGAAAAATTACTCGGAACGATAATATGGCAGAAGTAATATATACCGATAGACACATTCTAGCGGAAGAATTACCATTACGAAAAGCTTCAGATACGATTGGCTCTACACATTCTGAATCGGAACATAAAATAAATATCCATGACAAATCGCGTACTCGTGAACACAATCTTGTGACACAGAACAACACTCAAAGAAAGCTGCATCAATGTGATATTTGTTCAAAGACATTTAAAAGGAAAGATGGTGTGCGTTTACACATGAGTGTTCACAGTGGGGTAAAGTCACACAAATGTGATATTTGTTCAAAATCATTCCTTACAAAATGTATACTCAACGCACATATGAATATTCATATTGGTGTGAAGCCACACAAATGTGACATTTGTCCAAAATCATTCTATTCAAAGTCTAGCCTCCGTGACCACATGATTATTCACAATAGGGAAAGGTCATACGTATGTGACATTTGTTCAAAATCGTTCTATAGAAAGTGTGAACTGAACGTGCATATGAACGTTCACACTAGGGTAAAGACAGTAAAATGTGACATTTGTTCAAAATCATTCTTTTCCAAATCTGTTCTTCGTAGACACATGGGTACCCATAGTGGGTTAAAGCCACACAAATGTGACATTTGTTCAAAATCCTTCCTTAGAAAGCAGGGACTCGTTGAACATATGAATATTCATACCGGAGTAAAACCACACAAATGTCACATTTGTTCAATATCGTTCAATAGAAACTACGAACTCGTCGGACATATGAATATTCACACCGGGATGAAGCCATTCAAATGTGTCATTTGTTCAAAGTCGTTCCGTAAACAAAATCATCTCCGTAATCACAAGGTTATTCATAGTGAGGTAAAGCCGCATAAATGTGACATTTGTTCAAAGTTATTCTTCAGAAAGCAGGAACTCAACGCACATATGAAGATTCACTCTGGAGTAAAACCACACAAATGTGACGTTTGTTCAAAATCATTCCTCAATAAAAATCTACTCCGCGATCACAAGGTTATTCACAGCGAGGTGAAGCCACACAAATGCGATATTTGTCCGAAATCATTCCTTAAAAAAAATCTACTCCATAGTCACAAGCTTATTCATAGTGAGGTAAAGCCGCACAAATGTGACATTTGTTCAAAATCATTCACTTTAAAATATTACCTGCGTAGTCACAAGCTTATTCATAGTGAGGTAAAGCCACACAAATGTGACATTTGTTTAAAATCATTCCGTAGAAAGCATGGACTCACTATACATATGAATACTCATATTGGGGTGAAACCGCATTTGTCCCTTAGAAAATAGAACATATGAGTTCAGTGCACATATGAATATTCATACTATGGTAGTGGTTGCCAAACTTATTGCTATTAAGCCTCCCCTTTGAAGAAAAAGCTAATCGTAGTGCATAAAATAATATAACCATATTCGTAAATGATAAAAGTGCACTATGTAATTAGAGCTGACAAATTGCAATGACCGTTAAACGGTAAATAATTTTTCACATTACCGGCTATTTACCGGTAAATGAAAAACAAATCAATAATAAAATAATATAAAAATTTATTGGTTTTGTTGAGTTTTTTAAAAAATGTTCAGAATTAAACCTGGTCACACGCTAAAACTGGTCACGAGAAAACTGGTCACACGCTAAAACAGGTCACGAGAAAACTGGTCACACGCTAAAACTGGTCACACCCAAAAATTTAAAAGTGGTCACACAAACAAAAATATTCGCAAATACATTTTTATTTACGAAACTTTTATTATTATCGACTAGACATATGTTCGAGCCAAAAGCCCTCGTGGCCGTGACCGTTGTTTGTGGTCTTCGCGAGGAGTTCGCGGGCATCTCATCAGAGTCAGCTCATCTGACGCTCTCTAGCCTCTAGCCGCGCCGAGAAGGTTGGCAATCGCCTTTGCGTTCATTTCACTTTGACAGTTCGAATGTCACAGTTTAATTATTAATCACGGAACAAAAATACGTAAAACAGGAAAAATAATTATTGTAGGTTGACCAGACGCCGCAAGTATACGGACGCAAGTATACAAGTATAGTCTACGGACAAAATAATAAAATTTAAAGACAATTTACCAACAAATACACACTGTATTTGATTTTTAAATGCTTTTTATTATTACGAAATTATGTTCACAATACATCTTATATCTGTTTTAATAGCTACTGATCTACTGATCATTTTCTATTTTACAATTTAATTTAATTTGGTTAGTAATCATAGTATTATATTATTCTAATGTTAATGTACAGCATAATAGGAAAAAGAGCTCAAAAACGTATTTACAATTGAATATATATTATAATATATAGATGACAGTGAATATATATTATAATATATAGATGAAAGTGTTATACAATGTAACAAAGATAAACAAATAATGTTACCGACGGTTTATTTATGTAGATGAGATGTAACAAGTTCATTATAAAATGACGAATTCACTTTTAGATACCGTCCATATTAAGGATGAAGACGATGGCATAATCATCGCTCTTGTACAAACATGCAGAATGAATCTCTGGCAACGTCCCATTTGACTATTCCAGAAGAAAGAATTCATAATTACACATAAACATAATTACATATGTGCATATTTATACAAACTCCCTGAACATACCCAGCCTGCCTGTGATGTCCATCAATCGTGGTGCCAGTAGAGCTTTGATCAGCATGTCGGTCTCCAGTTCTTCAGATCGCCGGTACGCGAGTCTTATGGTGCCCTTCTTCACCACATCCTTTATGAGATGTTCTCGTACAGCCACGTGTTTTGACTTCCTGGTTACAACGGGGCTCTTGGCTATGTGTTGTGCTGCCTGGTTGTCGTTGTGCAGGAGAACTTCCTTTTGGTTGACTCCCATGTCGTTCAATAGCTGTCTTAGATGTAGGGCTTCCTTTGTATTCTGCATTCTGCCCCTGCAGTTGACAAAGCTACGGTCCTTTGTTTCTTTGATACCCAGCTGACTAATGTTCCGCCGTACTTGAAGCACTATCCTGTAAAGGATCGCCTATCGATTTGGCATGCCGCCCAGTCGGCGTCTGCGAATCCTTACAATGGCTCATTTGCCTTGTGGAAAGTTAGTCCCATGTCTTTTGTTTCTTTAAGGTATCTCAGTACTCTTTTTGCGCTTTTCCAATGTGGTTATTTAATTGGTTGAGGTAGCATACTGAATACATTATGTCGGGACGTGTACTCTTAGCTAAATACATCAAGGATCCAATCAGGTTCTGCTATGGCAGTTTTGGGCTGTTTTCCATTCGGTCCAGTTTTTCTAATTTTAGTTTGGTACCATCGGCGTCGATACGGGGTTACTGTCTTCCATGTTGAAGTTCTTCAGCATTGCATTGATGTATTCGTCTTGGTGTGCTGTTATTTTTCCGTCTTTCAACGTAAACTCAATGCCTAGACACCTTTCTGTCGGCAGCTTTTTCAAATTGTTTACGCTTCTTCTTTAATACGATCATCTAAATACATTGCGATTATTGTTTTTTCTCCTCCTTTTCCTCGAGTGTATTTTATTTTATTTTATTTTATTTTATTGTTATAAATCAATATACACTCGCCATTAAAGATTTGCTCCAATGCGACGGGTGTACGTTAACGAAATACAGAATACATAAACAATCAGAAATACAGTAATACATAATACGTAATACAAACAATTAATCAGAAATAATAATCATAGAGACATCTATGGATTATTTTTAGATTTTTTTTGTATACAATTTTTATACATATAATAAATACGAAATTATAGATTTCAGATTACTGTGCATAATTATTACAAATTATACACAGGCAGATTTTTGTGACAACAGGATTAGATCTAATACCAATTTTCAGGAACCTTTTCAGCAATGATCAGATAAAATTGGCAAACTCTGATAGAGAAACGATCGATTTGGAGTCACAAAACCCCCAAATCTAACCAGCAGTGGCGAGGACTCGAACCTTTGACCTCAGTGGTGCTAAATATATACGCTACCACTAAGCCAAACTGCTGTATATACAGGGGTCGCCATCCGATGGTTTGAATCCCATCTCCTGGAGAGCGTTGTCTAGCTTCTTGAACCATTCCAGTCCGGCCTACTTTAGTCCATATAAAGTCTTGTTCAGCTTGCAAATCTTTTCTCCGTCGGGTGTTCTTAAGGTTTCTAGCATTTTACTTGCTTTGTTGTATATTTCTGTATTTTTATTTTGGCATTCGTCGATAATTATGCCGGATAAGTATTCTGCTAGATCTTCAGACTTGTCCATGTAGATTTCATCAATCAGTTCGCCGTTGAGGTATGCAGTAGTAACTTCATCCACTGATGAAGTAAAAGCTCCAATTGAGTCAATAAGTGACTGAATTGGTTTTGGGATCTTGCCTATGCAAGAAAGATGACTATTAAGAGTCTGGTTGAGTATGATATTAAGTTTTGTCATATGTCCATTTACGTTATTTCCCTGATCGATGCATACTTGCGAGTAAAACTGTTCAAATAAGCCGAGGAACACTCGGTACATCTCGCGGATTGGTATGGTGTGTGGTGGTGGAGGATTGCGAAGAGACTGTGATGCTTGGCAAGTCAAGGTGGCAATAATGCCGGTGCCACGTGAGGAGATAGGTGCAATTGTTTTATTTTGTATTATTTTATTGACTTGTAACGTCATCCTCTCGCGGGCTGCGTCATCCAGTAGTAGTGATGATTCTGTTTGACTGCGCATCTTCGTTAAAAACTCGTGACCTTTGACAGTACGGTAGTTATCTTGGCGAACTTGATCGCGCTGGCGTTCTCGAAATGGTCTTTGACCACCTCTTGCTCGACCCTTTCCACGTATAAAGGTGGGAGGGCGTTGAGGGGCGGAAGCCATTGGTAAAGAATTTTCAGGATCCATCGGCACGAATGCTAAGGGACCAGAAACTTTCCCGGTAATCCTGGGAAAATCTCAGGTTTTGTTTCCTACCGCATGCGCGCTTTATGTGTTCATGCGTTGTTGTTAATTTTGTACTTGGTTATGTACAGTATGGTTTTTTTATTAGAACAGTGATGTGCGGTTGTTCTTGTGCGATATTCATGAACAACCGTCTCGTTCTCCGACGAAAGGGTCTCTTGGACTGTATTCGTCGGAGGGGTGGTGGCCTCATGTTGAGGGCTTTAAGGGTCAAATTCCGTGACCTTTAAAGCGGGCTTAGAAGTATGCAGTAGTTACATCCAGTGGCGGCTCGTGGATATGTTAATTGGGGGTGTTTTGGTAGATTAAAAATTTATATTTAAATATGAGCTTCGTTAATTCTCCAAGAAAATCGCAAAAGTTATTAGCATGGATAAATTTTAATAATGATAATAAATTATTAAAGTTATGCGTTTCTACTCTTTCGTAAAATACGTAAAAAGCTTCTCTTTCTCAAGCATTGGATACGATTCGATGGTTTGATTAACAACTTCCACTGGCATTCTCTGAAGATATTTTTTAAGTTTTCTCTGTTAAGTTGTATTGTTTTAGTCCAAACACATCCAAATCAATTCATCAACTAAGTGGATTTCATCATATGAAATAAGATTAGTAGGGTCAAGTGTACCCTCCGAGTTCAATATCCAATTAGTGTTTTTTAAGTTAAAATCTCCAATGATAAGATAGAAATCATTCGGCTTAGAATAAATAATTTGCTCTAATTTGGATAAAAAATTAGATAACTGTTGTGAAAATGAATTACCTAAGTTTTCGGTACACAGGTAAATAGCACACAGCTGGATAACAAATACGTTTCTGGTGGAATGATGTTTTAGCGAGATGGTGACCCATAAATCATCTGCACTACTGAAAAAAGATGGTCATTGAGAGGCAGTAATATTTCGTAACATAGCGATAAGTATACCTCCACCCTTATTCTGGTGGGTGCGGGCATACTGACGATACCGACAGTCAAATAATTCTGAATCTTTGATACCATCCAACAACCGTGTCTCCGTAATTATTATAATAGCATAATGATTAAGACATACGTTCCGGTAGAAGTTAGCAGATTTAGTACGCAGTCCTCTAGCGTTCTGGTATTATATTACAATATTATTATTGGTACTGATCGAATTGTCCATTAAATGAAATATTGATACAATCTGATATCTGACGAGCATGCGGCGAACAAAAGAAACTGATAATATGGCCGTAGCCTTGGTAAGATTGAGTAGTTGTTTGGAGGCTGGTGTGAGATGGTCATTAACATAGATTCTATGGGACTTATCTTCGAATCCAGGTATACAGGCTAGCTGAAGTCCCTTTTGAGTTCTTGCAGCCGCAATAAAATCTTCCTTCACGTACCTGTTGACGAAACTCACTACAAGTAGTTTATCCAAAGAAGTGTGGGTGGGTACTCTTGCGATATAATTGATTTGCGATTTTGGAATGTTACACCTTACAACTTTGGAGATCGAGTCAAAAATATTGAAGACGTTTTCATTGTTCTTACAAGGATATGATTACTTGTTCTTTATTTGTTGTTCGTAATCTATTTTGAGTTGGTCTGATTTAATGTCTTTCTGTATCTTGTTACATATTTCTGCAGCTTTTGTTGATGATATAATTATAGAGAACCTCTCTTCTTTTGGATTTTCTTTGTTATTTGCCATATAATAATTAGTTATTGAAAGAGTATCTTCGTTCCATATCTGAACTTATTGCGTTGCACATAGCTTCCTGAAACTGTGATGAAGACAATTCGCTGCATGAATTTCTAGATATATAAATAGTAACTCTTTGGTACTGGCTGTTCAGCTTTGCTAATGCTAGTAAACTTTTTCGCATTGTACCGCTGGTTTCCATGATAGAGTTTGAGAATTTGTTCTGTTCTTCATCTTTTTGATCCCGAGTACCGAGTTGATGTTTCTTAGAATGTTTATATTTTATATCAGTTATGAGATTAATTTTGTTTTCTTCCTTTTTTGGTTAAAATGTCTTGAATCCCTTCGTTTTCAGCACTCGTGCAATTCTTGCGGCAATACTTTATTTAGCTGCGCGCGACCGTTCACGTTGACGTAATGAGTCAAACTGAATTTTGCTGTATTCATTGCTTCTGCCCAGAACTTCTCTGGTAGGTTTGCTTGTTCCAGCAAGCACCTGGCCATGTCCATGAGCGTTCGATTATTTCTTTCTGCTACTGCGTTTTGTGCGGGGCAGTATGGAACGGATAATCTTCTCGTGGTTCCTTTTTTCTCCGGGTATTCCGTGAACATTTTCCCGATGTATTCCAGTCCGTTGTCTGACTGGAGTTGTTTAATTCTTGCTCCCTTTTGATTCTCGCACATCGTAGCGAATGTCTTGAAAGCTGTGAAGACTTCGTCCTTGGTCTTCAAAAATCTCACCTCACACCATCTGGACGAATCGTCTGTGAAGGTCACGCAGAATCTTTCTCCCCCCACGGACGCTATGGGCGGTGGTCCCATTACATCAGAATGAATTATTTCGTTGAGGTCTTTGGCATTGGTGATTTTGTCATTTTTACTTTTAGGCAGGTTTCGCATGACTTCATTTTTTCATTTGGAAAGTTCAGGCTGATGATGGATTTTTCTTGTTTGGCTCGAATCAGGTCTCGCTCGTTGAGGTGTCCCAGCCTTCTGTGCTACATTTCAGTGCTCTGCTTGTTTTCACGGGTTGCGCCCTCATATTCTTTCCTGGTCCCGTTTTCGTGCTCTTTTATTTTTTATCTTTTTTTTATTTTATTTATTGAAAAATCAACAGACAACAAGATGTAGACATGTATAAAAACAAAGAGTAAATATATAATATATATAACATCCGAGTCCAATTACAGATTTTTACAAAGATAATTAAATGAAAAAGAAAAGAATAAAAGCTATAACATGACAAAATAGCACATTGCATAACTAAACTAAAGTGTTAAAATATTGGAAAAAGGTTATAAAATAGATAAATGGATAGATAATTGTTAGACTATTAAAATTTAACATCGCACTCAGTCACTTGATTTTACAAAGATCTGATTCTTTCGAGATTTGTATGATGTTGGAGGTTACATTTTTTCTAATCATAATTTTACAATCTTTAACCCACAAGTAGGTGTAATTATTTTCAATTTTTAATTGACGTGTAAAAACGTGTTGACGAATTAAAGGACTCCAATGCATTATTTGTAGAAGGTGTGAACATTGCCACGCCTTCATACCAGTTTTGTTGACTTGTAAGCCACTGTTTCAGCATGTAGTCTATAAATATAGATTGGTTCTTTCGTCTCCATTTATTTACAAATAAGAGCTTTGCCTTTTCAAACACCTCCTTTACCGGAGGCAATTGCAGTGTGTCAATGTCTTCTAATAATTGTGTCCTAGACTCTACGTTTACTAAAGATTCAATTTTTTTAACAATATTCTTACGCATACGTGCCCAACACATGATTTGTGTTTTATCTGCACCAAATGCATTTTTAATCGCATTCGATGCACCAGAAATCAAATAATCAACATGGATTTCTTCATTATTATTTTTTAATCCAATTAATAGAGATTGGAAAATGAATTCGAAATTAGACTGACTTTCACCAGAACTAACAGCCATAAATTCTGACCATTCAATATACATTCTAACCAATTAGTATAAATTCTTCGTCTGTCCTCCTTGAGACATTTGGCGCATTTCTTCTTTCCTTTCTTATTCCCTAGCTTGTAGGTGAAATGCCCATTGGCAAATCACTCTCTGTTACAGGTCCAAGGGATCACCTCTCTTGAGTCTTTTTATTGGCTTGTTATCTAATAACTCCCTGGCCAGACTGTTGGGGTGGTTCCTAAGCTTTTCTTTATATTTCGAGACCGCAGAGCTCGACTCTTCAATGAATTCTTGCATCTCGGTGGATTATGTCGTTCGGGACAAACCGGGGGGCGTCCAGTATAATTCTCAGGATTTTGGTCTGGAACCTTTGGATTATGTCGACGTTCGTTTTGCTCGCTGACCCCCATAGCTGTATCCCGTACATCCATATTGGTTTGAAGATGGCCTTATAAATCAAGAGTTTGTTCTCCGTGGTCAGTTTTGATCTCCTTCCAATTAGCCAGTAGTGGTTCCTGAACTTGAAGTTTAGTTGCTTCCTTTTTGTCCAGATGTGCTTCCTCTAGGTTAACCTGCGGTCCAGGTACACGCCCAGGTATCTTGTCTCCTCTGCCTGTGGGATCACTGTTGTTGAGCTTTATTGGAGGACAAGTCTTCCTCCTCATTGTGAAGGTTACATGGACAGACTTTTGGTCGTTTGCCCGCACTCCATATCTGCAGCCACTTTTGGATTCGGTTGAGGTTTTCTTGCAAGTAGGATGAGGTGATTTCCGGGTCTTCGTGTGAGGCTATCGCTACTGTGTCGTCAGCAAAGGTTACAGTGGTCACTCTGTCCATTGTTGGTAGGTCTGCTGTATATATAAGATACAAAACAGGACCTAGTACACTATCTTGGGGCACTCCGGATTTGATTGCGCATACTGTTGATTCAGCATCCTATTATATATTTTATTATATTATATTTTACTTGAAAGTATCTTTCTTTCAGTTATGACTTCAGTATTAAATATATATTGTATGACGGACTCTTTTTTAGATTATATTGTATGACAGACTCTCAGTGTGCGAGACCTTGTCGAAAGCTTGGCTAATGTCTTAGAAGGCGGCCGAACAGTATTTCTTCTCGTGTAGGCTTAGGCTTATTTTGTTCGCCACACGATGTTCTTGTTCGATAGTTCTGTGCTCTTGCAAAAAACCAAATTGGTGACTGGGAATTACTTTTTGTTTTTGGAGGATTGGCCTTATTCTGAGTAGTAACAGTTTTTCGAATACTTAAAATAATATAGATAGGAGGCTTATAGGTCTGTATGATTTTATCTCTTGTGGATCCTTTCCCGGATTTGGTATGATAATTATTTGGGCTATTTTCCATTTTTGTGGAAAATATTCCAGTCGTATGACGGTGTTATAAATACAAGTTAAAATTCTCATACCTTTTTCCGGGAGTTCCTTTAGTATTCTGCCTGTGATCATGTCGATACCTGGGGCTTTCTTAGGGTTCAGTGTCTATCCAATGATAGACTTAACTTCGCTTATAGAAATTTTTAATTAGAAAAATTAAAAAAAACTACATTTGGATCAGTTGAATCTAATAATTTTGATTGTTTTCTTGCTTTATATGAATGTTTGAATGAATAAAATTTTTAAGTAGATGAAAAGTATTTTTACTACACCTACATATGTACATATATAACTTGAAAACTGTTACAATGTTTTCTGAAAACAAATAAGGACGGTTCCTGGGTTCGGAATCCACTTTTCGTGACAGCTACAGCAGTCGTTTTCTGAAAACAAATAAGGACGATTCCTGGGTTCGGAATCCACTTTTCGTGACAGCTACAGCAGTCGGGTTGAGCGCAAGTGATTGTTGATTTTATCAGTGACTCTGATTTGAAACAAAAAAATACAAAGATCAGCCATTATTAAGTGATTTCTGGGCTACTTTATCAGAAGAGTACCCCAGTGTGTTACAAGTTGTAAAACAATAATAGCTTTTTGTAACTTACAACTAGCTATTATAGTTTTACATCCTTTTTCTACAACCTGTTTATGCGAAGCAGCATTTTCTTTTTATGCTGTTAACAACTTCACACCAGATATAAGATAATACTCACGGAGGAAAAACCAGTTTGGCCGAGGTAAGTTACTGGGAAAAGAATTTTCAAGGCAATTTCAAGTTCAGGATATTCTACTTTGACATGTATCCAAAAATAAGTCTTGTAAATGTAAATTTTTCAAAACTTTTATTTTATATTCATACAATAATTCAAAGCATAATTTATAGGTTGTGGCTATTTGCAGGTACTATATCTGCGACAGGCGCAAAGCCTTCTGCGCATGCGCGTGAACT
Source organism: Arctopsyche grandis (assembly GCF_051622035.1). NCBI lineage: Eukaryota > Metazoa > Arthropoda > Insecta > Trichoptera > Hydropsychidae > Arctopsyche > Arctopsyche grandis. The sequence goes on along the minus strand of NC_135360.1, from coordinate 2,486,599 downwards.
CGTGAACTTGTTTAATCAATCTTTCATTATACATGAGGCAAATAAATTTTGCACTTTATTATAATAGATTTATATCATTTAGCTAGTTCGCGGCTTGAACTTGTATGTAGGTATTATACGTTGTATATGATAATAATTCTCTAACAATTAATAATATTAACTAATTTGGATTATATTTTTTACTCTACGTCTTTTTACGAGTTCGAACCAAATTTTAAGAGGTTTAAAACAAAATTTTAACAGTAAACACGCTGACAGTGACAGTTCACGCGCATGCGCAGAAGGCTTTGCGCCTGTTGCAGATATAGTACCTGCAAATAGCCAATAATTAGCAGATATAGTACCTGCAAATAGCCACAACCTAATTTATAACACAAAAGCACACATAATTATATTATATTTGTGCTACATCTACATACTTATCATATACAGATTATTACAATACTCATGTACATACATATATGTATGTGTGTACTCTCCAACAAAGAAAATATTTTTGACCAATAAATGCATCTATTTTTTTCCGGTCTCCGTGACTTGACAGAATGTTAAACGACAGAAAACACGAATATCGGAAGGCAAAGATCGAAAATTGAAAGATCTTAAGTCGAAAGATCAAAAAAAAAATGGTGCATGGTAAACGGTACATACTCACTTAATTTGCGCGAGCAGGATACAACAGGAACAAGAGGAACATGCTTTTCCTCCCGTATTCTGCGCGCGCACATTAATACGGGAGGAAAAGCCTGTTCCTCTTGTTCCTGTTGTATCCTGCTCGCGCAAATTAAGTGAGTATGTACCGTTTACCATGCACCATTTTTTTTTGATCTTTCGACTTAAGATCTTTCGATTTTCGATCTTTGCCTTCCGATATTTGCGTTTTCTGTCATTTAACATTCCGTCAAGTCACGTAGACCCATTTTTTTCATAATAGTTTCAACCTCAACAAGTCAATTATTGACAAAATGCTTAGCCAAATCTAGAGAAGATTTGATTTTAATAACTTAGTTTTGACTGGTTCAGTTAAAAAACAAATACAAAATTTCAAAAGGTACCTAGAGAAGGTTTGATTTTGATGACCATTTGTCTTAGTTAGATAATCTAATCTGTACACGATCCAGATTAAGTTCCGACCTTTCATAACGGTTAACTTTGGTACAGTTATTTATTTTTGTATTTATTGATTATTGAATCAATCCAGGACACGTGGTGGGGCACGTCGACGTACACCTGCGGATACTCGTAAAATTCGCATGTCTCCCCCATTGAGTTCAAACCGAGCAGTGTGTTTTTGTACACCACGGGCGAACCTTCACCTGAAAATACATAAAAACGTATCATTGCGTATCAACTGATGATTTCGATTAATGCACATTCGATTAATTTACCCGGAAGGCATTCTTCGCCGTGGTCGCTCTTGCGTCTCGCCAGGAGTATGCAACGGTCGATGGGGTCGATTGAAAATAATACTTTCCACATGTCATTGCACGTGTTGTGACTCACTTCTTTGGCAGATCTCACCATCATCAGAGGTCTGATCACGTCTGGTGCAAAAATTTACAATACACATACATACATACATTTATACGTACGTCGAAGATATGTATGTTAGATCTGGTGTCGAACAGGGTAAGTCAGCCTCGAATGAATTATGTGCAATTTTAAATCGATAGTACTACAAAACATTAATAAAACTCTGTTATATTTTACGATTAACTACATACAACACAAGAAAAGATTCAAATACACATTTCATTTTAGGCGGACTTACCATATAAAACAACATTTTTTCCACTGAAAATACGATACGTATACGAAATCATTGCTAAAATTGTTCAACTGTAATCGATATACTGTACATACCACCCTTAAAGTTCCATTTTGAATAGCCTATTGTCTGCACCCGTTTGCTTTTCCACATGTCGGGATGAAAATTGTTGATTTTTATGAAGGCTGAAATTTTTTCAATTACAATGTTTCTTTAACACGATACCTGTCTGCTTTAGGTCATCGACTTTAGAGAGTCTTTAATTAATATTATGTATTAGATGTATTATGAGCATTCATAAGGATTGTAAATAGGTTTTTGAGCTCTTTTTCCTATTATGCTGTAGATTAATAACATTAGAATAATATAATACTATGATTACTAATCAAATTAAATTGAATTGTAAAATAGAAAATGATCAGTAGATCAGTAGCTATTAAAATATATATAAGATGTATTGTGAACATAATTTCGTAATAATAAAAAGCATTTAAAAATCAAAATCAAGCATGATGCCTGTGTTATAATTTCGCAAACAAAAACCGATAGCCCATATTTGAAGGCTTTTATTGAACTCAAACTAATAATTAATACGTAATTCAAGATCGGACACCTATAGAACACAATATGAAGACTGCTTCAAAAGGACCATATGTATATCATTGCATCAGAAGAAGAAAGAGCCATCCGAGAGGCGAAAAGCAGGAATGCAACTGGTTTTGATCAAATACCAGTTGGAATAATAAAACTACTAAAGGAAAATGCTATCCAAGTCTTGTTTCAGAAATCGACATTAAGTTTAAAACTACAAACAATGAACTAAATATTAAATTGATCCTTGTGGAAGTTACTAATATTTAAATATTGTAATAGTTAATGATGGTTTTATTATAGTAACATACATTTGTAGTTTAATATAGTGTGTATAGCTAAATATTCTTTTCTTTTCTTTTTTCTTACACTCAATATATATATCGAAGAAAGGAACGGTAACAAAATTAAGGTTTCGGGTGTACAGCCCTCTTAATAGTCGATGCAAACTTTCAAACATGATTTTACTATGTTTTTCATTCCTACTACTGTGCACTTACTAGTATCAGAAAACTTTTGGAATTTCATTGTAGTTTTTATGAGACCAATGTTTCGATATAGCGTATTCTGGTCGAAGTCTGCGTTTTTAACGTACAAAGCAATCGAACGTTTGTAGCCTGAAATACATACGTACAGTATAATTTTACATCAAATCAACATATTATACATACATATACTCAAACGAATATCAATTTTTTTTAAAACTAAGTACGTACATAGTGCCTTCTCAAATAAAATCAAATAAAGTATACTTAACTTCGTTGTTCCAATTTGTAGTCCCTGCTTTTATGTACCAATGGGGCATCAACGACTCAACATAATGATCACCGACATAGTCGATGCAATGAGCTGTGGTCAACGCCCAGTACTCGGCAATGAGCACAACATTGCATATGAAGATTTCACGGTCCAAGTGCAAAACCAAAGCACCAACATACTCGACTACCATGTAGCTTTCTATGTATAATTATAGGTGGGTTACAAATCGTTCAAAACGATGCTGTGTTATTGTGGTCATACTTACTTTCAATCACCACATTCCTCTTTGTGATGTTGTGTACGTCGTGTCTATTCCTTTCGGCATCACTTTTGGCTTTGTAAGTACTATTGTGGAACAATACTGAAATTTATATTGAATTTGTTGTAGGGACGATTCAAATTTATCGGTTTGTGAAGTCTTGTGAAATTCTTCTCACCGGTCAGAAAAATAGTCAATGTGATTATTGATATTAATAGTAAGGCAAAGAGAAATTTCTCGCCGCGTGTTCTTGCTTTTAACCATCCTTTCATATTTTTGTCTACTGCTTCAATTCAATACGCTTTGAATTTGTTTCTATTAGCGACAAAAAATAAACAAACGAATAAATTTCAAATTATGCTCTTTCAAGGCTTAAAAAAATGTTATCGACTATTTTTTAGGAAAATGATTTTTTGTACTTTTATTTCACAGAGGCTTATTTTATTTAGCAAGTTTTAAATATATAGGATACAAATGCGACATTGATTACAAATTGGGTACACTTAGACCTTTGATTGTTGACGTTTTTTCTGTTGAAAGTCTGCCCTGCTGAAAATTTCGCCAATATTTCCAACTGGAATTATTTAGAAATCCAATAGAAAGCAGCAAACAAACCCTAGATAACTACCGCCGAGGATTTCGAGTTTTGTAAAGGTATGTTTAGACTCTCTAATATATCTTGCAACAATATAAAATAAACAACAGAAGTCTATTAATGAATGTATTTTTCCAAAAGTAGTTCCATCTTCTTCATTGTTGTTAAAATGTAGATTTTTGGCTTTTGCAGTTTTTGACTCAAAATTTAGTTTTGCTGTGTCAAAAGTGAGTATTGAAATCAACAATGAGATGTTTTTTCTATTGAATGTGAATTTTTATTGCTTTAAAATACTTATAATTAATTATCTAGCGAATTTCATATGTCAACAATATACTTTTTTTTTACACATGAAGAAACAAGTATATTTTTGACTTAATATTCAAATAGTTTTTAGTATTTTAAAACAATAAAAAATCACAATAAATACGAAAAACACCAGACTATGGATTCCAATACTGACTTTTGGCACAGCAATACTAGATTTTGAGTTAACTCTTTGAGTGCAGATGTTTTTTCTGTTGAAAGTCTGCCCTGCTGAAAATTTCCAACCGGAATTATTTAGATATCCAATAGAAAGCAGGTATACAAATTGTAGCTCATCCAATCAAACCCTATATAACTACCGCCGAGGATTTCGTCTTTTGTAAAGGTGTGTTTAGACTCTCTAATATATCTTGCAACAATATATGTAAGTCTATTGATGAATGTATTTTTCCAAAACTAGTTCCATCTTCTTCATTGTTGTTAAAATTTAATGCTCACAATCTAAATGCCAAGCCACAATCTAGAATACTCAGCAGTTAGAAATTTCCATCGGGTAGTCCTGCTATGGTTATAAATTCAGAAATTCCGGTGTAAGCGAGTCTTAATAAACGTTGACAAATGAATGACACGGATTACACGACCCATGTTCAATGCATTTTTTTTCAATGCTACCTTAAAGGCTTGGCAGTTAGTATTCTTGTTTACTTTGTACATGCAAAGTTTACAAAGCCTATCGGCGTTTTCCAGGCCCATGGACTTGTCAGCAAAACGCCGATGGGCGTTGGTCAGCATTCAAAGGGTAAAGCAGACTTTTTTCGATATAACCCTTTTACTAGTGCCAATTGGGAGATAAAAACACTAGTTAAATGTCATCACAGAGTTTCTTCAGAGCTTTCTGAGAAAATCAAATTGAAATAAGAATGTATGTATATACATATTTATTTTAATGCGCTACTTTCGTTGAATGTTTAACAGTTTTTTTCATTCCTTTCGATACCAGGCTTCAATTAACGGTACCGTGAGACAGTACATCAGATTTTATTTTGTCCTGATTTAAAAACTGTGTTTTTGCATAGTGGACAAACATATACATATGTATACAAACATTATGTTTTATATTCATACATATTTTACATACATATGTATGTATGTATATACCAGGAAGGCCTAATAGGTAAACCCCAATACGCAATCTTGACCAATTACAAACAATACAGCATTTTTATTACATAATTCGCCGAATTACGAGATACTGAAAAACACAAATATCCAAATCCGACCAGCAACATTACAGATAACTCAGAATAATAAGTAAAATACACATTATAATTCACCATACTTTTGATTTATTTTTAATAAAGCAAAATATAAACATTACAATTTTAACAAATACAAAGGTAACATAAATCATAAGCAGTCTATTAAGAGTTTTCTTTAATTTTGCTTAGAATCCACGATTTGAAATGATATATGTTGTTGTATACTTGTGGATAGTCTTTGAATTCACACTTTTCACCCCACGAATTTATTCCAAGCAACCAATCCTTTTGGATCAACGGCGAAGCATCACCTTGAACATATACAAAAAATTTCGATCTAAATCCACAACCCTGCATTAACGGTAACCTTATTGTGGTATCTTACACATTTAGTCGACACCAATGTATTACAATACCGGTTTACAGTGCAAAAACACCACTTGTATGTGAAATTTAGACGTTTTACCTGGAACACATTCTTCAATTAGCACACCAACACATATATCTTGACTCGACACATCATGTATTTTGTTCCATTTTTTTTTACAATCTTCATTAGTCACTATTCGTACCTCACTATGTTTCGCATCCAATTCAGGAAAATCTTAACATAAAAAATTACACTGGTGATTTAACTCCTCAGTTAAATCAACAGTTTTGATTACGAATTATTACGATTAAGAATACAATCAAAGATTACTAATATGATATTGACAATTTGATCCGAATATTAAGATCAGGTAACATGCGAAAATTATTTCAAAAGAAATAAAAACTAAACAGTATTGAGTAAAATTCAGCTGAAGAAACATTAAAAAATTAAAATCTACTTTTATGGAAAGGGAATCTACTCTCAGTTTGGAAAGCAACAATAGCTTTCAAATTTTATTCAAATCATAAAATGTATACCGGAGACAGCATCCAAGTTGCTCCGACATACATACAATTTTTTCATTAAAAAAAAGTTTTTGCACTTTTTAGTTATGATTAAACATTAAATCGTACATAGTTTGTTGTTTAAAATACTTATGTACGTATATATTTTGATTTAATTTTGCGTTAAAGCCCACACAACACTAAAAATGTAAAAAAAACTTTAACTCGTTTATATTAGGGGTACCCGTAAGTCTTTGCCGATTTCAAATTTTGATGAAGACTGTGCTGAGAGCTGTGGTGGAAAGTGATCCTCGATTAAGTATCGAAGAAATATCGCAGAAGATGTGTATTGTCAACAATTGGAAAGAGTTAATGAAAAACTGAAAGTCAGACGTAGAGAATTAGTCAGAAACAACTTAGTGATTCTGAAACACGACAATGCACGACCCCATAAGGCGAAGAAGACGACTGAAAAAAACAGGCAGTTAAAATGGGAAGAACTTTCACATCCCCCATATTCACCAGACCTAGCTCCGACCGATTACTACCATCTGTTTCGATCTTTAGTACATTCTTTAAAAGATAAACGCTTTTGAAACGCAACTGAAGTCGAAAATCATGTTCTTACATATTTCGATTCAAAACCAAAAGAGTTCTATAAAAAAGGAATTGAAAAAATCGAAAACCTGTGGAATGAAGGAAACTATATTTTGTAAAAAAATTATAAAAAAAATAAAATTCTTTCATTGTTATCCAATTGGCAGAGACTTACGGGTCAAAATCATCACTGGATTGTTTTTTTTATACCGTATTCGTTATCAGTCTCAATCAGTATCGGTTAGAATTAGTAAAGACTTATGAATTTCACCCGTGGAGTATAAATACAAATTCTATTATATTGCTGTAGACTTTTGTGTACTTGAAAGTGCTCCCATTCACTTCTAACAAAGTGGTGGCAATATTAGCGCTTGTATATCGATTAAATTCAAGTGGCTAGTAACTATAATATTACACATATATATTGGTCAACAACAGTAGCGTTTCCTTAACAAGACTCACCGACGTTGTAAGTTAATTTCGACCAGCCGTGAGCGAAGATGTCGCCGGCCGTATCGTTGAACGTTGCCGTCGGATCACTTTGAGGCAGTTGCAAATAATTTGCACCGTCACTCAATCTGAACTTCAAAGTGGTCTTTATGAGCCCGACATTGTTTGCGAACGTTCGATTATTGTATTGGGGATGTTTTATTGTGAGTCGGACCGGACGTAGGACGCCTGCAAACAAACAATATCACTTGTGCAAAGTGTTTAACTTTCAACATACACACATATGTACATTACGAAATCTTCAAAGATGCGTGCAAGTGCCGCCAGCAGGTGGCCACATGTCCGACCACGTTCGTGGAGTACACACACAGCACTACCTTTTTCGTTCCATTTTGTGATCCCGCCTTTTATGAACCATCGGGGCATGAGATTCCTGGTGGTCTGCATCTTCATGTAGTCTATGCAATGCGACGTGGTCACCGCCCAATACTCGTCGATCAGATTCACATGGCATATGAAGTTTTCGCGATCCAACTGCATAATTAACGCTGCGACGTAAGTTGGCGGCGTGTCGGCGACTGAAATCGAACCATTTGCACATTTATTCTCAATCTAAATGTGGATTTGAACATTTTGGCAATATTTATGACTCACAATCCATGGGCTCCAACCATGGCGATCTTCCAAGCAAGATTTTGTCAGTTTGAATCGGTTTCAAATAGTAGATTCCGCCTGAAACCGAACCGAGATCAATCTAAAACACACCAACTTGATATTTCTTTTAGTTAATATTAAATAGATCAGGTAACATGGGAAAATTATTTCAAAATAAATAAAAGCTAAATAGTATTGAGTAAAATTCAGCTGAAGAAACATTTTTTTTTTTTTAAATTAAAATCTACTTTTCTGGAAAGGGAATCTGCTCTCAGATTGGAAAGCTATAATTGCTTTAAAATTTTATTGAAATTATAACATGTATACTGGAGATAGGTTTTTGAGCTCTTTTTCGTATTATGCTGTACATTAACATTAGAATAATATAATACTACGATTACTAACCAAATAAAATAAAATTGTAAAATAGAAAATGATCAGTAGATCAGTAGCTATTAAAATAGATATAAGATGTATTGTGAACATAATATGGTAATAATAAAAAGCATTTAAAAATCAAAATCAAATTTTATAAAGTCTTAGTGACTTCTTGGTAATAAATTAAAGACAATAAAAATAACAGACTTTTATGAACATTTTTTATTGACTGTTTGGCATAAATATGTTCTCGTATTAGTAAATAAATGTAAAATTACTTGCAATTACGATCAATAATATTATAATGATTATTGTGAAAGCAATTAAGAGAATTTTTTCTCCAAGCGTTCTCGATGTCCAACAGCTGCACATTTTCTTTCCTAGTCTCCCTTGCAAAGTCAACAAAGCAAAATCTTTCGAATACTATATAATTTCCTGATGACCGTCGCTAACACAAATAAAAAAAAATGAAGTTTAAATAAATAAATTTAAATTCATATTATACATTAAATTGAGTAATCCTTTGTACCTGTGATATATTTGGTTGAAGTAGGAATCAGCATTGTTTCAATTGGCCGGTCGCTTCAAAATTCCATTTTGCACCGTTCGATAGTCGAAGTCCAGCTCATTAGTTTTACGAAACCACTTTTCGCTTTTGCTATGAAGCTATTCTTTTTTTTAGCTATTTTTATATTGAGTTTTTTCTATTGAAACGTGTTTATTAAATAAAATTCCACTTAGAAAAATCATATTTCTACTGCTCCCACGTTAGGATGCGTAGGGCGAGCAGGTGCTCTCCAGGAGCACGATCGAAAGGGTAACCGTGGACTGACCTAAAATCTGTTATCTCCTAGTAGTTCTCCTGGTTCTATGTGTAAGGCAGGGAAGGTATGTTGTTCGTATCCCGGCCTAACGAAACACATGTTGTGTAGTTTGTAAGAGGATCGTTTAATTTTTGTTCAATTGTTACAATGGTTATTGCATGTACGAAGAGGTTGAGCTTCGGAGAAGTGAGCTGGTTGAACTCCAGAGGTTCACTCTGGTGTTGGGAGCTGGTGCGTCGCTTTATATACGTTCTGGCTTGAAGCGTGCCGTGTGCAGATGCTTTGTCTTCGTTTCTAGGACACGTGTTGACCTATTTTCGAGGCGCGTGCCTTATAGCTATGGGGTCAGCGCCAGGACGTCGTTCGTTTAAGAATGCGGTTCGTCAGCCACGCGTAAACGCTTGCCACGTGTTACGTCTTTCAGGCATGTGTTGCGGTTGCCTGATGACATCACTGCTGGGTTTCGTTCGTTTTACGATCGAGCGACGAACTCTTTCTTCTGGAATGGTCGAAGGGGTCGTTGCCCTTGAGTTATGCATGTTTGTACAGGATCGATGATGAGATCACTGGTTTTGATTCGTATAGCACAAGTCGTACTATATTTCTACATATGTATGCTCGTCGAAGCACAGCCAGCTGTACAAGCTGGCGGGAGAAAAGCTGGCTTTTGGCTGTTCGGTTAACAGTTGCTATACAGAGCTCCAGGAGCTGTACAGCTACTACTGGACTCGACTGCGCGTGGGTTCCTCGGCTCGATTCTCAAGATTATAATGGGACAGGAGAGAGCTCTCAACTGTAGCCGGTGGAAGTCCGATGAGAAGAGCGTCCGGGACGGGAGACTGTAGCTTGACCGTCTCCGAAGGCAGTCCGATGAAGAGAGAGCGTGTCTTCTAGCGCCCTGAGAAATATGTCCGGGGAATGGGGGGTCGATTATATATTGTATTACTTTTTGTATTTTATTGTGTATTTGAATATTTTTCTAGGGCTCCAAAGGCGCTTACACACATTTACAAAAATTCACGAGCCAACTCTGGCTATTTTACTTTTTTTTTATCTGGCCAATGGTTATTTTACTTTCGATGAAATTTATGCAATCATACACATGGTTCAATGTCGTTATTATTTTCACAACACAATAATAACTATAGAATTTCGCCAAAAGTCCACTACTGAGCATGGCCGTGAAATGGTATGTTACGACACGTAAATGTCAAACTCAGTTGTTTGACAGTTTGTCCAAATGTGCAAGACGTGTTTACCTACATATTATAATGTTTTCACGATTAGTTCCAGTATTCACGTAGAAACTCGCCTTAAACGTGAACGGAAATCACCAAGATATAATCCACCGGAAGAGGCCGGTCTTTTTTTTTACTTCCGGCCCCAAGTTTTTATTTGCTGACGAACATGGCCACTGACTTGCCTTTAGAGGTATTTAAATATATATTCTAAAATTACTGCAAATATATACCCTATCATGGGATACGTTTCAGCCAGTTCTACCATTCAAAAAATTCTTTGATTATTGTATAAACGATGCTGAATACTTTTAATCAGGTCCAATTTTTCAACATCATAAAAGTTTCGATGATAATAAATTTGCAAGTATAGTTTCAAGATCCTGACTCATTGATATCTGAGAGTACTCCATTAAACTTGCATTCGTCTTTTATACAACAAAACAATAAGAAAAACATGTTTCCGGCAAGCGACAGTTCATCCATTAACGTATAATATTTACTAACATAATTTTAAACTTTTGTGCAAAAAATTTTCAGAAATCTTCAAAAATGCACAATACGTATGCACCATTTTGTCACGTTTCAGATCATGAATAAAATATTCGGTTATCTTTCGCACCGAGACCGACTGACGGCGTCTCGGACGTGCAGCTGGTGGCATCAGGCCATCTTCGCCAGCACTTTCTCCGTCAACCAGCACATCCTGATCCACGCGCGCAGCAACAGAGATCGCTCGTTTCACCGACGCTTGTTCGAAATCTTCACAAGAACCTACAATGGATTTCCTAGTTTTACATTCAAAAACATAGAAATATTCGACATTCCAAACCTGTTTTGGAAGAGAAATTCACAAACGATTAAACATCTTCATTTTTACAGGTACAAACCGCTGCATTGCGACAGTAATTCGTAGGGTAGGCCGATTTCTTTTTCTTTGTATGGTACCTTTACAGTGTTAAATGTATCAGTGTATATTTGAGCGGCGACGGATCTGCTAATCTATAAACGAAAATAAATAAAATAAAAAAATCATGTTCGATGTCCAACATTGTACAAAAGATAAGCTAAACATATTAAGTTCATATTAAATTTACAATACGTATTGTTAATATTTACAAATGTCAAACATATGCAAGTACAAGTATGAGTATACATATTAATTCTATATTGTTGTATGAGATTTTATCTACCGTAAACACATTTTAAGCCCCCCGGGACATTTTATTACAACGTTTCCTTCTTTTTTAATATATATTTTCATTACTTGATAGTGGGCTGTGTGTTTGTAGTTCTTTATTATTTGACCTTAATTATTAATAACAGTATCCAGCGTCTCCCAAATCAAATTTAGTTTTTTGTGCATGTATGTATGTATGTATGTAGTTTGTGCACGTATGTATGATGTAGATGGACGAGTGCCATTAGATGAGTCTATTCCAACGGTATCTAACTAGGAGTCGGGGTTGTAGAATAGCCGGTACGGCGCCCCGCCACCTTTAATCGGCACCGGTACGCAACCCGGCATAAAAATTTCAAAAATCAAAATAGTATAAAACTTTTGCAATATTTTTCACCCAAGCTCGATGACAAGGAGCGCTGTCGTGCATAAAATTACTGTCAGGATCAAGGATACCACCAGGCTGTATAGGCTCATTCATTGACCCATTAACGAAATAAATGGGTCCTGGACCTTTTTTTCGCTTATGACGGCTCAAACCATTGTCTAAGGTGTATGTTTAAATGTGCTATTGATACATGATGGTAGGTAGCGTTCTCAGGGTGGGCAGAAAAGGAGCTTGCTTTGTGTCTACTATTTTATGGCGACATCCTCGGCCGCCGATCTCTACTATTACACTAAGCAACAAAAAATAACTTTTTTTTCTTACCGGAGCAGAGACTTGACTAAATTCGAATGTGGCAATGATTTTTGTTGGCTTCTTTTCGTTTATGAGAACAAGCGTTTAAAAAAAAGCGCAGTTTTTTACAGATTGTTGCAGTTTTTGACTCAAAATTTAGTTTTGCTGTGTCAAAAGTGAGTATTGGAATCAATAATGAGATGTTTTTTCTATTGAATGTGAATTTTTATTGCTTTAAAATACTTATAATTAATTATCTAGCGAATTTCATATGTCAACAATATACTTTTTTTTACACATGAAGATATGAAGTATATTTTCGACTTAATATTCAATTAGTTATTAGTATTTTAAAACAATAAAAAATTACAATAAATACGAAAAACATCAGACTATGGATTCCAATACTGACTTTTGGCACAGCAATACTAGATTTTGAGTTAAGTCTTTGAGTGCAGATGTTTTTTCTGTTGAAAGTCTGCCCTGCTGAAAATTTCCAACTGGAATTATTTAGAAATCCAATAGAAAGCAGGTATAAAAATTGTAGCTAATCCAAATAAAACCTATATAACTACCGCCGAGGATTTCGAGTTTTGTAAAGATGTGTTTAGACTCTCTAATATATCTTGCAACAATATAAAACAATCAAAATAAGTCTATTAATGAATGTATTTTTCCAAAACTAGTTCCATCTTCTTCTTTGTTGTTAAAATGTAATGCTCACAATCTAAATTCCAAGCCATGATCTAAAATACTCATACTAGCAGTTAGGGATTTCCATCGGGTAATTCTGATATGGTTATAAATTCAGAAATCCCAGTGTGAATGAGTCTTTATAAACGTTGCCAAATGAATGACACGTAGTACACGACCCATATTCAATGCATTTTTTTTAATGCTACTCTTGTATTCTTGTTTACTTTGCCCATGCTCAATATACAACGCCTATCGGCGTTTTTCAAGCCCAGGGACTTGTCAGCAATACGCCGATCGTCGTCGGTCAGCATTCAAAGGGTTAAAGACTGCAAAACACAAACATATGTAATAGTTGCTTCTTAATCTTATAAATAAGAAGAAGGCAACGAAAATCAATGTCATATTCGAATTTAGTGGGTCAAACTTAGTATAGATTGATTATTTTCCGCTTTGGTATTTTTTTTTTATTGCTCGATGTTATTATTTTTGTCTCCTTTGCCAAACCTTGCATGTGCCAATGTTTTCCGCCACTATAATTATTTTGCATATCCCGTTTTATTGATTAAAGATGATCCGTACTGGTTAATAAAATTGATACGATTTTTATACTTTTTCAGATGTAAGTTGGACTTGCCCAAGTTCGATTTCTACAAAATACTCCGCCTGTGCAGCAATCTAGAGTCGTTGACGTTCACCAGCTGCCCCGGGTTGGTGAAACTAATGACGGAGTTGGACAGCGACTTGATTGAATATCCTCCGACGAGGCCGTTCAGTATAAAAAAATTGAGCATCCACGACAGCACGAACCTTTCGCTTAAGCTATTTTTCAGGTTCATAGCCAACATGCAAGTGTTGAGGGAGCTGGAGGTATCTCCGTGCATCCTCATCTACAGCACGCCGCGAGTCTGTCCACCGGACGACAGCATACGGCTGCCGCACGTCAACGCCCAGTTTCAACTCATAAATAACTTCTTCAAGAGGTTCATCAAGTGCAACACGATAGAACCGGACTTCTTCAAAATTTTAGAAATGCCCAACGTCCGGTTGAGCTCGCTCGAGCTGAACAAGCACGTGTCTAGCGTGGAGCTTCTGAAGTTCACGCTGCAGCACTGCACCAATCTGACCAAGCTGAGCTTGGCCAACAGTTACACGCTCACCGACGACATGTTGAAGAGCGTCTGCGAAAATTTCAAGTGTTTGAAGAGCTTGAACATCTCGAATAGTCACGTGACGAACGTCGGCGCCTTCGCTATATCCTCGGCCAAGTGTCTCACTCACCTGAACATATCGTATTGCAATAAAATAACCTCGGACGGAATCAAAAACGGAATCTGTCGCGAAGTGAACCGCACGATGCTGCAGTTGAAGGTGGCTTCGTTGAGGCTCATGCCGGCAGACGTGGTTCTCATCTCAGAGCGGCTTCCGAATCTGAACCTGTTGAATATGAACGATTGCGAACACTCCATGTTGAACGATTCGGTTCAGGCCGTGTTGAAGAATCTGACTAACTTGTGCACGCTGAACATGAACTATTGCACGCGCGTGACGGATGATGGCTTCATCGGCACCGACAGTGATGGCGATCAGGTGTACAATCTGCAGGGTCTGAAACACTTGAAGAGTCTCTCCATAACGTACAGCGAGCTGACCGATTACAGTTTAAAGAATGCGTTCAATAGCCGCAGATTGGTGTACGTCGACTTGAGCTACTGTCGGAGGATATCCTACGGGGGGATCAGAGTCATGGTGGTGGGTTGTCCCAATATAGAGACGCTGAACCTTCGATCGTGCGAACGCGTCAGAGACAAATGCGTCAGAGAAATCGCAAGGAATCTGAAAAATTTGATGTATCTCATATTGACGGTAAATTTTTACTTTGTCTATGTACGTAGTAACAATAGATGGAGTTTTGCGATCATGCGAAAATTCAAACTCGAGATTTTGACTGATTCGAACTCAGAATCGATCACTGATCACGCTTTCATGATCTAGAAAAAATGTGTGTGTGTGTGTATTTTGGGGATATTTTGAACACAGTCAGTCCTATCGAACTGAAACTTAGTATCGGTCACTGAAATTCTTATCGATACGACGTGAATTTTTTTCAAATTTTGACCAGAAACCGTACCTATTCTTAAAAATGTCCTTTTTCTTTTTAAATTTTTGAATTTAATTATCTTCCAAAATGCTAACTGAATCAGAACTGAATTTTTTTCACATGTAATAGAAATTATAAATTTTATACTCTAATATTTTTACCTGAACCGGAAGTAGTACTTTTACTCTAGAGAATTTATTCTAGAGGTGTATTGAACTGAAATTTCATATCTAGAAGTTTATGCTTAATACCAAGTTATGTATAAAATTTGGTTAGCGTCCGTCAACTGGAAGTGGCAGTTTACTCTTGTTCGATTTTTCTTCCAATATTTTTTACGACCCTTAAACATGTGTGCTCTTCACGAAAAAATTCAAGTATAATTCTTGTATCTATGTGATGAAAATAAAAAAAAAATCACTAAATTTAATAAACCGGAAGTGGGATTTTTTCCTCTTAGAAAAGTCAAAAATGTTGTGACCACGATTCTTTCCACATCCCTGAACGTATCGATCTGAAATTTTACATTTGTATTCTTTGTGTACTAACTTAGAGCTGATCAGAATTCGTAAACCAGTAGTAGTATTTTTCTTACAACAATATTTCATTATTTTATTTTGACCTTTTAAATTATTTTCATTTTCTTCATATTTAATGTGTATAATAATTATAGTGATTTTAAGCAATGAAAAAATTTCGAACAAAATCCGACAACCGGAAGTAGAACTCTTGTCTTGTGCAAGTTTGCATACATTTGCGCTCAATTTGTATCGAAAATGCTCTCATAACTGGTATGTGTCAATGTGTGTGTATGTTTAATTGTCGAGTTTTGTTTTGAAACCTTCTTATATTCCTCAAATACATAGATAAAGCCATGGGTTGGTCACATCCGAATTTTTTCATTTGGAATGCGTTAATGCTATGTATGTAAGCCGATTTAAATGATGTTTTGTGTATATATGTGGTAGAGATTCCTGACAGATGACGCTGTTCAGGACCACGGTTGGGATGTGGCGGTTGAGGTGAAGATCAAACACGTGCGTTTTCAGTCATGTTGTTTATTAAGACGATACGTGCGGAGGTCTAGCGGCCAACCGCGCGGAGCGCAGGTCCAACTGCGACTAACCGTTACATCTCTGCCCCTTTTCATCCCCTTCTCACAATCAGTCGTAACATACTCTTTCTCAGCCATAGTCCATACATCAGCCTTTCGTTCAATTCCAACCCTACATATATAGATGAATTATTTGACATGTCTTAAAATGTCATCCTATTAAAAACGTGTTGGGGATTGGCTTAATTTTCCATACTTTCACTTTCATATGAATCGGCCCACACATGATGCAAAATTATTCGAATATGATAAGATATAAAATGCCATGTTTACTTTGGTTGTATTTTTTTGTCACACTTCATGTTAACGACTTTGTAGCGACCACGTTGACAATTTTGAATTTAATACGAACACTTTTTGATTTCAGGGCTGTTCGTCGCTGACCAATGACAGTATTTCTTACATTAAACAACACTGTGCATCACTCAAGGTGCTCGATGTTTCGAGATGTCTTAAAATACGAACGGATGTTGCGGAAAGTGTATATACCCTGCCGAAGGTACACACGGTTCTGTACGGTGGTGATTCCTTCCACTGAACGTTGACAACTAAGACTGATATGAATAAGTTTTTGTAAATAAATAATTTGTATTTATTAATGTAAATATTCTCGATTATAAGAGGACGAAATTGAAAAATATGAATAATACATATTATATATATTTTTTTATACATAATTTCATTTTTTTTAATGTATCTGATTTTTATATTTATTTATTACAGTTAAGCTATAGTGACATTACAGATACATTTACTCCAGGGCGTCACTATAGCTAAGCATATATACATGAACAAATAATTAAAATCAAAATGTAAATAAAAATAATGTAAAGTAAACAACAAAAATAATAGAAAAAATTAAATGTGAGAACACATTTACGATCTCAAATTAAATAATTACTCAAAAATTTATGAGCTAGATCATAATCTAGCTAAAAAAAATGTACTGTAAAAACAACTATCCATACAGTGAATTGATTTTCGCTAATTTCTAGTGCCTTTAGTATATTTTTAGCTAGCAAAAAAATAATTATAAACCAACTATCACAATCAACAATGTAGTTCATTAGATTTACAAAACAAAACAAGTTATTCTTTACGTCCACATAGTTACAGAGCCCGATTTTTTTCAAGCACATGTCCAACAAACAAGTTTAATTTAAAGTTCAAATCGGTACCGGACAATCTCGAGCAAAAACTTATCTCCTACATACTCACACACCTTAAATTTTAATAGGTCACACTTGCACGACAGGAGTTAAAAAAGAACAAAGCCAATGACATTGAATACAGTAATTTTCTACACCGATCGAGTATAAATGCCCGAACTGTCCAACATCCACTATCAGTCAACCGAATTCGGTCTTCCACAGAACTCGTATCCAAGACCTAGCAAAACAAATCAAGATGTTCAAGTTTGTGATTCTGTTTGCTGCCATCGCCGCAGCTTCGGCTAAGCCTCAACATTTGATACCGTCTGTCTATTCTACTCCGTACGTATCTGCCTACTCTGCCCCGTACGCATCGGCCTACTCTGCTCCGTACGCATCTGCCTACTCTCCGTTGGCCTACTCTGCTCCAGCTTTCGCTTACGGCGAGCCAGCTCTCTACCCAGGATCCCCCGCCGGAGTAGTCAAACCCACTGGAAAGCTTGTAGACACCGCCGATGTCGTCGTAGCTAGGAACAACCACTTCGTAGCCCAGACCCTCAACGCCCATGGAATCCACAAGAGGGCCGCCATTGCTCCTGTTGCTTATTCTCATCCTTTGATCTCCGCCTACTCTGCTCCCTTGGCCTATTCTGGTTATTCTGCTCCAGTGGTATCAGCATACTCTTCCATTCACCCAGCTTATGGCTACGTAGCCCCCCATTCTGCCTATGGTGTCCATGTTTTGTAAACGATTTCACGGTGAAGACCTTTGCTATCTTCTTGTCAACCGAGCTTGATCCATTTTATATGCAATAACGAACGAATGAACTGATATTTTATGATTATTTTCCACAGGAACTCAATTTATTCGAATACACCCTCTGTATATAAAAGCTATATTGTTGTTTTCTTTGCACGATTCCCACTTAATACATAATCTGTATATTTTCCATTGAATTATTCTTTGCATCATCGTCATTCACCGTCTACTGCTAGATGAAGACTTCTTCAACACACTTCCATCCGTCTCTGTTGTGAGCAACCCTCACTCAATTCACCACATATTTTTAGAATTTCATCCATTCATTTCCCTTGTGGCTGTCCTTGCACCCTCTTACATTTTCTCACCTACCATTGAGCACTTCTTTTGTCCATTCTTCTAGTTACTTGACCCACCTTTGCCATTTCAATCTATTCACCCGATGCTTACTACACACCAGCAAATATTATGGTGAAACATTTAGAATAATTAAGGAGTGTGGACACAATGGAAAAGAAATAAACTCAAAGAATATGCATATGTAAAATAGTTTGTCCTATATTCATAGTACTAGTAAATGTAGAAAGGAAATTGAAGTCTAATGGTTTCTAAAATCTGTAAAATTACCACAGATTGAATGCCCTTCGCATTGGCATTTGTCCTAATGTTAATTACTATGACACTAATGCCATCATAAACGAATCCTTCATATGTAAATGAATATTAATTTATTTTATTCTTGGGTCCAATGTTAAGTGATTAAAAAACATGTTCAAATATAAGCATATGTATGCACATTCTTATAATGTAAAAATAAAAATTCAAAACTAGTCATAAGTAATATCGAAATTTGCAATAAAAAAGGAAAAATAGGTATGTACAAAATATAAACTTTATTTAAAAAAAAAACAAATAAAATGTAAGTATAAATTCTTCAAACAATTTTTGTGATATAAATATAATTGTAGAAAACCAGTCATCAAGTAATATTAAAATTTGCAGTAGCAAAATGAAAAAATAATTATGTACAAAATATAAATTTTATCTTCAAAAAAATAATACATATGTTATATAAAAAATCAAACTTTAAGCAACAAGACATACAAAAATAAGCAAAAAACAAAAAATTTCGTTTTTTATATAATACATATAATATTAATAAAAATTGCAGTATAAAACTCCCCCTTCATTTCTATTGCAAATTTTCCATTTGCCTCAAAAACCCAAGTTTCTACAATTTGGGCAACTTTTTCTTATAGGGCTTCATATTTTCTTTTTTCATCTCTTGTTGCCCCATTTTGGTTTTTCTAATGCGTGTTTGTTACAAGTGTAGGAATCTCGTCACCGCAAATCGAAACTATCGAAATCTATTGCGACGGAGAATACATTTCTCACGCTCAACCATTGACGTCATCTCAAGTCGAAGAACACCTGCATCCATTAAGCTAAATCGAGTGGAACGACGCCAAACATTCGAGCATATTCCACCCCAACAAACCAAGCAGAACGACACCAAGTCGGAGAACACCTGCATCCATTAAACTAAATCGAGTGGAACGACGCCAAACATTCGAGCATATTCCACCCCAACAAACCAAGCAGAACGACACGAAGAACACCTGCAACCATTAAACTAAATCGAGTGGAACGACGCCAAACATTCGAGAAACGTCCACCCTAAGCAACAAATCACATTCCTCGTATAACTCGCACACGTAAACACCACCTGCGACAAGTCACGTGGATCCCCAAAAACAATATAAAAGGAGGTCCACCCCAAACAACTTCAGTCGACCCACAGCAACAAGAGTGAACATAGCCGAATGCCGAGCCAGCAACATACTGCCATATCCAGAGACATCTGAACATAGCCGAATGCCGAGCCAGCAACACACTGCCATATCCAGAGACCTTCTGAACATAGCCGAATGCCGAGCCAGCAACACACTGCCATATCCAGAGACATCTGAACATAGCCGGATCCAGAGCAACGACACATTGCAGATCCAGCGGCCATCACGACACCAAGTCAACAGCCAATAGCCGCTTCGAGAAAACTTCCTCAAATATTCTAATACACTTGTACAATATTTAGGCAAACAATAAAACAACTTAAAATAAGCACAACAGTGTTTCGTTAGGCTGGGATACGGTCAACACTTCCTACCCCGCCCACACAAGCAATATCCATTTGAAGCCCATCAACATCAAACAAAGACCAGATACTTGGATGGCTACAAAGAAATAATGCATTGAGCCTTGTGGAATCCTTCACAGCAATTGGTTGTTTTGGGAGACATTTCAACAGCAGTTTCGTGCCGATTCCGAATACTGGTTGGAAATTATGGATGTCTTCCAGCTGGACCTGGAGGAAAAGTAGGCCAGGAGATGATCGAATCCGCCCAGACTGGGTACGTGAACGTGGTGTGCTCTACGTCGTCCTCTTCAGCTTCGCAGTGGTGGCATTTCTTTTCGGCTTCCTTCCATCGATGTATAATACACTAGATCCGCCCTCACGTCTTATACTGGTCTCCCTTTTGGCGCATGCAAAATACATGGCGCATGCACAGTTTCTCTTAGTAGGTAGGTAGGTACCGCTGCGTCGTAGGGAAAAAAAACCATTTTTTTCCCCAACTTCCCCGCTAGTTAAACCCCCCGCACCCCTCAGTTAGTGAAGACAAGATCACCGACCAAAATTACACGTCAGGGCCCATCTATGTGTATTATACATCAATGCTTCCTTCCCGATTTTGTGGATATACTTGCCGAAACAGCAGTGGCACATCAACACTGTAGAGGCTGGTATTCCCATGTCTCTTCTCGATCCAATCGCTAACGGACGGGACGATTCTGTAGAACGATATCTTTTCTCGTCCTGTCGATCTGCATGGAATCCGTCCAGATCGCAGGCTCCGTCCCCAGTGTACTCCGGAATCCGGTCGCTGAAGTAGTTCTGCACCATCCTCAGCAGGAAATTATTAATCAGCTTTGCCCATCGTCCATCGCCCATCGTTCGTTTCTAGCTGACGCTGCCAGTCTGCCGCCACGGCGCAAGCTTCGTCGATCTCGAATGAGATGTAGTGATCATCTGTATGGTCGCATCACCCCTCATCATCTCATAACCTTGCCAGGGTTACATCGTCAGCCAACACCACGTATTTGGGTGTACACCACCGAGTTCTACCTTATATCTGCGTCTCTGTTCGTCTGAGTTTTGACCTTGGGTTCTCATTGGCTACGTCCACACTACCGATATCTACACCCGATATTCTCGAATTTTCCATATCCAGTTCCCATATTGCAACTTGTGGTTGCTATTTAGGAACTGGTTATGGAAAAAAAATCGCAAATATCGGGTGTAGATATCGGTAATGTGGACGTAGCCATTAGCCGGCTTTACACAGTCGTTCTATCGCGCGTTCTCAGGAGCGTACAGGATTGCGTGCGGGTAAGCCTGTGCGCGCAATCGTGCGCGATACTGTTTTCGCAGTTGTGAACACTAACGCTCTTTCGCGCGCGATTACTCCTACCACTTTTTGTTAAAACGGAAAGAGCGAACGTGTAAAGGCTAATCGTGCGTGATAGACCGCGCGAAACTGGCGCGTGTTGGAGTGTGTGCGAAACGCACAGTTTTACTGAAGAAACGCAGTTTTATAGTAATGTTGCGGTGAAACATGGATAGAAGAAATATCATGGCCCAAGTCATGATGTTCGTTGGTGTTGATTTAATCAAAAAGATGAAGAAACGATCCATTAAATGAAAATTTTAATAAAATAAAATGAAAAATAAATCAAATACGAATAATTGCCATCACTGATACAGTGTATATTCCAGAATCTAAAATCCATTGTATATCATATCTAAAAATAAATTTAATTCAGCACAATTATTATTGTATTATCAGGTGCTATTGTTGCAAATTATCAAGTGATAGATATCAAAAATAAAGCTTTTCTCTTAAGCTTTGAAATTTTTTGGTAAACCAACCGAACCAATTTTTTGACAACAAAATCTCGATTAGCATTAGAAAATCCTTTTTCTTTAACGAAGTCAACTATTTTTTTATAAGCTTCCTCTTTCAAATTTTTGTTTTTATATTCCTCGGACTTAATTTTCCAGTGGCACGGAAAAGACTGGTACATTAAAAGTAATTCCACAATCAATTATTTACTCCACGTGCGTAAGTCCGCCATCTTGTAACAAAAGCGCGCCCGAAAGAATTTTCTGTGTAAAGACAACGTCAAGTCACACGATTGCGCGCAGGACTGCTGAGTTTATCGCGCGGTTTATCCCTTCCCGGTCCAAGATCTTTACACGCGCACTCTTTCGCGCACGATTAGCTGTTTCACGCGCGATAGAACGACTGTGTAAAGGGGGCTATTCTATGTATATGGACGCGCATGAATGCGTAAATGTGCATGCGCGAATGGAGTATGAATACGTCCATATAATGTACCAAAGAATACTATCCGCACTTGCATGACACCAACAGGATATGGGTCGTGCTGGATAGGTATGAACAGACCTTAATTCTTTACTCCACGTGCGTAAGTCCGCCATCTTGTAACAAAAGCGTGCCCGAAAGAATTTTTTTGTGTAAGGACAACGTCGACCACGCGATTGCGCGCAGTACTGTTGAGCTCATCGCACGGTATATCCCTTTCCCTTCCAAGATCTTTACACGCGCAATCTTTCGCACACGATTAGCTGTTTCACACGCGATAGAACGACTGTGTAAAGCCGGCTATTGTATTGCCCTCTCAGATTGCACTTCACCAGGCTAGATCTTAGGTCTTTGTAAATGGGAAAGGTTATGATTGACTCCGCGAGTCCCGATTTAATTAATGGATATACAGATGTCGTTCCTTACGTTTGATTTCAGCTGTGCAAGGATTTCTTTTTTGAGTAATTTCTCCTCGCACTGTTCACCTTTTATCATAGCCGATTCTTGCAGAGTTACGGCCAATATGCGCACGACACGACAACTGTCAAAGTGACATTTGAAACCCGCTTTTCCCATACAGCTATGGGCTACTCCCACCTCATCTAGATGCAACTGATGGTACCGTTGCAGATGCTGGTGCAGCACCAGCCCAGTCCTGAAACCTCCTTACGCCTAATAACGGTGCTGAGGAGAGAGAAAGAGAGAGTGGAGACTACTCAGATACGTCAGCTCTCAATGGCTGTCTTCTCGCCACTCCACCATACAAAACCTGGGTTGTCATGTCTGAAAGATACCCAACCGACCCTTATGTGGCGTTAAATACTGCATTTTGGTTCACGGTGTAGGCTTTTCCGTCATTTACATATTCTACAATGCAAGTCGGACATTGCTTTTAAACTAGGGCTGTCATAATTGGTCGAGAAGACGATCGGGACACGTTTGTTAAAAGGTGCAAAACTCACGATTTCAGCATCAATAACCAAATCTGAAATTCCGTTTACATACTATTAACTCGTGAGTTACTAAGACTAAACATTTACAGTGACATTTGAGATTTAAGCCGCGACTGTCCCAGTCTACCGGGGCGTATAGCAGTCCTAGTCTAAACCCATCTCAGTTCCCCAAACGAAAAACTTACCCTTACCATTTTTATCTAAATATATAGCTTTTTAAAGATCAATCAAGTGTTTGTAATGTAATAGAACTAAGACTTACATGCGAGCTATTCGCCAACTAAAGAGTTTATTTGATATTCGATCATTTCCATGGTAGGGGCACAAACAATGAATAACTTGAAAAGCTTTTCTTATAGTTCATATATTTTATATGGTAAGTAATTACAAAACAATTACAATAATAAAAAAAAACAATATGTTACAGATTATTACAGAATAAATATAAAAACTGATACAAAAAAGGTAAAATTTGATCAATGTAGGAGCGTTAGAGTTGACAGACTGATCTTATCTGTATGTATGTACTTGCTGTCAATTCCATCAAAGCAGTTTGGAAAGTAACATATTCCTATTTCCGGAACCAGATAAGAATTTGCATCATTATGTAGACATCTTCAGTTGCCATAAATCTAAAAAAATACAAATTTTATTTGTAGACGGCAATTATAAGGTAAGATGGAAAAATTCACCAATGAGTATTGAACATTATGTATAGCAGCTCCAAATAGTCTTGAGCAATGTAGAGCAATGCTACGTTGAGCCCTACATTTGCCAGCCCACAAAACATTTGAAAAAAGAACTGCAAAAAACTTTAATTTTAATTAAATCCTAATCAAAACTTGAATCATATAATAGTTTAAATGCCTATACAGTTTTTGTTGATTAGAAGGAATGATGAAAACAACACGTCAGCGCCAAAAGGTGGCTTCATAGAAGCCATAAATAAAGGAACAGATGTGTCCCATGGCTTTAACTTTATTGGGGAGAACAGAAATGTTCATATCCCCATGACAATAGTAGTAAAATAGTAAAAATTCATAGGAATTGAGATTCAATTCTTTTGGGATTAGAAATAGCCCAGTTGTAGGACAATGAATAAAAAAACTCAGTCGACTAAGGACCCAGGGCATCATCCAAAAGAAAGCAAGCCCACAAAAAAAGAGTCAAAAAAGCGCAAGGATGTCAAATGGATAGTGTAACGCTGCGTTCTCCCGAGTGTCCCTTCAGTTGGTAGCGGCAGTAATCTTTAGGTTGGCACCAGTTACTTTACCGCGCCAACAATACACCCCTCTCGAGAAGTATCGAGACGCGCTCTCTCTACAGCCAGCCGCCATCCGGGAAGGACCTACCTCCAGCATCTCCGCCGAGCGTCTTCAGAGACGCCCAGAGATCGCCATCTTGTGTCGACACGAGGCAGTACGGAGTTTGTCTCCTGCCTCCCCCCCTCCCGCTGCTGTGACCCGACCAGCGGTGCTTCAACGAGAAGGCGACCGCAGTGCCAGCTTCCGGAGCCAGGAAGCTGTTATCAACGCAGACGACTTGCAGTCAGGAACCTCCCCGACTATATACTTATTTATATAACTATCCCAAGGTTAGTCCACGTTTCTACATAACTCGACTCTTGGAAGAATAACGACGTATAACGCCCTCTGCATAAAGACGCGCGTAAATCCGTTCATTACAATAGTAATTACAGCCAAAATGTTGCAAAAAGCAAAAAGTGTTGCATACAAAGAATCTGAAATCTAAACAATTGTGTTGTGTCCAATTTTGTATTAATAATTTAATTTAATTTTGTATTATTTTAAATTGATTTATTAGTGAAAAACTGTCATTTCAAACTGTCACCAATGTAACGAGCAAGACCAAAATGTATTGGTGTATACATATTGTATGTAATTTCTCATTGTTAGCAATGAAAAATGCAGGAGTCAGTAGCAAAGATGTCACCAGTGGCAAGTTTAAGAGACTTCACAACACAGAATCTATCGTAGTGTTTTTTGTGGCATCTATTGTAGTTGTATGGTAGTTAGTGTTGCGTGCTGCGTAAACAGCAAGCAGAAGAAATCACTCCTACCAGCTATGAAAGAGAATTTTCACCCAAACCCAAACACTGAAGAACTTGGAATATTGGATTACCTTCGAAGTAACAAAATATAAAAATAAAAAACTTTTCTAATGTTCTAAACTCTCTTCGGCACAACATATTTTCAATATTACACATATTAAATATGCTCGTTGATAGAAAAAATATGTCTAAAACATATTTTTTCTATCATAAGAACTATCGAGCCTTGGTATTAAAATTGCACAGTGAATTTTGGTAAAAGCAAAGTCATTGGTGCATCTTAAATTAAGGTATAAGATAAACAAGGAGTGTACTCAGAAAATGGGTTCACTATTTTAAGCCTTTTGCTATGGTACTTAAAACTCCGTTGATGAGAAGAGCTCACAATCTGCCATACGGCAATGATATTGTATTTGTGTATACGGTACGGCATCTTTTGACACACCAAGACACTACACGTCGGTGTTGATGCCGTTTCTTTGACTATTCTTATCACCGAGGGCCAGACAGATGAAGAATGCACTTCAAGAATTGTATTCAAGCGTTTAAAGGAGACCTCGGCGGATTAGACTCACCGTATTACTTCATGACTGATGATAATAATGCTGCGTTTGCATATAAGTAGCGTTTTTTCAAAGCTATTTCTATGAATAATCCCTTCAACGTCATCAGCAAATATGGAAGTGGCTTTGGTATACAAAACACAGCTTTGCAAGAGGACAAATCAACTAACTGTAAGAATTTTCAAAGATATCATTTTATAATGTGGAAGCTTGTCAATTATATACATATGCACTAAAATGGAAAGCATATTGAAAAAGAAAAGATTGTCAAAATTGACATTGCATATTGAAACAATGCACGAGGCTGATTTGTCCGACAGAAACTGTACACGTGAAAGAAGGTTTTTAGGTAATATTTATAAACATTAGCCAGATGTTTACTCAGTGTATTTAAATAAATCACAATGGGGAGGTTAGAGGAGGTATAAATGATGGGGATGCATTAGCTCACGTTATCTTTGGGGCGGAAATGATTCCGATAAAGAATATATATACATATATTCCATACTGATGAATTTGTTCGAGACAGATTTAGAAACACACGAACTGAACATACTTTAAACGGTTATTTCCACTCGAAGTAACCCAGTTCCATCTGGCGAGAGAGACGTGGAAGTTGGTCCCATTGGAGTACCTCGTCTTTCTAGCAAAATGAAAAATGATAACTATATTCTGGTGCATCACATGCTCTATAGTAAAACCCAAGTTTACAAATACCACTTGCAGTTTTTTGTGTTCATACATATAACAGGTCATTATGAAACCAGTATGGACGTAATGCATACAACTGTGGGGGTGCAAGTAAGACATCCAATATTCAAAAAACTTCCTACAAGGGGATAAAACCAATTTTCTAAGAATCATCACCAATACAGATCCACAAGGACCTGATAATGCAAACAGAAAGAGAGGTGATCCGGGAACGTGCCAGGAGACACGAAGTGAGACCATACAGATCCTAGATACAACTCACCAATTATGGCGCTTAACAAGGAAAAAGCCTCATGAGTTGGCGGTCTAATGTGAAAATGATTTGGCTAATTTAAAATCTTGGGGGGATGAATTGAATCCGTAGTGCGTGTTCATGTCTAGAAGAACAGAAATATCATTTGGCACCAGATGAAATAATTTGTAAAAACAAGTGTTTTTACTTTGAGACTTCTCAAAACTTGTTTACATAAATGCCATAAACTTTTTTTTATGTGCACCATTCTAATTAACATAAATGCCATTTGGAAAATTTAAGACATTGAGAAAGGTCCTAAAGGTCCTAGGTGGATACTAATCCTTAAACATCAGCAACGATTCAAATACCGGAGCCGTGTAGACTTCTATCAGAACGAGAAAGCAAGCCCCATATAGTATAGTAAAGAATCAGTGCAATCCCTGTGGAAACACAACTAGCCCATGTCGAGAAACCAGTAGTACATACTCGCAGGTCTATCACAGTAAAAATGTGTCAAGAATAATTATAATACTTACTTAACGGTGTTGTAATACAAGAAACAAAAGCTATTTGTATTGCTCTGGACACTATAATATGGAATATAAGAAATCTCACATAGTATAGATGCTTATAGCGGTAGTAATCTAGATGAAGAAAAACAAATAAAAGACCTCATGTCAATATTATCACGATAAGAATAAAAACATATGCAGAAGACATAAAAACGATAAAAACTGATATTTGCGACCTCAAAGCAACATGTGA
This sequence comes from Arctopsyche grandis, assembly GCF_051622035.1. Classification (NCBI taxonomy): domain Eukaryota; kingdom Metazoa; phylum Arthropoda; class Insecta; order Trichoptera; family Hydropsychidae; genus Arctopsyche; species Arctopsyche grandis. Next base: position 2,458,666 of record NC_135360.1, on the reverse strand, counting down.
ATTTAACAGTTCAAAGATTATTGAGGCTGAAAATAGGATAAATGCAATAGAGGATAAAGTGAAAGACATTGAGTCACTTCAGAATCTTGTTGATGTACTACAAAATAAAATCGCAAGCAATGAACAGAGATTAAGGCTCAACAATGTGGAAATAAAAGGAATCCCTTGTAAAAATAATGAAAACGTCTTCAATATTTTTGACTCGATCTCCAAAACTGTAAATTGTAATATTCCAAAATCACAAATTAATTATATCACAAGAGTAACCACCCACACTTCGGATAAACTACTTGAGTGAGCTTCATCAACAGATATATTAAAGAAAACTTTGTTGCGACTACCCGAAAACACAAGAATCTTACGGTTAACGATATAGGTGTTGGTGTTGATAATACCAAAATCTACATAAAAGATCAATTAACCATTGCCAATAAACAACTTTTAACCAAAACAAAATCCTATGCTAAGTAAGTAATTCAAACATAGTTTTATGTTTGAATTACTTTGAATAATTAATTTGCTAAGTAAGTAATTCAAACATACCTATGCTAAGTAAGTAATGTAAGTAATTTAAACATACTTTTAAGAAAAAACTCCACTTCGAAGATACTGCACATAAAGACTTTGGACGATTTAAAAAAGATTCTATAAATATTTTTTCAATGAATAAGCAATTAATTCTAATTTTTTCTTTATATTTTTCTTACCTTCTCTTTTTTGTGATAATTATATTTACCGATTCTGTTATTCTCTTCTCTATATTTTATATCTACATTTTTTACTTTATTTTTTACTATATTCTCCACTATATTTTTTGCTATATTTCTCACTGCTCTCTTTACCATATTTTTTACTATATTTTCACTTTTATTAATAACTATTATTTTAATATAAATATTATTATCGGAGTCTAATAAAAATATCGGAGTATAATATAAATATTATTATTAATTACCGTAGTCGTGTAAGTAACGAAATTCACCAACATTAAAAACCATTTAAAAATCAAATACCAATGACAAAAGAAAAATTGTATTCTATTCCCAAGGCAAGTAAGTTAAAAACAGATGTTGAATCAGAAAAGATAATTCATGATTAAGAAAAAATACCCGATCTGTGGCATTAGAAACAATGGAGAACTCTAAGTGAGTGAAAATAATCTAACCGTCAATAAAAGACAGTAATACTACTGTTTCTAAAAATTTTGTGGAAGAAAGTCCTATTAGAAATAGAGCTTTATCTGAGTTATCTTTAATCATAACAATAAGCGTTATAGCATAATCGTTATAATTAATAATGTTATAAATCATCCAGATAATGTAAAAAACTAAACAGACGAACCCGACACGCCTATAGCGCAGATTATTTCAACACTGTGGCGTCAAAATTAGTACACAAGTCCCTCATCTACGCAATACGACTGCCTGTAAGGAACAATCCAAAAACTTCAATGAGTTCCAGCGACATTAAGTATACCTAGCAACTACCCAACGCTCAAAATAATATAACACCAATCGGCAAAACAAATAGGGTCACCGGTGAACCTACCAAGCTCGCGTTTATTAAGTTATCGCCTTATAAAAACAACTTCGATTACTTGTAGCTGATTGACTAAGATGAACTCCAGGGTGTAGGAATACAATACAGCTTGTACGAGCTTTCAGCAAAGCCAAAGCAATCATCTATTCGCTCCAGATAAACAAACCTTGAGTTCAAGGGAACAACCGAAATAGCATAAATCCTATTACCCCATAAAACACAAGGCACGCGACCACACAAAGGATACCCTTGAGCCTGGAAAAATCTTCGAGAACGAGATGACATCACCTCACCCATATTCAGACCACCGATAAAGGCGATTCGATTCGCTCCAGATGAATACCCATCAAGCAACCTTAAGGCACAGCCACACAAAGGATACCCTTGAGCCCGGAAGAATCCCCGAGAACAAGATGACATCACCGTGCCCATATATAAACCAGTACAGCAGCCACAGACGGCAGTTCAGTCAGGCTTTCCCCTGAAGCAGGCAACTAGCCCACTTCCCCGTGAATTTTCTGTACTGACAATAAACGTGTGTACTGAAGAAAATAAATTTCCTCTGTTATCTACAACGAGTTTCCATAGGCCGGGTTACGGTCACAACATAACCTCCTGTCCTATAAGGGCAAAAAGGTATAAAAATAAATAAGTGACGGAGCACCAATTCTTTTGTCATAAATAAAATGAATGTAAAACGGTTAGAAAATACGGTCTCAAACGCTTTAAAGCATTTAATTCTCTACTCTATTGTAGAGAATATATAACAACCGTGCAGATAAAAAGATTCAATTTTTCAAAGGGCGGTGATGTATGTATATATTTTGAAGCACTGTGCGAAGACTAAACAACCATCTAACTAGCTAACACTTTTCTTTTAAATCATCATGCATTATTAGTGAAGTTTACATAATTATAATTATAATGAGGCACTCGTTTCTGTCAAAAAAGTTAAGATTAACATTGCAGGGCACCGAGATGGACCACTAGAGCTCTCACCTGAAACACCGGGCCCGGGAGATTACAGCCAACCTGTCCTCGGTATAAAAGCAACTATGAAAGAGAGTCGTGATTCTCATCTCCTGAAGATCTTCAGCACACCCCGGCGGCTGCATTCGGCGGCTGATCAACGGCCCGTTGGCGAAGAACCAGATTAGATTAAGCAGTCACCAACGTCCGCGGCCTTAAAGTTGCACGGGGGTGCACATATTAGATTACATTTCCAAGCTTTCAATCTTCAACATTTTGATCAAATAACGAGAAGTAGTATCGAGTGAATCGACTTACATATGTATATAGTATAAGAACAAAATGAGCATTTTAAGATGTTGTCTTTTCTTCGGATCAAACCGTTTCGCATTTGCCTGCATACACAAATGTCGAATGGTTCTTTCTGTGCTCCAAAATGTATGCACTATAATAATATGTATTTCATACATTAATATATTATATGAATTTTCCATGTAATTTAGCCTGGAAGTCAAGCTTAGACATCAAGCTGTAAGCTTTAGCTACTCACTTATTTAGTTTTAAACCACTAACTATTGTGCGAAAAATCACAATAAAAGCATCGATATTATAATGGAGTCGCCTTAATATGTAATTACCAAAAATTGTCTCAAAAATATATTTCACCACCGAAAAGTTCGTTAATAAAAAATTTGTTTGTAGATTTATTAGCATTAGAATCAGAAGAACGATAAAAATACAACTATTGGAAAATTTAATCAGGTTATGTTATGATTTCATCGAGAAATTGAAAATTTCCGAAAATATAAGACATTGAAGATGCTTTGAAAATTTCTAAAAATAAAAGCATCGATATTATAATGGAGTCCCCTTAGTATTTAATTACCAAAAATTGTCTCTCAAAAAATATATGTCACCACCGAAAAGTTCGTTAGTAAAAAAATTGTTTGTAGATTTAATAGCATTCGAATCATATTTTGACGTTCATTCTGAGTTATTTAACCCGGATCGGCAAACGGAGAGCCTTGACCAGAAGTTAAAGGTAACAAAAAGGCGAATATGGTCAATTTGAGATTAACCACTGAATGGTCTAATTTTTGACGCGAATTGTGACAAATTGTGTAGATTTTGGCAGTGAGTCGCATAAAGAAATTCTTCCAAGACAATCATGGCATTCTGCAAATAGAAGCAGGCTATATCCTGCTTGAAGATCTGAAGATATAGACTCCTACTGATGTAGAAACCTACTGAAAAAACGTATTCATCCTAAACAAGTGGTGGTACCCCAAATTGAATTAAGAGATTAAGTTTTATCGGTTTGAATATTTTAATGGAATGAAGAATCCATTTACATCACCATTGGTTTACTCGGCAGTGCCAAGTGTCTTTAAGAGTCAGTTCTTAGAGGAAGTTTAAACAAATTCTTGCAGTTACAAACTCAATGCGAGGTGGCGAAGTAAAAGGCCATTTTTGATGTGACTTTATTTATGTCACCAAGAGGTTTAGCTATTGAAAAAATAACGTGAACAATATAAAAACATTACATTAAATGCTTAAAGATTCAAAATTCAATGACTGGCCATCTTTGAGATGTGCAATAATGTCATTATTGAACACCGAGAAGTTCGACATCGAATCGGTTGGAAAGAACGACACTCATCTCGCTAAAGTTGAAATATGAGAGATATTTGCCTATGTGGAGGAAAAGTTCTCCACGTCATTCTAAGACAAAGAAGCGAAGCTATTTATTGTATTAATAGATTAAATTACCGATATACCTCATAGTGAAATTTATTTCGAACCGATACAGAAGAATTTAAATTTAATTGGAAGTTCACAGGAGAAATAATATGATAATAAATGCCATTCACAAAAAATTCTGCATTTGAATATTTTGGCAAATTTAATTTAAGCGCAGCCTTTTAATGGGGGCGAAGTGAAAGGGTGCTACTTTCATTAGACCCAGAGCCTTATTATATAAAATCAAAAAGTAGACTCGAAGTTAGTATTTGAAAGAAACACAATTAATACGATTGGAAAAGTATATTTAATCAATTTTCCACTTTCACTTTCCTTGGTGAAATGGTCACACACTTTCTGTTGTGTTGAAGGTGTAGCGAAGTTTGAAATTAAATATATATATCTGTATATATATAAATATATTAAATTGTGAAAGACGGTAAAATTTTGATTAATTTCAGCGTCAGCGTTATAGAAATGGGTCAGGCGTATCATAGTTGCAAGGTGATACCTAATGACAAATTAATTCTTATCCCATAATTTTTCATTAGGTGTCAATCAGGTATGGATGATTTAACACATTTGTACACGGGATTGTCAGATTTTTGCCGATTAATCCTCCCCTGCCATTGTGTGGCTGGTCTTTATAAGATCAAATTACTTTATTTCAACATGAAGTATAATATGAGTGAGTAAAGCGTCTATTTTCATTGTAGAATATGAACAAGAAGACAAAACCGAAACGGAATCATCGACGGAAGCGAAGATGAACAAGATGCAGAGAACAGCCTACACGATGAAGACGATATTCAATTGGAATAGAAGTTTTTTCAGGTGAGTACCAAAGTGGAAAAGCTAGATACACAACCTTACCTGACACCAAAATTATAATGGATATGATAAAATTGCTTCCATCACCAGTTTTTCCCGCCAAATTTACGACCGCCATCTTGGAAGAAGCTCTCCATTCCAGTGGCCATTTGCAATGCGATCGTGAACATAACCTCAACAATAAATGATTTAAAATATATGTAGCGCTATCCGACTGGCGTCCTTCGAATAAAAATCTGCAAAAATAAAACAATTAAGTTCATTTTAAATCTTGTTAAGAGAAGTAAATTTGAAAATTTTGCACAGGAATTGAAAATATTTACAGAATATTTTAATGAGACTTTCTCAACTTGGTGACCTTCAACATAGTTTTATTCAGCGATCCATTAAATATGGATACTGGCTCGGTAGGTCCTAAATTCTTCAGGCCGACTCAATCATTGCTTTTAGCAGAGCATCTGGAATAGAACTGTTCATATGTTTGGATTAAAAAATATCCATTATATTAGATATTTCGATGTAATTGCATTTGGGACAGGGGTATCATTTGGGGGAGGGGCTGGGGTGGGCAGCCTCCCCTTATATTTGAACGGGACTATCCGCATTGTTTAGTGTATTGTTACGTATACTAAAAAGAGCCGCCGGTTAGTTGCAATCGGATTAGGCCGGGTAACATCCCAGAGACCGTGTTACCGTTATAATTGGTTTCAAGGATTATCTCTAGACTATGTGCTGTCGGCTAAACAATGATTGCACTTAGCGGCGATAGCGATACTCGGTTGCGTTCCGGTAGAGTTCTCAGAATCCACAACGGTAGCGTGGGACATCTAGGACGTGACCATAACAATAGGCAAGTAAATTAGACGTTGAAGATGTCCTGAGAGACCTATCCCTTATAAGGCGATACTTAGGCGATATCAAGACATTCTGGACTGAGCACTGCCAGTGTGTGTATCTCCTTAATCATCAATAAATGCTGTGAAACGACTTTGGCCTTTTACTTGGATCCTCCACCCACCCCTACGCATCAGTATTATTATGAATTTGAATTAAAATACTATTTGCTAGTAATAGGATGCCAATAGGCAGAATAAAAATAAATCGACATCGACAAAGTTATTAATTTATTTGCGTCAATAAAATCTAGACGCGTTATCCATTATTGTAATGTGTTATAATATATAATAGGTATTGTAAATAAAATGATATTATAAATAATAATAACATTATAGTTTTCGACATTTATTTAATGCTAATTTTATATTTTTTAGTTTAAGAAAAAGTTCAATGTATTTTCAGGAGATTAGTTTGTACTTTATAAATATGCGTTTATGCCCAAATCTCTTAATAGACTTTTTAATATTATTTCACTATAAATTTTATTGATAAAAATATAAATAAAAATATGATTTTTTTAATATAATACACCCCCCCCCCCATAGAAAGTCATTTCTTACTGGTCAAAAATGTTGCCCCCCCCCCTCCCTGGGAAAAGCTGGAATGATGCCACTGATTTGGGAACTTGTAATTGTTCCCATTAAATATTTCGGATTTGTCTAGGTGACAATAAATTGACTTAGATTATCTACCGACGTAAAGTGTATGAAAACGAAAATTTAGTTGTGGCCTAAAAGCTGGAGAGCGCTTTTTTAAGGGGAGTCAGTCAAAAAGTTTGAAAATAAGAATGAATAAAAAAAGAGAAGGTGTTCGCGACCGAAACAAAGTTCTTAGGTACCTGTTAGGTACGTCATACAAATGTTCGACGATTACACACAAGTATTGTACAATACATACAATAAAAATGGAGGTGAAAAAGCACCCAGTAAATGATAGTTACCTGCACAGGCAGCCATGATGAGGAGGAATACACACTCCACCAAACCTGCTGAAAGCCCAAAGGCTTATGAAGACTCCCACCACCACCACTCCTAAATATACTTTCAAATTCGCCGCGCACGGCAGCCAACTGTTCCGGTCTGTAAACACTAAATTTTAGCCAAACTATTATTTTAAGTCGTCTTTTATATCAACAAATCGACACAATTCCGATATAAAACATCTGTTTTAGTTAGATACTGAATTTTAATCGATTTTCTATGCTGTGGGAATCCAGTGTTTCCACTGTTTAGTGGAAAAACAGGATGTCACCATGTCAAATGAAATGTCACCATGTCGTTATAAATGTTGTGACAATTTCACTTTTGAATTTAGTCAAAAGTACGAATCAAAACTAGTGATCTCATCATCGATCCTGTACAAACATACATAACTCAAGGGCAACGTCCCCTTTGACCATTCCAGAAGAAAGAGTTCATCGCTCGATCGTAAAACGAACGAAACCCAACAGTGATGTCATCAGGCAACCGCAACACATGTCCTGAAAGAAATTTACACGTGGCACGCGTTTACACGTGGCACACGATTGCATTCTCAAATGAACGACGTCCTGGCGCTGACCCCATAGCTATAAAGCACGCGCCCCGAAAACAGGTCAACACGTGTCTTGGAAACGAAGACAAAGCATCTGCACACGGCACGCTTCAAGCCAGAACGTATATAAAGCGACGCACCAGCTCCCAACACCAGAGTGAACCTCTGGAGTTCAACCAGCTCACTTCTCCGAACCTCAACCTCTTCGTACATACAATAACCTTTGTAACAATTGAACAAAAATAAACGATCCTCTTACAAACACAACTGGTGTTTTCTTAGACCGGGACACAGTCAACACACCTGTCCCGCGTACTAAATTGGTGACCACCGACTACTAAAACAATATAAACGATATTACAGTAGCGGTCAAAAAAAAGTGTCCACCTTAAAAATGCATATTTTAAAAATTAATTTGCTCTAAATAATATCTATCGATATACTACCTTTATACAAATCTCGATTTGTATAAAGGTCTAACCGCACTATGCGTCTGCGACACGAACGGCAGCGTGCGGCCAAATATTGTTTGTATGAAATTGTATGAGATATAACGCACTACGCGTCACGCGACAGAGTTGCCTTTGTATCAACTTTGCCTTAGCAGTCGACGGCCGTATAGTGCGGTCAGACCTTAAGACTGAATGTACTTTTCCTATGATATCCCGTAAAAAAGAAACTTGTGGTTTTTCCCTTATTTAGAAAAGGTAACGTAAAAGTCCACAATTGCTAAAAGGTATTATATGATGTTTTCCAGGAATCGACTCACCATATTGTGTACGCAGGTAAATCGAAAAAAAATTGACATTTTTACATATAAAGTGATAGCATCATATTTGGATCACCCATTAGTCATTTTAGTATATTCACTTACATTTACAATTAGCATCAATTTGGCGAGTAATATTTACTAAGCTTTTTGTATAAAAATATAATCACAAAAAAATCTATATTTTTTGAATAATGTAAAAAAAACAGTAAATAACATTATATAAAATTTTAAATAGAGTGTATGGAGGATGAACGAATGAGACGACTGGCATGTTAATGCACGTGTTTATTATATGACAGCTGAAGACAGAGTGAGTAGCGGCTCTCCGAACCCAGCCGGGTTGGTCCCCACTCGCAGGAAGGCAACCAAACTCGACCATGTCGTATAAGCGAGCCGCCACATCACTCCCCCCCCAGCATCAGCGATACCAAAATTACAAAGAAACAAATTTTACAAAAGAAAAAAATTATTGTTACACAAAGAGAAAAAAAAATTATTGAGTGGGGAGAAAAAAAATGTTGACGTGGGTCATCCGCTGTGTACATAGGTGTACCGCCCTGAATGGTCGGTAGATTCGAGGGCGGTGACGTCGCGAGCAGGACGGTGGCTGGTCCGATGGTCGCGCCGATGCGATGCTGCGGCGGCGCCGCTCTTCCGAGGCTGATGTCGGTTGGTGGGGCGGCGGGGGCGGCAGGGGCATCGATGTAGTTGATGATACTCCGAGCTGGACTGTGAGTCGTTGTGGCTCGTGGAGGTGTTGTAGCGCTACCGCCCGTCTCGGCGTGACGACGCTCGTGGGGACGGACGGGGCCTTGATGATGATGATGATGATGGTGATGATGATGGTGCTGAGGTGGTGTGTGATGAATCTTGTGGTGCTGGATGACCGTTCTATGTGTAGTGGATCGCGCATGACTCCACATCCAGCTGTCAAGATCGTCGTCTCATTCGCTCCCCCATTTTTTTAAAGCACCTGTCATCGACGTTGTGGCTGGACTCCAGTCGATAGGTAGGTAGGTAGGTAGGTAGGTAGCCGTGTCTGCTCGTTTATTGTCACCCGCGGGCCGCGGCGTGCTGTGTTGATGGCGATGGGGGCGCGGCGGGTAGCTGGTAGCAGGTAGCCTGGCTCGGCGAGGCAGGGATGAGCGGCATGTTGAAATTGATCGAGGCTGCGTGACTCGATGTCGGGGGTCACCAGTATGGAGGATGAACGAATGAGACGACTGGCATGTTAATGCACGTGTTTATTATATGACAGCTGAAGACAGAGTGAGTAGCGGCTCTCCGAACCCAGCCGGGTTGGTCCCCACTCGCAGGAAGGCAACCAAACTCGACCATGTCGTATAAGCGAGCCGCCACAAGTGTATACGGACCTTTAGGCGAAAAAATGGAATGCTTTTCGCGTTACTACAGCAAGTACGTATTTTTTTTGTACCTTTCTGTTGGAAAGGGACAAAACGCCCTCGGTGGGTCGCGCGCATAGATATAGAATACATAGATACGCCCTGACGCTCTAAGCCGATCACCCTGTTGGTGCATGCACACACAAAAAAAAGTACAGTGCATGCACACTCTCTCAGTAGCTAGTTAGCTTCTAATTCGGAAGGTCGATTGATATTTTTCGAAAATGCCAATGTATTCAGTGAAATTGTGTTATAATTACTCAAGAAAACATAAAAAGGCGGATGGCATCACATATCATAATTAAGAATTAATATATAATGTCTTCAATTATAGTAGTATTTTAACATATAATGAAATATCGGCGCGATGTATGTAGTGTTATATGCAGTGACGGGACAGCGGTCGACAACCTCTGCCACAGATGTCTTTAAATGCACGCGTATATCTTGTTGGCACTGAAGGAAATTCAGAAATCGACATTAAGTTTAAAACTACAAATAATCAACTAAATATTAAAGTGTTCAGCTTTAAAATTGATCCTTGTGGAAGTTACTAATGTTTAAATATTGTAATAGTTAATGATGGTTTTATTATAGTAACATACATTTGTAGTTTAATATAGTGTGTATAGCTAAATATTTTTTTCTTAATATGGCTTTATTAGTTTGGTTTACTGTCACGCGGAGTGTCCAATAAAATAAAGTTATAAATAAAATAAAACTTCAGTGCATGTACATATGTACATAAACTGGTTGCTGACCACTGCGTTTTATGCGTTCCTTCCTTTTTTTTCACCACTTCCCCGCTAGTTAAACCCCCCGCACCCCTCAGTTGGTGGCGACAACATCTCCGACCAAAAGTGTACGTAATGGCTTATCTAGGTTATTCTACATCTATGGTCGCGCGGATACGGAAATTTTGTGATCACGACAGGCGAGTCGTCAGCACCCAACGGGTTAAATAAAAGCAAAAGATCATATTCATAAAATAAAAGCGCTTTGAACAAATCCCCAGCCCCCCAAAAAGAGTTTACCTGCATTTACCATAATTTGAAAGTGGATACTTTTTTTTGACCGTTTCGGTAAACAATAAAATTGACTTTAAATTTTTTTTTCCTGACCATTCTCACAATCATGGACACAATTAAACTCGCAACTTTGAGCACCAAAATAGCAGAACGTAGGTAAACTGATAAAAATGTTGGCTATCATACATATGTAAATGATATATTTTAGTGTGGGGTATATTTAGTGTATAGTCTAACATATACATAGATTAGAACGTTTGACGTTTGTTTTAATGCGAGAAACTATGGTAATGCCTATTTTACGATGTAACCAATAAATTGAATTAGTACAAATTGTCTGATCAAACCGTCGTTTATTATTTTTTACAGCGTATTGTCTAAACATATACGTATAGATCAATCGCTCTCTAGAATACGCAACTCTATCTACATAATTAGTGTTAGAAGAGTTCGACAGATGATACCAGAGGAACAACTCAAATGTCGAAGGGTTCTTTTAGTTCTGCATCTCTTTTTATTCGCTTATCGGCATACGTAAGAAAGAATGCGACGACAATAGTCGAAACATCATATACATATCGTAAGCATGTTTTGTTTTGACGTTTGGCATTGGAGATTTCTACTGGGCTACTGATCGGATTGCTACAGCCTATTGCACATACAACGCGATGGAATGTAGACTTTGTCTCAGCCATATATCTGAACTTTCGTCTACTTCCATCCATGACAATCCTCGCTCACTGGAGCAACGAATTTGGTCCTGCTGTCAATTACAGGTATGTGCATATGTATGTATATTTACGCATAATTGATCTAATTATTACAATTAGTTTTCCTCTTGCAGGTAGAACAAATCGATGGAGTTCCTGATAGAACATGCTTGTCTTGTGAATCCAATCTGGAAATTTTGACAATTTTTAAAAACATTTGTATTAGATCTGATGTTACACAGAGGCTGAAAAAAGCAGAGTGTTTGAAGATCCAAAGCGAAAAAATTGTTACATTCGACCTAACTTGTGAGGATGAACTCCATACAAAATCATCACAGAACAAAAATCATCCACCCACCGATGAAGAACAGTCGAGGATCAAAACGGAAGAAGTCATACTGGACGACTTAAACTGGGAGGATGAGACCACAGTCAATTTGATGAGACCGCACGCTCAAAATCCACCACAGCAATTGGGTACGGCCAATGAAAGCCTCAAGAGGAGAAACATTGTCAAAGAAAAACGATATGAGTGTGATCTGTGTTGGAAATCGTTCGTACATAAACGCACATTGGTGATGCACATAAGGATTCACACCGAGCAAAAGCCGCACAAGTGTGACGTGTGTTCTAAAGCTTTCGTAGAAAAGAGCAAACTGTTGAGACATGCGGGGATTCACACCGGGGAAAAGTCACACAAGTGTAACTTCTGTTCAAACTCGTTCAAAACAATCACCCTGATGACGAGCCACATGGTGTACACTCACAACGGAGAAAAACCACACAAATGTAATGTCTGTTTTAAATCATTCGTGGCGAAAAGTAAACTGTTGAGACATGTAAAAATTCACACTGGGGAAAAACCATACACGTGTAACGTATGTTTGAAATCGTTTGTGTCCAACTCTTCATTGACGAGCCACATGGCTTATACTCACACTGGGGAGAAACCGCACAAATGTAGCGTATGTTTAAATTCTTTCGTCGAAAAGGGGAAGTTATTAAGGCATATGAGGAGTCACACTGGTGAAAAACCGTTCCAATGTGAGATCTGTTCAAAATACTTTGCTTCCAACTGCATCTTGAAACGGCACATTATAATTCACTCTCAGCCAAAACGATACAATACTAAAGCCATCAAAGTATATTGAAACAATATATCGTATTTCACGTGATCACAAATGGAACATTTCATAAAGTATTATACTCTACCGTCTGAGTAAAGGATCCTGAGTTTTTAAACCAAATTTGTGGTTCTAAATAGAAATTTACAAACCAATAAAAATTGTCTTTAGATAATAAATATCACAGTACTATTGAATCAACTGTTATTTCTATTAAGGAAACTTTTTATTTTGTTTAAATTGTTTCTACTAACGTTATCTTTTAAATAATAATTTTATAAGTGATACAATTTAAGCAAAGCTATTCCTTTTATACTTGGAATATTTACAAAAATGAATCAATGAAGCTGAAGGATGGACGTTGATCTAAATCTTATATGTGTTTTTGATTGTACTAATTAACATGCCAAACTTTTAAAACACAGCAAATCGAGAAAACTGGAATATTTTGAAAATATAAGGGAGATGGGAACTGGACAGGAAGGGTGTGTCATAGTGTAGGAATCTACAAGAATAGTTTTCGAAAAGCACGAGTTTCTTGTTCATGATATTTACTATTGCAGCGCTGTTTTAGATGAAATTAAGAATTATCCTATTGTTATATGAAATGACATGTCGTATGAAAAATATGTGGATAACATCCACCAGTCCGCGGTGAAAAACTTATATAATGAGATGTTGTATTCACGTTTCATTACAATACCACACTTGTACGTTTGTAAAATGAAACTTTTATTAAATTATCAAATGACATGTTTGCTTTATTTTATCTTAAGTAAAATATTATTAATCATCATTACAAAAAGATTTTTCTTATCAATCTGAAAATGGACTGGTTTTGTGGTAGCAGCAAATCCCGAAGCTGGAATGGAAGGAGAGGTAGGTTGTTCTAGAAGAATACAATTATAATGAGGTACTACGGAAAGGCTTATATATGTAGATATTTCAATAATATCTACATACATACATTTCAATTTATTTATTAAATATTTAATATTATCATATATATATATATATATATATATATATATATATATATATATATATATATATATATATATATATATATATATATATATATATATTTAATAAATAAATATCGCTATTCTGTGTCTGTGTAAGATTTGTTACATATGTACGTCTCAGCGAAAACAATGCGAACAAAACGAAAGAAAAACGCATCTATATATACTGTTTGCTACCAATGTCTCTAAGCATTTAGCGCCATTTATTGAAAATTTATTTTATTTTTTCTATTGGTGTTTTATATTGTTTATATGTAGGTAGTTTTTACCTTTTTTTTTCATATTAAACAATTAAATATATTTAAAAGGTATTTGAAAAAAATTCGACCGCGTGCGGATCAAACACAGGACTGACAGATTTATTTTATTTATTTTTTATTTAATAACTTAATATGCCAAAACCCATGCAATGATATTTACACCGGGACATGTCCCGGTTTAAAGGTCTGTTTCCCCGTGTTCCAGTTCATCAGTTAGTTATCCCGGTATTCTATCAAGTTAGTTAGTCAGACATGTAGAAAATGAAATATGTAAAGGGCGGCAAAATCATCATTACAATTTTGAATTTTAAATGAAATAATAAACGCCAAGATTTCATTCCCGCGTTTGAATTTTCTTTAAGTGGTATTTTTAATTTAACAGCAAATAAAAATATGAAGAGACCAGAAAGAATTTTACAGTAACCACTGCATCAGCATGCGCAGAAGGCTTTGCGCCTGTCGCAGATATAGTACCTGCAAATAGCCACAACCTTTAAAATTTGATAATTCAAGTATTAAGAAACATTTTTTTGGAATAAATGCTTTCTTTTTTAATTATAAAAAAATGGTCGCCTTAATATACATATGTACATAGATACATCACTACTTCCATCAATTTATGAGTGATACAATTTTGTATTTAATGTTGGTATATCTTCCATATTGAAACTGATACTTGAAATGCCAGTAGGGTTCGCTGGCCTCAGTTACACTTATTTTGCTTACGTTCCATCATCAATATAATTTATCAACTACACAATTGCTTACGTAGATCACGCTTAATCGCTTGGATATTCCGAACTTATTTGGATTACCGATTTATCGTTTATGTGTAGGGGGCTTCAATAGATAATATTATACATATCTATTTACCCGCCATTCTAATAAGTGTCGTTCTCTGGGTTGCAGTCGGCTTCTGCTGTACGCGAGGAAACTTCTATTTCATAATTTTCCTGAAGTTTCGACTCTGTGTTGGAATGTAGTCTTCGGCACTTCAGGTAAATATTTTCACCGTCGCCAACTTTTTTCTCAGCTATTGCTTTTTTTTTGTTTCTTCGTGTGTTAATCTGATTCATTGTGTAAATCATTTCCCTAGTAAAAAACTAAATCATTAAAAAAAATTAAATAATAATAATAATGTTACCTACCCATGACTTGAGGAATATAAGAAGCATAAAAAACAAAATTCGACAGTGATGCACATATACATATACATTCACCCACACACCTGTTATGCAAACATTTTATATACAAGTTTAAGTGCAAATTTAGTGAAACTCACACAAGACAATAATAATTCTAATTTAATAATTCTACCTCCGGTTGTCGTATTTTGTTCCAATTTTTTTATTAGTCAATATCACCATAAATACTATAAGCATAAAATCAAGAATATAGAAATAGTTTAAAAAGTCTAAATAAAATAATGAAATATTGTTTTAAAAATTTACTATTTCCGGCTTACGAGTGTTATCCAAAACCTTATCAACTCTAAGCTAATACATAGTACATTTTCTTGTGGAGAACTCGCATATTCAAAGGGTTTAAAAATCGTACAAGTAATAGCAAACAAGAGTAAACTGCCACTTCTACTTTTAGTGATTATCCGGTTGACGGATGTTAACTAAATTTTAAATTAATTTTTAAACTAAATAAACTAAAACTAAATTTTAATTAATTAAAATTCAATTTTAGGTTATGTATTTCTTGGTAATACACAAAATAAAACTTATAGATATGAAATTTCAGTTAAATACGCCCAAAGGCTTCGGAGAAAAACTCAAAAAACCTCAAAACTCTATAATAAAAGTACTACAAAATATGTGAAACACATATCACAAAGTATTCGTGCAGATATATCAGATAAATGTACGATGCATCAAATGAATGTATGATGCATCAAATAATCAGATAAATATGACGAATATTTTTCTTGTTTTGGCTCTACTTATTATTATACATATTTAGCTGAATCCGCATTTTCTGATATGAAATTATGTAGATTATTAAATAATATGAAGATTATAAAATCAGATATGAGTGATAAACAAATTGACCAATTTTTTACAATTATCACTTTCATATCATTATATAATCCCAATTTTGAAAATATTCATTAATAATAATTTACTTAACGAAGTTTCTACCATTTTTTGTTTTCTTCATTATTTTTTGTATTTATAATTGTAATTTTTTCTACTGAGATGTTTAATAATCGTTATATAAAATATTAGTACCCCCCCCCCCCTCTATGCGTATTGTTATATTACGATGATTTTTTAAAAAGTAGATCGCAACTATAAAAAGGTTGCATTATAGATTATTTTTGATTTTTAAATGCTTTTTATTATTACTAAATTATGTTCACAATGCATCTTATTTCTATTTTAATAGCTACTGATCTACTGATCATTTTCTATTTTACAATTTTATTTTATTTTTTTTAGTAATTATCATACATATAATATCGCTAATCTGTGTGTGTATCTGCGATAACGCTCGCCGTACAATAATAGTCGTTTCGATTCGAAATACATACATATGTACGTCTCATTTAAAAAACTTCCAACACAATGTACGAATGTAATACAATGAAAACATAATAAAAAATCGAGTCGAGATTCTCTTGATGTTAGTCCTGAATTGATGTAAGGAAATACCGAACAGATCAACCTCATTCAGCTCCCCGTTAAACATAAGATTAACACGCTGCAGATAAGAATATTATTAAAAAATACATATTCAACCAATCGATTCGTCGTCATAGAAACTTTGACTTGTTTTCGATTCCCAACCAAAAATACTTACAAACTTACATACAAAGTCTGATTCGAAATTATATATTATATTATATACATATAGATATATGTGTTTCCAAAATAAACATGTTTATCAACTAGCAATATTAATATTTTTATTTATATATATATATACATATAAATTTTCAGATTTATGGTTATTTAACAATTGGCGAAAAGTGGATAAGGATCAAATAGAGGTAAGATATTCATAATAACGACTTGTTAACCTTAAAACATTTCCCCGTTCATAATAAGCTTGTATGGATGTGAGGGGGTTATTGTTATATACATAGGTATATTTATAGTATTTTTATTTCCAGCTATTCAAAAAAAGATGAAAGATTCTGAAATTCATAATAAAGATGGACTGGGTGGATTCCAAACTGGCGTTCGAATTGAGGCGAGGAGACGAACAGTGTTCAGCGAGGATGGTAAACAATACATCGATGGAGAATGGCAGGAAAACAATTTAACAAATATATTATCTTGTCAATTCAATGCTACGATCGCTGAAAACACGGTTTATATCAGGAAGCAAACTCCAGGATATTTGTTTACAATAGATCAAGAGTATTTTATTGCTCTTGCAGAAATTTCAGATACAACTGGTTTATATGTAGAAAATATCTTTTTGGATAACGGTATCATATGTGAGCTGTTATTTAATAGAATTAAAATAACGGAAGTAATACGAGATGGTTTAATGGACAAAAAAAATCATTGCTACAGAGATTTTATCTCATTTATCAGTGATACTTGCCATAAAATTGGCGATAATATCACTGACACTGATGATATTTTACAAATC
The DNA here is from genome assembly GCF_051622035.1 of Arctopsyche grandis. Taxonomy (NCBI): domain Eukaryota; kingdom Metazoa; phylum Arthropoda; class Insecta; order Trichoptera; family Hydropsychidae; genus Arctopsyche; species Arctopsyche grandis. The sequence continues at coordinate 2,441,226 of NC_135360.1, read as the reverse complement.
TATATTGAAATTGGAAAAATAAATGAAATGGATGTATCATTCAAGAACGCTTTGATTATGAAGAAACTCGTCGAAAATGAATATGTTTCTGGGAGAATTAAAGATATTGCAAAAACCTTATTGGATGTTTTACGGTCTATTTTTAAAAGAAATGCAATATTGCCAAGGATAGAAACTCCCGAGGTTGACGATTTCAATCTAGCAGAAAAACTGATAGAAACCATTGGTCAAGGATTAGATCGCCATAAAGGAGTTTTACAGAAGAATTATTTTACCTCCTTTGACCATTTCAACGTCAATGATTTATCAGAAAAACAGCTGCTCTTCATATCAAAGCGTGATATGAAATTGATTTCAGATCTCGCGTCTGTCCCTAGCAACAAATATTTTTCTAAAATTTTAAATCAATTACAAACCTGTTTCATCCAAAATGTTAAAGCCACTATGAAATATGCTTCTGTTAGAGATATGAAACCGTTATTCAATCCAGTTATTTATTACATTTTTAAAAGTTTCATCGAGCTTATCGAAACTATAAGTAGTACAACAAAAACATCTGTTGAATATACTTTAAATATCATCCAAACAAATTCTGCTATACGCTGGGAATCGCTTTGCTCCTTAGATTTGACTTTGGAGAGACAGTGTCGCTTCATCTTTCAATTGATTTCGTTTTTCAGTAAGGGTTCAAACAAAGAATATGAATACACATTTAAATTTTTAAAGTCAGAGAGCGATTTGAGTTCACGCAACTCTGCTCAGGAAAGATTGAAGAAATTATTAAATTTAGACGTCACACCATGTCTATTTGATATTGAATTTGCAAGCATACCAGAGGAGCGACGCATATGGTTATACTTACTTGATGATGCAATGTCTATCGAACGCAATGATAATTGTTTTGAAATATTTCAACCTGTGTTGTCTGATTTTGTGAGTTATATCAGCAAATCTGATAACTCTTTGGAAGTGTTTCGAATCTTCACCCACAACCTCATACAGTTTATCTCAAGTACAAGTCCTTATCTGAAAAACAACCTCTTGCCAGAAGATCGAAATATTCTGGTGCAACAAATGGAACATATCAAGCAGTTGACAAGAGATTTTCAATGTAATGAAAACGCATTTGATAGTTTGAGAAACATGATTGAAGAATATAATCAGTATTGGCAAAGAAGAGAAACAATCATACAAAAAATTGATTGTAAATTTGATTACGAGCCACACAAATCGAGAATGAAGGCGTTTTCCAGTAAACTACGTGAAATAGTCTTAACTGTCCTCCGCAAAGATGTAAGCCCACCTAAACTCATACAATTCTTTAGATCTTACAATGAGTTTTTAGATGATTTTGATGAGATAAATTTTGATTGGTTCATTAAGATTCAAACTCTTGATTGGTTCATTATAATGAATTCTATGACGACAGAACTAGTGCGGAATAAATTATCTTCTGGGAAAACTTCATACAAAGTAACAAAGCCTGAAGTCTTTTTAAAGAATTTTGGTAACAGAAACGATCGCCATTACATTATTGAAGTACTTGAACAACTGATTATATGTATTAATGAACTTTTAATTAAAAAGCAATGGCTAAATCATCGCGACTTAAGCGATGACGAAAATGTGATGGCTTCCAGTCTGCTAATTTCGGCTATAAGAAATTCTTTTCTTTATTTGAAGGAGCAACCTGACTATGTTTCGTTCGAATCATTCCTTGAAGAGAGTACGAAACCGTTTACTAGTCTTATACATAACAGTAATTCCTACGAAGACTTCGAGAGGCGGTCAACGGTAGTAAAGCAATCTTTTTGGTATATAAGAAATCAAGATGAGATTGATATTGATGAGGCTTTAAAACTTTATGGGCAGTCATCGTCTAACAATATATCCATTGAGAAATCTAAGATTTTGAAAACGTGCTATACATATTACCTGGATGAGTATGAAAATTGCATGGGAGAATGTTCAGGAATGCAGCAAGAATGTAAAATTAAATTCCTCGTCGATGCGTTGAAGAGCAACAAGACGAATTTGAAAATAAACAATTGGACACCTGCGTTTAAAAGGTCACAACTGCTCCACCAGCTTGCGCGATTAGCTGCTTTGTGGTCTGTGCTTATTTCGCAAGACGTTGAATGTACTAAAAAATATTTAAAGCCACATTGCATTCAAATATTATGCATTTTGTTAATGCTTAACCTAGAAAACAATGGTTCACGCAACAATAAATGCTTCGCACAAGTCTTGACAGGTCAAGGAAAATCTTTAATACTCGGATTAGTCTCATCTTTGTTAGCGATCTCAGGACACGAAGTACGTGTGGTTTGCTACAGCCAATATTTGGCTGAACGGGATAGGGAAAATTTTGATCCGTTTTTTGAAACGTTGGATATCGAGACTAAGATATCTTATGGAACCTTTTACGATATGGCTAACAAACTGATTGCTCCTGTAGTAAATAACACAGCATATAAATTACGGGATCTGGTTAAAAGAAGAGTTCTCGACGATGTAGATAATCGCACGATTTTGAATATGCAAAGCAATATTACTGATACTGTATTACTGATTGATGAAGTCGACGTTTTTTTCTCACCAGAATTTTATGGGAATACACATAATCCATGTGCCAGTATTGGAATGGCAGCTATCGCTGATATACAGTGCGAAATATGGAGAATGGTGACAGACATGAAAGAAAATTATGACAAATGTAGTATTGTTGAAAATATCGAGGAATATATACAACATAAAAATATAAATAAAAATAAGGAGTTTTTAAAATTTGAAGCATTCCGATCTAAGTCAAAAAAATATTTACTTATAGTGGATTCTGGCGATGATACCATGATGGAAAAGAAATACACAAACCGAACTCTCTTTAATGAAGAACTCAGTAAAATGATTTATTGTGCGATAAATGTTTCAACAGAAAATGAAAATTCGTACCGTACTAAAAAATTTAAATTGGATGATAGTGGAAATATTTGTTTCAGACGTGATAATGGGATCTACTCTGGAAATTTGTGTTCATATGAAAATGTGTTTAACTATTTCAGATTGAAGAAAACAAATTTTAACAGCAACAATTTCAATAATTATGGTTATTTAACGGTATCTACTGGACGCATTTCCTATGCAAATCTACCTAAGCAGTATTCTTGTATATTTGGAGTCACTGGCACTCTCAAATCGTTGAACGATTACGAAAAACAAACAATCCAACAGATTTATAATATAAAGAAAACATTCAGTATGCCATCTGTCTTCGGGGAGTGTAATTTAAAATTTGACGAAGAGGCAGATTTTGTCGTTTTGGATACGAAACAAGCGTGGCTAGATAGAATATACTCCAGTGTGATTTCTCAAATTTCAAAAGAGAGATCAGTTTTGGTATTCTTTGATACAGATATTGAAATAGACGCCTTCATGAAAGAGCACGGGGGTAAATTTGACCGGTTGAACGTGTTGACCGGTAACGCTGATGCAGATCAAGTGGAACTATTGATCGAAGAAGCCGCCATTTCTAAAACAACCACATTGGCAACGAGGGGTATGGGTCGTGGCGTTGACTATAAATCCAGTGTCCGTGTGGAGAAAAATGGAGGTTTGCATGTCATACAAACATTCTTTTCACTTGATATCAAGGAAGAGATTCAAATTAAAGGGCGTACCGCGCGTAGGAATAGTAGAGGTAGTTATGAGTTGATTCTTTCTGTTAATTTACTAAAGCGCTCAAAATTAGTGGCTAGAAAGTTTGATACAGCCAGTATAGATTACCAAACACTAAATAGTGCTAGACATACTAAAGTTAATGCACAAGGAATAACAACTTTAGAATCAGTTTTGAAGGCGGAAGATAGTCATAAGAAGACGATGCAATATTTGCAGTCTTTTTTCTATAAGGCTTCTTAAAATATGTTTTCCTATTATTATTCTATTTTAATATGATAAATTACTAAAATATTTTTTTATATACATATAATATCGATGCGGTGCAAACGATCGACAAGCCCCAGACAGACTGAAGCACAGATTAACAACACGTGTACCTTATTCGTGCGCACTGCTCGCACTTACATACACTAAGCGAAATCTACCCGAAGTCTCGACATACACCTACCCTGTATACGTTCTGTGCTTCTGATACTTTAGTTCCAAATTTTGCCTTATTAAACTCGCCAGAAAGATCCAACTCAATTTTAATAATTACCATTTTAATAATTGCATCTGTGCACATCGAAAGGTCATTCGTCATCTGATGTGCAATCTATCATTCGTGAAGTCGAGAATTGCGTTTAAAGCAGCCATCCAGTTAATCTGTGGTTCAGTCTGTCTGGCGCTTGTCGGTCGTTTGCACCAAACCCATATAGTATACATATGTATGTTACATTTTTTTTTACTTAATAATAATAGACATATTATATTTGAAGAGCTCGGGACAAGATAGTGTCAACCATCATTTTGGTCCAAATTTTCCTGAATATGCCATCCTATGTAAAATTATTCATTTACATAGATGGCATATTCAGAAAAATTTGGACCAATATGAGGGTTGACACTTTCTTTCCCCGAGCCCTTCATTTCTGGTCGAGAGGTACATATAAATATGTATGTACGTTTGTGTACTAAAGCTGGTTGTATTGTTTATTGATTAAAATTAATCAATTTAAATATGTATCATGTATTATTATTTTTGTTATGTACATATATTTTGAAGTTTTGATTTGTAGTAAAATTCATTTGAGTACAAATTAAATATGCATTTATTTTTTTTTATTTTATTTTTTATTTTTATTTCATACCAAGAAGGCATTATTATGCAGAGGATTCCGCTCAATTGGAATACATTGTGTAAAACGTTCTATTCCGAATAGCCTGCTGGTTCTGATAAGTGAAATTGAAAGATTAATATTAGTTTCTTCATTTGGTTTTCGTTCCTTTAGATTTGGTCTGACCCGATTAGCTGACATCCTAATTGAGCGAAATGCACTGTATCTGTTTTTGATTTGATATTTAAGTTTTCATCATTATAAAAAAATGTTATTGCTTATACTGTATAATATGTTATAATAAATTATTGTATGAATTTGAAGAAAGTTTGGTTTAATTTTTTATCGTGAAATATATGTTTTTGTGTCCATTTTACTGTCGGGAGTCAACGATAAACTAATTAAAGGTGTACATGATTTCCAATGATATTTTTTGTAACTTCAAAATCACAGCAGATTAGAAAGTTACTGCAGTTTCTTTCTTATTTTGAAACATATTTTACACATGGAACTTTTAGCTTTGTAGTTAGTACATATGTGCTTAATTTATTTGAAAAAAAAATTTTGACTGCGGTGCTTTTCACCTTACATTATCATAAATGAATTTAAATAAAAAACACCATATATTATTAAAAATATATTGCTTTTGGTTGTAGTGATTTCCTTATTTTCAAAAATAAAATTGTTTTGAAAAATCAATATTGGTCAATTCGAAAAATTTTAAGGGGGACTTCAGCGCTCGGCTGGTCTGCATGGATGTTTCCGGTCTGTCTGGATGCCTCCGGCACTTCTTTTTATAGCACTACATCACCGAAACTTTATTAAAAATAAACAAAGACCGCGTACATAGAAAAAGGCTCTATAATTAACTCGACAAACCTACCAAACAATTCAGAGGAAAAGTTTTAGCCATTTCAAAGTGGCTACTGGTCTCCATCAGAACACATGCAAAATCCATAGACATCAGTAAAACAGTAAGATATGTATTAAGTTTGTACCAGGGATCCCAAATATTCGAATATATTGGAATATATTCGAATATCGAATATCGAATTGTAGCTTAAAATTATTTATTTATAGTTTTAAGATGTTGAAGATATTATAAAAGTTTTAAGAGAACCATTATCCGGAACATCAAATAGAAATAAATGTGCTGTAGATTGAAAATAAAAAGATAAGTTCGTATAAAAAGTATTCGAATATTCGGACTTGGGATCCCTAGTATTTGCCCAACCAAACTGGACTAATTTATAATACAATAGATAATATGTAATATGGTGTGATCCGGGTGTCAAATAGTTGTATCAGGGCTCCGGATTTGAGTGATATTTCTCCGGATGTGTAGTGAGTATGCTTCACAAAATTATAAAAATAAACGAAATTGTATACTATAAATTCATAACTTGTATGCAAAGTGTATAAAGTATCTCGTGTATGAAATGTTTGGCGATGTTCACATACAAAAAATTGATAAAAAAGGTACATCTGTATGTATACATATATTATATTGTATTGGTATACATATTGATTACTTGGTAAACTTTTATAATTAATTAACAGCCTATTCAAATATTTTTCAGTAATTAATCTTAATTAATCCTAGCGAAAATTTGAAATACCGAGATTTTTTAATATTTAAATTTCCTAAATGTGGTATTAGATACCGATAAATGGTGTTACATATGTAAAAAAAAAAAAAAAATATATATATATATATATATATATATATATATATATATATATATACATATATTACTTATGTTTTACCGAACATTAATATTTTATATAATTTCGAAATATGATTTATTTTATTGATAATAATTTATTTGAATAAAATATAAATAAAAACAATTTTGTCATAGTCTCCAGGTGAGACTTGGGTCTGATAACCCTAGTTATATCCTCCAGGCCAGTTCGGTGATTATTCCGCACAAAGCGATCTCGCACATGTCACTAAAATCTCGATCATAGAACATCTGACACCCGAAAATTCCATACATCGATAGTTAGCCACGTGGACTATCATACTAACAAGAACTCGAGTGCCAAATATTCCTTATTCACGATTTTCATGGCGAAAATTGTCTTTTGAGCGATCGCAATGTGCGTATTAATCCAATTACCATTTAAATAGGGTGTAGATGTTACCAACATACAAACATTTGATATTTAATCAATCTATTAATCAATTTATAAACCCTTTAAGACATCTGTTAATTAGATGCTAGAAATTTAGATACCGAACGTCGCATATGACTGTATTAAAATCTATATAGTGGCTTTACGATATAGATTAGTTTCGGTCACCATCCTGTGAACTGGGACCAACTCGGCCATGTTTGTTCGCCGTTGCTTTACTTCCTTTTCAACCGCCATATTAAATAGTCGTGTCTTCAACAATTCCTTCGTTACTCCATACGTCCCCGTTCCCCATATATGTAATTTGCAACACTACGTCTTCCTCATCATCCCTTCAATTGGTAGCAATGCCAATGGTTAGGTTGGCATCCGGCTTACCAACCGACCCCCTCCCCCTCCCAATCCCCGGACGTTGCTTTCCGGGCGCGCAAGAAGAGAATCGTTCTCTTCTCATTAGACCTCCAGCGGCCACGGTCGAGAGATCACTCTGTACCAGCATCATCCCGAGAGTCGAGCCGAGGACTCCACTTGCGGTCGAACCCAGTAGTAGCTTTATAGTTCCTAGAGTTCTCACCCTCTTCCTACGCAGCCGTTAAAATAACAGTCAGAAGCCGTCTACACAGAGGAAGGACCTCGACACAGCCCAGCGTCGACGATAGTGCCTCTCGTGACCTGGTCTCCAGCTTTTCTCCAGTCAGCTCATACAGCTGGCCGCGAATCGACGAGTAATAGAACCAGGAGAACCCCTACGAGCCTTTACGAACCCTCCTACGACACGTCCAGGTCAGTCCACGGTTTCCCTTTATATCGTACGCCTGGAAGACACTTGCACGTCAGCTGAGTGTCCCAACGTGGAAGTCATTTCCGCACGTAAAGGTGTTCGTCACAAATTAAATTTATTTTTAAAAAGGGGTGTATGAGATCACGCACGGTAAATATGTAACATGATTAGAAAAGATAAAAGCGTTGATTAACCCTTTGAATGCTGACCAACTCCGATAGGCGTTGTATTTTGAGCATGTACAAAGTAAACAAGAATATTACACGTTAAGGCTTTCTATGTAGCTGTTCGTTGTATTTTGAGGACGTGATGTTTGTAGAACTCGTAGTAAAGCGTGGCGTGGCTTCTCTCATGATGCCCGCGGATCGTCGTCTGTGGTCTGGTCTCTGCTGATGGCGGCTCTGCTCTCTGTCTCCCTCTCTCGTACAGTGTGCGTATGTGAGGAGTGAAGAGAAGGTGATGTTGGGAGAAGGAAAATGGTGGGAGATTTATATAATGAAAACAAGTTGTAAATCTGTATGTGAGCAACTGTATTTTAAGTTTAAATGTACAGAGAGCAAGCAGGGGGGAAGGGGGGGGGGAGTTCGTATACAAAGAGCACATGTTGTGTGGCTTGCGGTTATGCACCAAGCACGTGTGTCTGAGTTGTCTGCCTTCGGCACGAAGACAGACCAGGCTTCCTCAATTTACCCCGGACGTATACTGGAGCTGGTCTCCAAGTATCGTCAAACATCACCAGTCTCGAACTGGTGATTCGGGATCACCAGTTAGAAGCAGTGTTCAAGTGGCGACGGTTGGAGCGAAAGAGTCAGTGGCGGCTGACCAGTGCGGCCAGCACCAAAAAAAAGGACAGCTCGTGGGTCGTAAGGCCACGAAAGCCGACCATACGGCAATTGGTCTGAACTGAATTGAATTGAAAAAAAAAATGCATTGAACACGGGTCGTGTAATGCATGTCATTGTCGTGTAATCCATGTCATTCACTGGTGAATTTCTGAATTTATTACCAAAGCAGAATTTCCCGATGGAAGTCCCTAACTGCTGATTATTTTACAATGGCATTTAGATTGTGAGCATTACATTTTAACAACAATGAAGAAGATGAAACTATTTTTGGAAAAATACATTCACTAATAGACTTTTGTTTGTTTTATATTGTTGCAGGATATATTTTACACACCTTTACAAAACTGGAAATCCTCGGCGGTAGTTATCTAGGGTTTTTTTGGATTAGCTACAATTTTCATACCTGCTTTCTATTGGATTCTAGTTGGAAATGTTGGCGAAATTTTCAGCGTGGCGGGCTTTCAACATAAACGACGTCAGCACATTGACGTAAGTATTGGCGATCGATTATTTCCGTAACCATTTGTCAATGAATCGCTACCAAAAAAATGAAAAAATTTTCCACGAATAACAAGAAGAACTATTATTGTAACAATAATATTTCATTAATGGCGATAATTGGAACTTTTTTATGCCCTGAAATCAAGAAAGCACTGTTTTTTGGTTGTCCTCTTTTCTAATGACTTGGATATGGTAACTGCTGACTGGTAACCCTAGTTGTGCATTATCTGTCAGAGTGACAGATCGGCGTGGAAATCTTCGCGCAATGGAGTGTCGGCTTTGTTTACTTTCTGCTCCTTTTGGGTCTTGCGTCTCCATTTACGATGACGAAGACTCGTTAATAAAACGAATACAGAGCTGCTGCCAGCTCCAGGTCGGTAACAACACGTTATTACAGGGCTTTGTGTCATTCAAGTCTTGCTTTCTCGTTCGCTTCTTTACTTTTGACCCACTTCACAAGTACATTTACTTCGATAACTCTATCAATGGCCATTCCTGCCATTTCCTTCGGAGAGAGAAGAAAGTGTGATATTGAAAGTATGCAACACTCAATTTTGAAAATAAACTTAAATGACACTGATTTAGTACGTAGTGAAAAAATATGCGCCGCAGGCAAAAAAATGGCGTCAAAGAACTTGTTTCTCCTTAATGTATTCTACTATAAAAAACTCTATAAACTAAAGCTATGGAATAAAAAAAAACGATTGCGTCTTCAGATAGAAGCAGGGATTAATTCAAATAACGAGTTTCCATAGGTTTATTTTAATTTTAATTTATTAGATATTTAAACACGGTTGGTAGATTAGAATGCTACAATTAGATTTTTAAGTTATAAAATAAGATCTACGACATTATTTAAAACCGTTTTGGCACTCCTAACTAATATACATATGTCTTATTGCTTTTGTTCATGTGGCCAATAACTATACAATGGCTAACATCTATAATATTTCCTGTATTACGGGTTTTCATTTCAAATTGACTTTCATTTCAAATTCACCCATTTTCAATTAACATTGAAATTTTTTGATTTTCTATTCCACATCGCTGTAAAACTTTGCACATCACTAATGGACAAAAAAACAAACATCAATATGATATTAAGCTCATAATTTACGATCGAATGGTGGATGAGATGTGTCGGTTCTAGTTGTTGTAATATTTGTGTTATTATTGCAGGTAGAAAAAGATGATGGTCTTCCGGAATGGATATGCTTACCGTGTGAATCCAATTTGGAGCTAATGAACGATTTCAAAAAGTCTTGTTTTCGAAACGACGAAACTGTAAGACAAAGATTGATCAAATGTGTTAAAATAAAAGTTGAAGAAGTTTTACTTGATGATTTAGATTGGAAGGATGCCTACACTAATCCCCTCGGTAGCGACAAGACTAATCAAGAAAGATTGCGCCCTAAAGACCGAATTAATACTGTAGACAAAAAATCACTGGTAACAGATTGACTAATCATTACATAGGCCAAATTGTATTGCATTAAATTTGAAGAATATTTATTTTACAGTTGGATGGAGAGACGGTGTTCTCAGAAGACCAAACTGGCAAAGCACTAGATAAAAAGCACAAATGCGAAATCTGTTCGAAATATTTCCTAACGAGGAAGTATCTGAAGCTACACCAGAAACGTCACTCGGGAGAAAAACCGCACAAATGCGACATCTGCTTGAAAGGATTCGCGACCAAGTTCACCCTAAAGACACACATGAAGTATCACACAGGAGAGAAACCGCACAAGTGCGAAATCTGCTCCAAGTGCTTCGTGACCAGCGGCAGCCTAAAGGAGCACATGAAACAGCACACCGGAGAAAAACCGCACGAATGCGACATCTGCTACAAGACATTCACCACAAAGCACACGCTAAATCTGCACATGCTGACTCACGCCGAGGAAAGACCATACGAGTGCGAAATATGCTCGAAGCGCTTCGTGCTGAACGTGGATCTGAAGCGGCACGTCAAGTATCACACTGCAGAAAAGCCACACAAGTGTGAAGTGTGCTTCAAGTCGTTCATAACCCAGCTCGCGTTGAAGATCCACATGAGAAAGCACACCGGAGAGAGACCTCACAAGTGTGAGGTGTGTTCAAAGTGCTTCATAACAAAAGGCGTTTTAAAACAACACATGAAACGACACAGCGGAGAGAAGCCGTACAAATGCGACGTCTGCTCCAAGTGCTTCTCGATACACGGCAACTTGAAGAAACACATGGTCACTCACTTTGGGGAACAGCCGTACAAGTGCGAAGTGTGCTCCAAGTGCTTCGTGCTGAGCAAAGATCTGAAACGGCACATGAGTCTGCACAATCTAGAGAAGACGCACAAATGCGACATATGCTCGAAATACTTTGGACTGATGAAGCATCTAAAACAACACATCAAGTACCACACGGAGGGAAAGTCGCATCACTGCACCATGTGCTCGCAGGCTTTCACCACCAAGTACTCGTTGAAGATACACATGAGGATCCACACTGGAGAGAAACCGCACAAATGTGAGGTGTGTTCGAAATGTTTCGCCACACGCAACTCGTTCAATCGACACATGAGAACTCACACTGGGGAAAAAACGTACAAATGTGAGATATGCTCCAAATACTTTGGCATCAAGTGTAATTTGATACAGCATATGAAACGTCACGACGGGGAAAAGTCGCAAAAGTGTGAGAACTGCGCGAAATGTTTTGTGACAAAGACTGCTTTGAAAGAGCACGTGGAAATATGTTGCCCTGCCGAAGAACACTACCCCAATATAGAATATCCCTCCGAAGAGTGCTATCCTATCGGAGAGTATTATCCCGCAAAGGAATATTATCCAATAGGAGAGTATTATCCTGATGAAGGGTCTTTCTCCAGAGGAGAGCCGTCTGATGCTAAAGATCCTTTGATGCTCGATAACCCGGAATTTATAGGATAAATTATTATAATAAGCCATAAAAGAAGATAATAAATGTGGTTCGTTTATTAACTATCTTAGAAAATTTAACCATGATGATATTATTGTACATATGTACTATGTATATATGTATGTTATATTGGGAAATGCTACAGTCATTGGCCTTATATTATAGTCGTTGGCCAGTTGGATTAATTAACTACTGCTATCAGTTAGTAGTTAAAAACAGGACAATCATCAAAGGCACAAATGGTACTCAGTAATGTCTCAGTTCTTATTTTTTTACTTCAAATCTTAATCCAAGCGGCCAACAACTGTAGTGTTTCCTCTATTAAATCGAAATTATAAATTTTATTTATTTAATATATGCAATAGTTTGTAAATAAAAAATAACGTATTTTATGGGATTCAGGCAATCAGATTATAAGTACATATAAAAATTTAAGTGTATTTAAATTTTATAAAAAAATTCATCTAACAAATAAAAGACACTTATTTATTTCGGTATTTCGTGATTTTTATTAACGAGTTCACGGTAAATGCGTATTTTCAGTTTGAAATACATATATTGCGAATATCCAATCAGTCTTATTACTAACAAGTACTGGTATTCGATGGTTCGGTGACAATTTCGAACAAGGAATATCTGGGACCCGAAAATTCCACCCAACGAGATGCACGCACGCTAACAGAGTCCAAGTGCCAGATATTCCACATTCGCGATTGTCTTTTTCGAAATGGTTCGGTGATTATTCCGCACAAAGCGATCTCACTAAAATCTCGATCACAGTATCTGGCAGTCGAAAATTCTATTACCCACGCGAACTATCATACTAACGAGAATTTGAGTTCTAGATATTCCGTATTCGCGATTGTCGTGCGTGAATAGAATAGATCGTTTACCGTATTGTGTGATATATGTACCTCTGCGTTAAACGGATTATTCCGCAAAAAGCGATCTCGCGCACGTCACTAAAATCTCGACCACGGAATATTTGGCACTCGAGTTCTCGTTAGTATAATATTTCGCATGAATAGTAGCTTTCGATTGAGGGAGTTTTTGGGTGCCAGATGTTCCATGATCGAGATTTTAGTGAAGTGCGTGAGATAGCTTTTTGGGGAATAATCACCGAACCAATGATAAAAGTAAAGGTTTGTACGCGAGCTGTGTTTCATTTATTTTCCATCCATTAAGTTTGGTGTTTTTCAACGCTTCTATACCAGCTTTTCCCAACCCGTGGTACACTTGCACTTGCAATAGAAAATTTCATGAAATATTTTTATAGGTGGTACAATATAGCATAATTTACTACCAAGTGGTACGCGAGTCAAAAAATGTTGGGAGCCGCTGTTCTATACAATGTCTATATTTCAATTCGAAGCTTAAATTAGGGAAAGTACAAAATCACTCAATTTCTGATCGAATATAAAATGATGTTATGGGGGATGAACGAATGAGACGACTGACATGTTGATGCACGTGCTTTATTTATGACGGCTGAAGACAGAGTGAGGTAGCTACTCTGAACACAGCCAAATTGGTCCCCACTCGCAGGAAGGTGACCAAACTCGACCATGTCGTATAGCGAGCCAACACAATGTTGAGGCAAAAATATTTAGTTTGTTTTAAGGGAAATGGAAAAATCTGATTGATTTCGAACCGGATCGGTGATTATTGCTCACAAAGCGCTCGTCCAAAAATCACTAAAATCTCTATAACGGTACATCTGGCAGCCGAATAGTTCATCATAATAACGAGAACTCTATTTCAAGGTAAAAATCGTCTTTTGGGCGAACGCAATGAGCGTAATAATCCAATTACCTTTCGGACCAAAACAATACGGTTCGGTGATAACTAGTCAAATGTGAACCCGTCACACTACAACCGGTCACGAAAAAACTGGTCACACCCTAAAATCGGTCAATCAGTTTTCTCGTGACCGATTTTAGGGTGTGACCAGTTTTAGTGTGACGGGTGATCACGAGTGACCGATCTAGAGCGACCGTTTGCCCTGTGACTGGTTCACATTTGACTAGTAGTCCCTTTACCAAACAATGGTTCGGTGATTAATAGTCAAATGTGAACTGGTCACAGGACAACCGGTCGCTCTAGATTGGTCACACGTGATCACCCGTCACACTAAAACTGGTCACACGCTATTAAATCGATCACGAGAAAACTGGTTGAACGATTTTAGGGTGCGACCAGTTTTCTCGTGACCAGTTTTAGTGTGACGGGTGATCACGTGTGACCGATCTAGAGCGACCGGTTGTCCTGTGACTGGTTTACATATGACTAGTAGTCCGTTTACCCCAAACAATACATACTTCTTCATCACAAAGCTACATATATTAATGCTGGCAGCACTCGAGCGAACTGTCAAAGTGACAGCTTCAGTCATCTGTTTTCTAAACAACGTTCAAACAAACGACTGAAAATATAAAAGCTGTCCTTAGTATATTTGTACTAAACAATTTTTGGTAAATATGAACAATAGCGTCAGTGACTGTTTTGAGGTTACGATCCGGTGCAATATAAAACCGCTTGAATTAATTTTTCATTATTACGTACCTATATTGCGTAATTCTCTCCAATTACCGTCAGAAACACTTCAAGCCAGAGAAATGTTATATTAATAGAAGTGGCCTTAGGCGACATATTGTTGTCAAGTGACGATTGTCCACAGACATTCCTAAATAATTTTAGCATCGGTCGTATTTGATGTTTGGTGCTCGACGTATGTCCGATAAAAACTTCTCTGTTTGTTTATATTACTCGCAAGATGGGCAAGCATCGGTAAAAATTGCACAATGCATTCAAAAACACACAATAAACAACATGGGATACATTTTTATAAGTAAATTGATCCGATTGTATTCCGTGCGTTGTAGCGTATTTATAGAAACGTACCGCGTATTATTTATCACCAACATTTATTTATTCGTAAGGGCACTTCTATTATACAAAAAATCTTGCAAGTATGATGTAAGTAGCCCGTGACTTGTACCAAATAGTCTCGAGAAACTCAAGCGGTTTCGCATCGTAACCACAAAACAGTAGTCAAACTTTAAGCTATTTTAAAACAACTGTTTAGGTATAATGGCAAAAACTGCCGCTGAGAGACAGACAGATTACAAGGCTCGCAAAAGAGCCGATAAACCGAAGAATATTGCAAAATCTGCAGCACAACGATTGCAAGAATGGCGGGAACGCAAAGAAATAATGAATAACTTTACTTCAGCTAAACCAAATCAACCGTCAACCAGTCAAGAACAGACATCCAATACAGAATTGTATTATTTTTATAAATAATAAAATTTTTAGCTTTTTTTATGTACTGAAACTATGTAGATATTAAATTAAATAGGTCCATTATTAATTAGTTTCTTCGTTATAGAACAACTCCATTGGATGTTAAATTCGTGGAAGAAATGAACGAGACGGACTCGCACGATGAAAACATTAGTGCTCCGAAAACGAAGAAGAGACGGCAGCCGAACCGTGCGTGGATAAAATTTGAAGAATTCCAATCGGCAGAGGACGCCGAAGAGAATGTGGCGTCGCAGAATATATGGCGAAAGTCGTCGTTGAAACATTCTTTAGATGGACGCAGAGTAGATTACCGTTGCTCGGCTGGAAAGTATCGCACCAACGAATGCCCCGCTGGACTGTATTTACTGTACCATTCCAACAGTAATAAGGTTTCCATGTTCTTGACGGAGAGCACTCACGACAATCACTACATGGAGCAGGCTCAGGACTTGGATTACGAAACCAAAATCTTCGTCAAGGACAAATTCGATGAGGGTGTTCAACATCCGGACGCCATCTTAACCGATATGAGACTTCACAATATGAAGGAGCCCCCGAAAACGAAGCTAAACTCTTACATTAAACAATTACAGTACGAAAAATATACAACTACGGATGTGTTCAAGAAAATAATCGAAAATGGGTACATATTTGACTGATCTTCAATGCTTATGAAAACACTAGATATGATTGACAAAACAAAACTAGAATAAAAGCACTCGGATGCGCTTGGATTTAATTTTTATACAATAAATTTAGTTCAACAACAAAAAAAAACTGTTGTAGGAGACTTTGTATTTGAATAAACAAATACTTTATTGGGAAAGGCGGCATAGCCAATGGACCCAATTTTTTAATATTTATATAATTTGATGCTATTTTTGGGTTGCCTCTTAACGACATCTATGGTATTAACTTGTATATATACATATATAAATTTTGAAATCATATTCAAATACTGGTGACCTAATGAGTAAAATAATTTTTGCCAATTTTATGAGGAACCGTTTCAATAATGAAATCAGATAAATTGGCAAACTCTGATAGGAAACGATCGACTTGGAGCCACTAATATCCAAGACTAGTGTGTTGTGCCCGTTGATTTCAACGGGTGGTTTCGGAAAGGAGTTGATACACGAATTAAAATAAAGTTATATTTTATTTATAAATATAAAGGTAATTTATAGGCGCGTGCGCGCACGTATTAATTTACACGCTCGTCGACAGAGAAATGTTATAAAAATAGAAGAGCCTTTACCAATACAATTCTTGTGTCAATTATACGCGTAACGTTTCCATAGCTACAGATACATGCACGGAATAGAACCGGGGTAATCACATATTCACTACAGAAATGAAAGTTTTTTTTTTATATAAATTTATTTACAATTTGAGCATATGGCGGTGTTGGGCGTTGGGAGCCAATTCGTTCATTTCTCAATTGGCGGATTATTTTTATCCACTTTTTTTGCATTCGTCTGTCTTTGGGAACTCTTAAATTAACGTGTAATGTATAGTTTCAACAAAAATATGTATAATATAAAATTAACGATGTTTATATTAATTACTCTTAAATAATTGGTTATTGACCTTTAATTGAGTATCCGGTGCCACCAAGAGAAATGTTTTTACATTTATTTAAAAATAATTTTTACATTTCTCTGGTGCCACCCCTGAAATTGTATGTAGAATGCATGCAGTCGCCATGACACTTTAAAAAACTGTCAAACTACGATGTTAATTGAATAATATGCTACTTAAATAATTAATTTACTTATAAAAATGTATCCCATGTTGTTTATTGTGTGTTTTTTAATGCATGCAATGCATTTTTAACGATGCACTTGCCCATCTTGCGAGTAAAATTAACAAACAATCAGACATACGTCGAGCACCAAGCATCAAAAACGACTGTCGGGCAAATTATTATGAAATGTCCACAGACATTTGCCACTTGACAACAATACGAAGCCTAAAGCCACTTCTATTATTATAACATTTCTCTGCTCGTCATTCATCTGACGCTGACGTCATCCGTCGCTCAGCGCTCAATATCAGGAGCACATGTCAAGCGCTCAGGTCCCCGCTACCCCGCGTTTCTCCAACACGCTCGCTCGTCAAGCCACATCCCTATACAAGACGTACATATTGTACTCCTGGTATTCTAAAATTTGTTTTTTTAAATCTCCATACTTGTCCACGCGTCCGCCACAAATATACGCACATACATCGCGAACTTATTAAATACATGTATATTACTAGTGTTGTGCCCGATGAAATATCATCAAATGGGTTATGACATATTAAGCTATTCATTAAAAACAATGTGTCCTGTGTTCGATACCGGTATTCGATTTTTATTGAATACCTTTTAAATATATTTAATTATTTAATATAAAAAAATGGTAAAAACTACTTACCTGCCTATAATACATATAAACAATATAAAGCACCAATAGAAAATTTAATTAATTAAATAAATTTTCAATAGATGGCGCTAAATGCTCAGAGACTTATTGCCCTAAAAGAAACATTGGTAGCAAACAGTATATATAGAAGTTTTTTCTTGTCTGTTATTATGTTCGTGTTATATTCGTACGTTTTGTCGGCATTGTTTTAGCTGTGACGTACATACAAGTATGTCGAATCGAAACGACTATTATAGTACGGCGAGCGTTATCACGCACATACTCAGACACATAATAGCGCCATTACATATATGATTATTGACCAGCAGCACTACAGAAATACTCAGAATAAATTATTTTCAATCGAGGTCAACCCACAGGATCGGACTCACCAATCTGTCAGTGGACAACATTAACGCAACCACCAAACTATGCTTCTGGCTAATTGTATAAAATTCTATAATATTTCGACAAAAATATACTAATATTAACCATTAATTAATAATAATACGTCTTAAATTTCAGCATTTTTAATATCTCTTTTAATTATTTTAGCGAGCATCTTACGGAATCTGTCGAACAAAATAAAACTTACAAACATAATTTGCAGGATGACAATGAGTTGACGGAGTTCAGCGTGAAAACGGAGCCTTCTACGTCAGTGTATGCTACATTTTGTATTATTTATATTATTATTTTCACATTCACTCATGTAAGATCATTTTAGAGGCGTTCAAGAAAATTCGACTGAAAATTATGAATGGATAACTATCACCACAAAAACAAAACCTTCTATGTGAGTACATGTACTAAATTTACATCAAGTTTCCAAGGGTTTCTGGAAATATGTTCTTATGTAGGTATCAAATAGATTTTGGCTCCTGAATGTTCACTTTTTCGTTTATGTATGAATAACTTGTTTATATAACAGTTTTTATAATGAATTTTTGTAAAATTTTTGATAAATTAGACACAATGAGAACTAAATCGAGCATAAATCAGGTTGCAAGAATTAGTTAGTTAGTTATTATCATATAAATTTATAACTCTAATGAATTTCCATTGCCTTTTTGGAGCAGAAATAATGTGATTATGATTTTAGTGTGTTGGTTGGTATGTTTATAGCAGTAGTTGCATGGTCGATAAAAATTATTTTTTCATAACTGCAGTGTGTATTAAGAGAATTTTTTTTGGAAACCCTTCGTCATGGAAACAAGATGACACCATTGAGTATATGCATATGTTTATATGTACACATTTCATAATGAATAATACTAAACATGTATATTTAGTGATATCAAAGAAGAACTGACCGAGCTTCATACGTCATACGATGAATATTCAGGCGATGAAGCTAACGTGTTGCCGGAATATCCCATCAAAAAAGAGCCTTCTATGTAAGTGCTGTGTATATTTGATAGTAATACTTTAATAGATATTTAAGCTAATCTAATATATAATTTCGAAAGAGACTTTGTATGTATGTAAGGTTTGGGTGGTAGAATCCGTGACGTTAAATTTAATAAAAAAACATATGAATATTCAAATAAATTTAAATTAAATAAAACTATTCAAATAAATTTAATAAAATGTTTACTATTAGATTTGCCATGTTAAAGCGGTTTATATTACAAATACCGAGCGAAGCCGGGTATATAATATACTGAGCATGATTTAACAGTGCATTTAAAAAGTAACTGCTCCTTAGAACGAATCATTTGTGCATTAGAATAAAAGAACTTTCGCATTAAATAAATATATATGTACATATATTTCTATTAAATAAAAAAATATTATAGTGAGCAATATTTTATTTTTAGTATGAAATTAAAAAAAAGTGCGCAGTTAATGAGGTAGAATTGAAAATCTCCCATGATTTACTACAGCAAATTTGCAGTTTTATTCACAATTAGCCCGCGATTTATTAAGATTAACCACCGATTATACAGAGTAGACCAACTTGGATGGTTGCCGATCTTATATGCGATATTTTTAATGCTCATCGTTAATGCGCATTTCATTCATTTTAGGTTGCTTTTTATTTTTTCTGTTGTGAAAGTAGCCTATCAAATGCCTGCATTTATTGCTTACGATGAATGCGCATTTAAATTGTCCTCATATATAACATGGTCAATAAATACATACATATTCAAATAAAAATTTCAAAAATACTGAAATTTAAAAGGTTCATTATGTATTGATTTCTTCGTTCCAGAAAAATTGAGTCAGAATACAAAATCGTGGAAGACTTCAACGAGACGGACTCTCATGATGATAACAAGAGTGTTTCGAAAACGAAGAAGAGACGGCAGCGAAACCGCGTGTGGATAAAAATTGGAGAATTCAACTCGGCAAAGGACGCCGAAGAGAATGTGGCGTCGCAGAACATGTGGCGAAAGTCGTCGTTGAAAAACTCTTTAGATGGACGTAGAGTAGATTACCGCTGTTCCGCGGGAAAGTATCGCACCAACGAATGCCCAGCCGGATTGTATTTACTCTATCATTCCAACAGCGATAAAGTCTCCATGTTCTTGACGAAGTGCGCTCACGACAATCACTACATGGAGCAGGCTCGGGGCTTGGATCACGAGACCAAAGCCTTCATCAAGGATAGATTTGAAGAGGGTATCCGAAAGCCGAACGGCATCCTAGCCCATATGAGACGCCATAATATGAAGCAGCCTCCGAAAACGAAACTAATCTCTTACATTAGACAATTACGGTACGAAAAATATACAATTCAAATATGTAACCAAATACTGGTACTTCAATAACCGACAAATTATTAACATACTAATCCTAATCCTTAGATGCTTAGAAAAACACTTCTTATGGTTGATAAAATGCCATAATAATATAGATATGTGCTTGCAAAAGTAAAGAAATTTCAAATTCTACTTTGACAAAAACATACTTATATTGAATATTAATCAAATGTATGATTGAAATACAGCATTTTTAAATGTTTTAGCGATCATCGCTTAGAATCTGTCGAGCAAAATTCAACTGACCAGCTATATTTGCATGACGATGACGATTTAACGGAGGTCGACGTGAAAATAGAACCTTCTATATCTGTGTATGTCGTATTTTGTATTATTTATATTATTATTTAAAGCACATTCTCTCGCATTAGATCATTTTAGCGACATTGGAGAAAATTCTAAAAGCACTGTGGGTACTTATTGTATATACAGTGCTGTTTCAATGGTTTCTGTAAATCTGGTTTTGAGTATTAAATAGGGGATCTGGATCCAAATGTTCACTTGTTCATGTATCATTCCTGAAACGTGTTTTCATTGATAAATTATAATAAAATTGAATTCGGTACAAACCATATTGAAAAAAAAACAGGTTCACTGTGTCAAATATTTGTACTTTTGCGTTATATTGAAGTTATCTTGGGATAGGTTTTCATCTCCATTGCTTCCAAATAATAAAAAAAGTGGGAATGGATTTTAATTTTAGTAAGTAGGTTGGTGTATTTATAACACAGCAGTATTTTCATGGTTGAAAAAATGGTTGATATGACCAGTAATGTGCTACTAAAATTCTATCAACCGGTTCGCACCTTGGCAAACGCCCCCCCCCCCCCCTTTTTAATTTAATTTTTATTTTTATCATATGTATGTACATTACATAAATTCATTCCAAATTGTGTTTTGATTTTCATTTGAAACTTTAACCATGACGGGTCTAATTCGTCTGCTGTGTGATGATGACTTATGAGCCACGATTTAAAGAATGGTGTGGAATCCCATGAAGTCAGTGGCAAACATATCAAATGAAAGTCTGATATGTTTCTAATAATTAAATTTGTCCTTTTTTCTGAGCAAATAGTATTCATGAACGAAAATCCTCGTTCCGCCTCTGCAGAGGTTATTGCAATTGTATTAATAATATTTTTAGCTTTTCTGTCCATTTCAGAAAGTTCATCGCGATCATCTCTTAAAATATTATCAATATAATCTCAAAAATCATTTTTACATTTTAATTGAACTTAATAATTTTACTTAGAATCCTAATATTCTCTTCGCCAGCTCTCCACGGATTGACAATTTCATCTAAACTATTCGTGCGCGTGTAACTCACCTACTGAATGAATGTATGTGTGTCTTCGTGGATGTGTGTTCGTACCCGCGCATGCTTAGTTGTCACCCATCGCTCGGGCTGACATTCCTCGACGCTCAATATCAGGAGCACATGTCAGGCGCTCAGGTTCCTGCTACCCTGCGTTTCCTCGACACGATCGCTCGTCGAGCCACATCCCTATACATAACGTATACTCTTGGTATTCTAAAATTTGTTTTTTTTTAAATCTCCATACTTGTCCACGCGTCTGCCACAAACATACATTACGTCCGTTTATTTATATATATTACTATTGACCAGTACCACTACAGAAATACTCAGAATAAATTATTTTTTAATCGAGTTCAACCCACAGGATCGAACTCGGCAATCTCTTGGTGGACGGCATTAACGCAACCACCAAACAATGCTCCTGGCTACTTGTGTAAAATTCTATAATATTTCGACAAAAATATACTAATATTAACCATAAATTAATGATACGTCTTAAAGTTCAGCATTTTATAGCACTTTTAATTGTTTTAGCGATCATCTTACGGAACCTGTCGAGCAAAATACAACTTACAAACATAATTTGCAAGATGATAATGAGTTGACGGAGTTCAGCGTGAAAACGGAGCCTTCTACGTCAGTGTATGCTACATTTTGTATTATTTATGTTAATATTGAAAGCACATTCACTCATGTAAGATCATTTTAGAGGCGTTCAAGAAAATTCGACTGAAAATAATGAATGGATAGATATCACCACGAAAACAAAACCTTCTATGTGAGTACATGTACTAAATTTACATCAAGTTTCCAAGGGTTTCTGGAAATCTGTTCTTAGGTATCAAATAGATTTTGGCTCCTGAATGTTCACTTTTTCATTTATGTATTATTCTTGAATAACTTGTTATTTATGTAGCAATTTTTATAATGACGTTCTCCCAGCCGTCCCATCGCTTGGCAACATTAGCTTGTGTTTGGGATGGCTACACTCAGGCTGAGAGTTTTTAGCGCGAAAAGCAGAAGACGAGAGCCGACTTTCGCCCATTCGCTCTTCAGGGCACAAGCGTGCCCCCCCCCCCCCCCTCTATCTATTCCGAGCCGTTCCCATCGTGAACGCGTCCAGAGATCAGCCATCTTGTTGAAGTGTATCATCACTCCCTCCCTTGAGTTCCAACAGTTCGTCACCTGTATCTCCACGCAGCTTTCACCCCCGTGCGGGTTAACCATTCCGTGGTAGCCAAGCGCTCCGGAAAGCCCTAGAAGCATCAGCCGCCGTAAGACAGACCAGGTGATCCGAGAGCCAGCTTCACAACAGCCGCGCTGCATCTATAGACGACGAAGACTTCTGATCGGGAACCTTCACGACAAATACACGACATCACAGGTCAGTTAATTTGTTCCCTTTGACCCCCACCACGGAACGAACGCACCTGGAAGAACGAGAAACGTATCCCTGTACGCCAGTAACTCTTCCAGCGAGAGAGTTGTATTCCCGCGTAAAATACATTTGTCACATGATAAATTAGACTCAATGAGAATTCAATCGAGCATCATCCGTAAAAAATCTGGTTGCAAGGGTTAGTTAGTTAGTTCTTATTATTATTATATAGGTTTATAACTCCAATGACTTCCCGTTGCCTTCTGGACGGAAATAAAAGAAAGTGTTTATGATTTTAGTGGGTTGGTTCGTATATTTATAGCAGTAGTTGCATGCTTGAAAAAAATGATTTTTTTATAACTGCAGTATGTATTAACAGAATTTTTTTTTGGAAACCCTTCATCATGGAAACAAGACGACACCACAGAGTATATGCATATATGTATTTGTATGTAACATTTCATAATGAATAATACTGAAAATGTATATTTAGTGATATCAAAGAAGAACTGACCGAGCTTCATACATCATACGATGAATATTCAGGCGATGAAGGTGACGTGTTGACGGAATACCCCATCAAAAATGAGCCTTCTATGTAAGTGCTGTGTATATTTGATAGTAATACTCTAATAGATATTTAAGCCAATATATAATATAACGAGTTTGATTTAACAGTGCATTTAAAAAGTAACTGCTCCTTAGAACGAATCATTTGTGCATTAGAATAAAAGAAATTTCGCATTTAAAAAATATATATACATATATTTCTATTAAATAAAAAAATATTACAGTGAGCAATATTTTATTTGTAGTATGAAATTAAAAAAAAAAGTGCGCAGTTAATGAGGTAGAATTGAAAATCTCCCATGATTTACTACAGCAAATTTGCAGTTTTATTCACAAATTCTCAACTCGCAAGTTATTAAGATTAACCACCTATTATACAGAGTGGACCAACTTGGATGGTTGCCGATCTTATATGCGATATTTTTAATGCTCATCGTTAATGCACATTTCATTCATTTTAGGTTGCTTTTTATTTTTTCTGTTGTGAAAGTATCTCATCAAATGTCCGAATTTATTGCTTACGATGAATGAAATAAATTGCCCTCATATACATATATATAATACATAACATGGTTGATTTTAAAAATACTGAAATTTAAAAGGTTCATTATTTATTGATTTCTTCGTTACAGAACAATTCAGTCAGAATACAACATTGTGGAAGAATTGAACGAGACGGACTCGCCTGATGAAAACATTAGTGCTTCGAAAACGAAGAGGAGACGGCAGCCGAACCGTGTGTGGATAAAATTTGGAGAATTCCACTCGGCAGAGGACGCCGAAGAGAATGTGGCGTCGCAGAATATATGGCGAAAATCATCGTCGAAACATTCTTTAGATGGACGCAGAGTAGATTACCGTTGCTCGGCTGGAAAGTATCGCACCAACGAATGCCCCGCTGGATTGTATTTACTCTATCATTCCAACAGCGATAAAGTCTCCATGTTCTTGACGGAGTGCGCTCACGACAATCACTACATGGAGCAGACTCGGGGCTTGGATCACGAGACCAAAGCCTTCGTCAAGGATAGATTTGAAGAGGGTGTCCGAAAGCCGAACGCCATCTTAGCCTATATGAGACGCCATAATATGAAGCAGCCTCCGAAAACGAAACTAATCTCATACATTAAACAATTACGGTAAGAAAAATATGGAATTCAAATATGTAATCAAATATTGGTACTTCAATACCCGACAAATTATTACATACTAATCCTTCGATGCCTATAAAAACACTTCTTATGGTTGACAAAATGTCCTAAAAATATAGATATGTGCTTGCAAAAGTACCAATCTCCGCTTGGGCCAAGATTTGACAAAAACATACTTATATTGAATATTAATCAAATTTAGGATTGAAATACAGCATTTTATAACACTTTTAAATGTTTTAGCGATCATCGTTTGGAATCTGTCGAGCAAAATTCAACTGACCAGCCATATTTGCACGACGATGACGATTCGACGGAGGTCAGCGGGGAAATAGAACCTCCTATATCTATGTATGCCGCATTTGTATTATTTATATTATTATTGAAAGCACATTCTCTCGCATTAGATCATTTTAGCGACATTGGAGAAAATTCTAAAAGCACTGTGGGTACATATGTGCATATACCGTGTCGTTTCATTCCCGAAATTTATTTCCACTGATAAATTATAATAAATTGGATTCGGTAAAAACGCTATTGAAAAAATAAACAGGTTCACCATGTCAAACATTTGTATTTTTGGGTTATATTGAAGTTATCTTGGGATAGGTTTTCATCTCCATTGCTTCAAAATAGTAAAAAAAAGTGGGAATAGACTTTAATTTAGTAAGTAGGTTGGTGTATTTATAACACAACAGTATTTTCATGTTTGAAAAAATGGTTGTTATAACTACTATTCTTATCGTTACAAAAACTGAATAACATCACTGAGATAATGTATAATATGTAATATCTATAGTTATGGTCAAGAAGAGTTGACTGAATTGAAAATAGCCAACAAACAACTTTTACAAGACAAAAACGACTTAATGTACCAGCTTTCGCTTGAAAGACAAGTGGCTGTGTAAGTATTGTACACATATGTATGTGTGTTTTTATATATGTTTACAAATATACGGTTTAAAATGTGAATTATTGTGTTTTCAGTGATTGTAAGAAAGAATTGGCCGAATTGAAGAAAGCTTATGAACGGCTATCACAAGATAAAAACGAGTTATTGGAACGGCTCGCTTCTGGAAACAAAGAAACCAACCTGTGTTAGCTTTTTTTTGGTTTTAAATATTTTTTTTATTTTCAACGACTGTTTAAAATTGTGGGTACGTCACCTAGGATATTTTTCCCAAGTTGTATTTTTGCTTAATTAGCCTAATGTTTAATTAGATTTTAAATGATTGAATATTGTTCTAGCGAGTATCAAATAATATGGGATAAGTTTGTATAGTGAAATCTACGACGATAAACCGACTCAACATTTTTGAAAATGGGAGATGCCTCGGGGAATGGAAGCTGTCAATCTTGGCAGTATTTCAGTGTTGGAAAAATTGGATGGATGGAGATCGAAAATTTGGGAGTGTATATGTAGTGCGAAAAGACTCCAGTTAGATCAGATACCATCATAGACACTTGAGTTTCAATATTTTCTCGTAATAAATATAAACAACCCACTGGAATTTAAAAAAGATATCAATGCATACACCGAGTCAGCAAATTATAATATTATATAATTTATTTGTTTAATAAAAACATTGTACCAAATAAACTTTATTTTTTGTCGTAATGATTTCATACAGTTGTCGGCAGGCCCGCGCCTTGCAGTTCGGCCGCCTGTATGCAAACTTAAATCGGCCGCTTTTTAATTTCATCAGCATTTGTATAAATCATATTAATTAATAAAACAAATTAAGTGCATGTGACTAGTGCAAAAATTTTACTTTGTAATAAATATAGGCGTCTTCGCCCCGGGGGCGAAGTTCTGGTATACATATAATTTCAAAAGAGACTTAGTTATATATAACATGTTTGTTTGTTCGTGACAATCAATTTAATAAAAAAAAAACAAATGAATGTTCCAATAAATTTATATAAAATAAAACTATTCAAATAAATTTAATGAAATGTTTACTAGATTAGTCATGTTTAAGCGGTTAATATTACAAATACCGAGCGAAGCCGGGTAAAACCACTAGTTCACTATAAAATAAAAGAAATCTAATTAGTGTATAGCATTTTAGCGATGCGGTGCAAACGATTGACAAGCGCCAGACAGACTGAACCCCAGATTAACGACACGTGTACCTTATGCGTGCGCACTGCTCGCACTTACACTAAGCGAAATCTACCCGAAGTCCCGACATACGCCTACCCTGTATACGTTCTGTGCTTCTGATACTTTAGTTCCGAATTTTGCCTTATTAAACTCGCCAGAAAGATCCAACTCAATTTTAATCATTGCATCTATCCACATCGAAAGGTTACTCGTCATCTGATGTGCAATCAATCATTCGTGAAGTCGAGAATTGCGTTCAAAGCAGCCATCCAGTTAATCTGTCGTTCAGTCTGTCTGGCGCTTGTCGATCGTTTGCACCAAACCCCATTTTAGCCATCTCAAAGCGATCAAAAATTATTTTTTAAGAAAGGAGCACAAATCATGTAATATTATAAATGTGGTTAATACATTGGGTGCAAAGGATCGACAACTACTGGGCTGATAAATCATTTGAAATATCATGATTAATAGCTATTTTGCTACATTTTAGTAAATTCTCGAGTATCTTAAGATTTTACTACTCGATACTCGAGTAGTTGATGATGTCGAGTAATTGGAGACTCTACTGCGCAACCGACTCCAATTATTGGACGGTTTAATTGATTATTTAATCGCAAAAATACATTGTTTGTTCCTATTCTATTAATACCACCAAAGTCAGAATTTGTATTATCTGCACAATATCCCATCAACTCATTTGTCAAGTAGTTTTAATCCAATGCATCTGATGCAACTGATTTCGTCATTATTTCTGATGTTTCTCCGGTAATGTTAGGTGATTAAATCTAAAATTTTAACTTGAAATGTCTAATGAGGATCGGAAATAGCCTTAAATATTTATGGTTTGAAGTATTCATGTAAATGGTAATAAAGCGTGTGTTTTTCAATTTGATTTTAAGAGTGGAGATTTAAAATGGTCCAAATCATTTTTTAACGATTGCTTGTTTTTGTCAATTTATTTTGATAAATTGTTAAATCCGGGACATTTATCTATGCGGGATGCAGAGATGGAATCCGGTACTGTCCCAGAAAATCCGGGACGAATGGTAACCCTACCTTAAGCTACCCTATGGCCGGAAACAAGTAAACAAGATTGATCAAAAAATAGTAATAAAAATAATAATAAAATGGAATGTTATAAATATGAAAAATTACGTCGCTGATGTACAATGTATTGATGTCGCTGATGTACGCTGATGCCCTATTTTAGTGGCTTTACTCTACTATGAATACCCATATGTGCACTGAAATAAGATTTTCTAAGGAATGATTTTAAACAAATGTGGCATTTGTGTGGCTTTACCCCACTATGAATATTGATATGAGCAGTAAGAGATCGTTTCACGGTAAATGTTTTTGAACAAATGTCACATTTGTGTGGCTTTACCCCCGTATGAATATTTATATGTTCACTAAGAGATCGTTTTGTAGTATATGTTTTTGAACAAATGTCACATTTGTGTGGTTTTACCCCAGTATGAACACCCATGTGTGCAATGAGTAGATATCTTTTAAGGAATGATTTTAAACAAATTTCACATTTATATGATTTTACCTCGATATGAGTATTGATATGTACAGTAAGATATCGTTGCGTAGCATATGTTTTTGAACAAATGTCACATTCGTGCAGCTTTTTTCGAGTATCTGAGTGTTTCTTTGTCACAAGATTTTTTTTACGAGTAAGCAATTTGTCTTGGAAATCTATTATATGCTCTAATTCAGAATGTGTAGAGCATATCTTATCTAAAGCTTTTCGTAATGGTAATTCTTCTGCTAGAACGTGTCTATTTGTATCCATTATCGCTGCCATATTGTCTCCCGAAGTAATTTCTCTTCCAGGGGTCTAAAAAATAATTCGAACGTAATACAATTTAGCATGCATAACATTTTTACAGTGTGATTAGATGTAATTTTAAATGTAAATTTTAATCGATCTAAGACACTCGAATCCCATTTACTTACCTCGCCATTGTCTGGTGAATGAGAAATGTTGAGTGGTAAATCTTCCCATATTAAATCTTCCAACAAAACTTCCTCCGGCTTGACTTTCAAACACTTGTCTAATTTCACCCTCGAGTTTGTGTCGTTCTGAAAACAAGCGTTTCGAAAGCTGTCCAGCAATTCCAGGCTGTTGACACAAGAAAGGCATATCATATTTGGCAGATGGTCACCTTTCCAAATCTGCAAATGAGAAAGATGTTGAAGATAACGAGAACTAGTGAATTAATATTAGCAATGGTTTAAATGTAATGGAACTAACCGGCAGCCAACAGCAGGTCCGAATACGTTGTGCCAATCCCGGTGGATGAGGGTCGTCATGGATGGAGACAAAGGACCCTGCTAGAGCAGAGCAGAGACAAAGTCTGCACTCCATTGCTAATTGGACAGCACAATTTTCAACAATACCTATAGAACGGAAGATTCTTTGACCCTTGATATTGATTGATTTTTTTCAAGAATCGCCTTTACGAATCGTACACGATATAATAATTATATTATGAAAATAGCAGAAAATAATAGTTCGATAAAGATTCACCAGCACTCGCTTACGAGCTCCGCGAAAGGGTAATTTTATATTTGTGAACGAAATATGAAATATGTCAACAAGTTAGACGCATACATTTTTTTATGATGGCAGCTCAGCTTACGAACCGCAGTTTGTGAGCGTCCGAGAAATTATGATCAGAATTTCCGATTTTTTATCTTTTGCGGATAGTCGTCACTACTGACGGACTACTAGTAATATTTTGCGGATAGTCGTCACTATAAACGGACTACTAGTCTTATGTGAACCGGTCACAGAACAATCAGTCGCTCTAGATCGGTCACATGTGATTAAACCGTCATTATCACCGTCACACTAAACCTGGTCACGAGATAACTGGTCACACCCGAAAATTGGTCACGAAAAAACTGGTCACGCCCAAAAATTCGACCAATTTTTAATTTTGGCTTTGGCCCAGCTGGCGTGTTTCTAAAACTTAATAAATAAAATAAGAAGGGTAAAATTGATTGAAATATTTGGTGCTTTTCTAGGATATTGCAATTTATAACTACACTTTAAATGGGGTAAGCTTGTGTTTACCTAATATCGTATGAGAACAACTGCAGGAACGTTTTAAGGTCTGTTCATACTTAACAGCACTGCACGGCTTCAGCACTGCACGACTCCGTTTCAAATATGTCATTTTATTACATTTCTATTCATATCTACCTACACGTCGCGGTCACGTCACGCTTACATCACTTTGGCCGAGTGCAAGGCAAAATCGGCTTACTTATACATTACAGGCCATGACGATACGGCGCAATATTGCTTACGTCGTATTGTTGAGTACTTACAATATGAATGCATACACGTGCATTCGTAGCTACGCGTCAGAATACAAGTCAGCAAAAATGTTTCGGCGTTAATTGAACGAAAAATTATGTATAATCGCGTTTTTGTTGGAATAAGAAGCTCAAGAAGGCAATAAAAAAGCACGGAGGCGTTTTGATGTGCATCGCATGTTAAAAAATAGAAAAACCGAAGGAGAGTTTTGGACACTGTATAAGGAGCTTGTGGATGATGGACAAAAAATTTTTAAATATTTCCGTAAAAAAATTTTTTTTTTTTAAATATTTGCGCCAAAACCATGTCGAAAGATTGAACAGCTGTCAACTGTCACTATCGATAATTGGTCCAAAACAGCAAAGCGGCAGACTCATGGCACGTAATTCGCGTGTATATTTCCACGATGGCCAAAAAAACGGATACGACACGTAGACGGATGTTGCTGTAATGTATGAACAGGAAATGTCGGGTACTGCTGTAAGCGTGCCGTGGCGTAAACGTGACGGTTGGTATAAATATACCCATACAAAATGTACCAAAGAATACTTTTCGTACGGCCGGATACCTGCTGAAGTCGGTACGTGCTGACTAGGTATGAACAGACCTTAAAGGTCTGCTCCTACCTATCCAGCACAACCCGTATCCTGCAGGTGTCATGTAAGTGCAGATAGTATTCTTTGGTACATTATATGGACGTATTCATACTCCATTCGCGCATGCGCATTTACGCATTCATGCGCGTCCATATAGAATATATCAAAGAATACTATCCGCACTTGCATGACACCTGCAGGATACGGGTCGTCCTGGATAGGTAGGAACAGACTATGGAGGATGAACGAATGAGACGACTGGCATGTTAATGCACGTGTTTATTATATGACAGCTGAAGACAGAGTGAGTAGTGGCTCTCCGAACCCAGCCGGGTTGGTCCCCACTCGCAGGAAGGCAACCAAACTCGACCATGTCGTATAAGCGAGCCGCCACAAGACCTTTAGTAGTGTTTAATTATAATTAAAGCCCGGACCCAGAAGGTGCCGCTTATTGTTCAAATGTTGTAAATGCATTGTTAAAGGTTTGCCGAACCTTTTTTACAAAGGATTTACAACAAGGGAACAATGAGCGGCCCCTTGGCTATCCTACCTCTAATTATAATAAACTGACAAAATAGTTGTATCGATATATCACTACAAATAGTTAATTTTATTTTAAATTTATTTTGATCAGCATTTTAATCGGTAGTGACGACTATCCGTAAAAGATAAATCATCGGAAATTCTGATCAAAATTTCTCGGACATTCACAAACAGCGCTTGGTAAGCAGAGCTGCCATCACAAAGAAATATATGATGCGTCAAGCATGTTGACAGCTGACAGCAGTGCCTAAACAGAATTTCGTTCACTAATATAAAATAACGCGTTCGTGGAGCTGGTAGGCGAGTGCTGGAGAATCGTTATCCAACTATTATTTTCTGCTATTTTCATAATATAATTATTATATCGTGTACGATTCGCAAAGGCGATTCTTGAAAAAAATCAATCAATATCGAGGGTCAAAGAATTTTCCGTTCTATAGTTATTGTTGAAAATTGTGCTGTCCAAGTAGCAATGGAGTGCAGACTATGTCTCTGCTCTGCTCCAGCAGAGTCCTTTGTCTCCATTCATGACGACCCTCATCTACCGGGATTGGCACAACGTATTCGGACCTGCTGTCGGCTGCCGGTTAGTTCCGTTACATTTAAACCATTGCTAATGTTAAATCACTAGTTCTCGTTATCTTCAACATCTTTCTCCTTTGCAGATTCGGATAGGGGATCATCTGCCAAATATGATATGCCTCTCGTGTGTCAACAATTTGGAATTGCTCGATAACTTTCGAAACGCTTGTTTTCACAACGACACAACGTCGAGGGTGAAATTAGACAAGTGTTTGAAAGTCAAGCCGGAGGAAGTTTGGCTGGAAGATTTAATATGGGAAGATGTGCCACTCAACATTTCTCATTCTCCAGACAATGGCGAAGTAAGTAAATGGGATTCGAGTGACTAAGATCGATTAGAATTTCCATTTAAAATGACATCTAATCACACTGTCAAAATGTTACACATGTTAAGTTGTATATCGTTCGGTTTATCTTTTAGGCCCCTGGAAGAAAAATTACTTCAAGAGACAATATGGCAGCAATAATGGATACCGATAGACACATTCTAGTGGAAGAATTACCATTACGAAAAGCTTTAGATACGATATGCTCTACAGTTTCTGAATTGGAACATAAAATAGATTTCCAAGACGACTCGTTTACTAATAAACACAATCTTGTGACACGGAAAAACTCATTCACGTCAAAACCCCAGCTCAGTACACACATGAAAATTCATAATGGGGTAAAGCCTTATAAGTGTGACATTTGTTCAAAAACATATACAACAAAACGATCTCTTAATGAACATATGAATACTCATAGTGGACTAAAGCCACACAAATGCAACATTTGTTTAAAATCATTTAATTCGAAATCTCATCTCAGTAGACACATGAGAATACATACTGGGGTAAGGCCACACAAATGTGAGATTTGTTTAAAATCATTCCTTAGTAAATCTAACTTCAGTGCACATATGGGTATTCATAGTGGGGTTAAGTCACACAAATGTGACATTTGTTCAAAAACATATACTACAAAACGATCTCTTATTGAACATACTAATATTCATACTGGTGTAATTCTACACAAATGTGAGTTTTGTTCAAAAAAATATACTACAAAACGATCTCTTATCAAACATATTAATATTCATACTGGGGTAAAGCCACACAAATGTGACATTTGTTCGAAAACATTTTCTATGAAACAATCTCTTATTGACCATATTAGTATTCATACTGGATTAAAGCTGCACAAATGTGAAATTTGTACAAAAACATATACTACAAAAGGATCTCTTATTACACATATCAATGTTCATATTGGGGTAAAGCCATACAAATGTGACATTTGTTCAAAAACATTCTTTAGAAAATCAAAACTTAGTTCACATATGGGTATTCATATTGGGGTAAAATCACACAAATGTGATATTTGTTTAAAATCATTTCTTAGAAAATCTCATTTCAGTGCACATATGCATATTCATACTGTGGTAAAGTCACACAAATGTGACATTTGTTCAAAAACATATAGCACAAAACGATCTCTTAGTGATCATATAAATACTCATTATGGGCTAAAGCCACATAAATGTAAAATTTGTTTAAAATCATTTTATTCGAAATCTCACCTAAGTGGACACATGAGAATACATACTGGGGTAAGGCCATACAAATGTCACATTTGTTTAAAATCATTCCTTAGAAAATATAATTTCAGTGCACATATGGGTATTCATACTGTGAAGCCACACAAATGTGACATTTGTTCAAAAACATATACTACAAAACGATCTCTTATTCTACATACTTATAATAATCATACTGGGGTAAAGCTATACAAATGTGACATTTGTTCAAAAACATATAATACAAAACGATCTCTTATTGAACATATTAGTATTCATACTGGGTTAAAGCCACACAAATGTGACATTTGTTCAAAAACATTTAGTATGAAACGATGTCTTATTGCACATACCAAGGTTCATAGTGGGGTAAAGCCACACAAATGTCACATCTGTTTAAAATCATTTCTTAGAAAATCTGATTTCAGTGCACATATGGGTATTCATACTAGAGTTAAGCCACTAAAATAGGGCTGCCATACGTCCCGGTACACCAGGACATTCGGTTTTGAGGTCTTTGTCCCAGTGTCCCTGTCCGAGAGTCATTTGTCCAGGTCGATTTAAAATTAACGCATATTAAAATATATTTTCCGATAATTTTGCACATATAATACATAATATCTTATATTGATACGCTTCTCCATGAAGGATCTGAATGGGAACATGTTGAAAAAACTAATAAACCGGGACATTTGCGCGTCCCGAGAGGTTTGTTCAGGATACCGTGACACGAGACAAAACTGGTGACAATTCCGATTAATTGGAGCGTCAGACAACCTTAGGTTAAGTCACACAAATGTGACAATTGTTCAAAATCATTCTTCACAAAAAAAAAACCTTTGTTCACATATGGATATTTCTCCTGGGGTAAAGCCAGTGGTGTTGCCCTAATGGTTTCCATGGGTTTCCGGAAACCCGTTGTTTAATCTAAAAAGTCATATCATTTCTGTCAAAAATTATGCAAATCTTGAAAATTCAATGAACTTTTATATAATAGTGCCTTGGACGTAAAAAAATGTATGTATATATATATATATATATATATATATATATATATATATATATATATATATATATATATATATTTATTTTTTGAAAATAATTTTATTGAAAAAAACTTTTGGAACCCGTTGTTCCAAAATTGGGGTGACAACACTGGGTAAAACTACACAAGTGACATTTTTTCAAAAACATTTTTTAGAAAATTAAAACTTAGTTCACATATGGGTATTCATACTAGAGTAAAGCCACAACAAACTTTTTCCTGAATTGTAATCGTAAGTAAAAGAGGTTAGTAAAAAAAATAGAAACGTTTTCCGTCAAAACAGGTCATTTTGATCCCCTTATGTTTCTTAAAATTTGTAAATTTTTGTATTCAGTTTGAAGGTATGTACATAGAGAATCACAAAATGACTTTAATTACCAAAATAAATTAAACATGAACAAAATTACGATATATGTTAAAGAACGCTTCCATAATACAAATATCCCTTGCGAAATTGCTTTGAAAGTTCTCTTCTCATTTCCTTCAACTTACATACCTGTGCAACATTGACTTTTCCTCCATGAGCATTATTTATCAAGTCATCGGATCTTGCGTCTGACGGTTCTTTCTAAATGGTACATCTCCATTTGAAAATGCAGCAATAGTACTGGTTGTACGTACATATGTACCTTTTATAAGTCGATTTGCAAATTTTTTTATTTTGTATTTATAACAATTCCAAGCATAATGTATAGTAATATTATACTATTTTTATTATCTACTTGTCCCAAACATTATAGCATTATACAAACATTATAAACATTATAGCGACGTACAACCCCACACCCTGAAATATCATCTGTTGCGATCCAAAATGATTTACTCGCTGGATATCATACATTGAAATATATATTTTTCAAATTTAAATATTGTGTCATTGTTTTTTTTTGTGTCATTATTATTTTAATTTTTCTTATATTTTATCATTTTATTTTAAATTTTCATATTTATGACATTCCATTTTATTACTACTTGATAAATCTTGTTTACTTGTTTCCGTCCATAGTGGAGCTTTAGGTAGGGCTACCATTCATTTCCAGTTTCACTGGTCAGTCACCGATCAACCCCCACAAACTGACGTAACGCGTTCTTATATTGTTTGCTAATTGGTTAATTGGAGTTAGTTAATTAGAATTAGTGGATATATATATATATATGATAATAAAATGCTTTGTAATAAAATTGTATCTGGGAAAACACTGACGGGACAATCTCGCGACATTGTGAATAATGTTTTCAACTATTTCATGCATCGTATAGTGAATAGTGAAGGTGACGAAAGAAATAGTTGTTTGAAAAATTTATATGCTTCAACTGCGGAAGCGACTGGTATTTCTAAAAGAAGTGTTCAGCGAATTGTTTGTGAAGTACGAAATCAATTTGTGGTGGCTAATAAACCGCCAACATCGCAAGCTTTAATATCGGAGCCATCAACGACACAACCTATGTCTTCAGAGTCATCAGATCAAGCAGCATCCACATCTTCATCGACTGTGCGAGTTGTTTTAAGGACTTTTATTTATGACAAGTTCTGACTTGGCCACAAATTTCTGAAGCCAACAAACAATTCTATGCAAAATAATGAAAAAATATTTTGATGGTCTAGGCCCCCAACAGTAAACAAATTTGAAGTGAGCAAATAAACAACAAAGTGTAGCGCTTTCTTTGCGAATTTATTTTATTATCTATGTAACGGTCGGGACTTAATACTAGCCGACAAAGAAGAATGTCTATACATGATAATGAAAAGGACTGCATTATTATCAAAATTCGAACACTTTTAAAATTACTTATTTCCTGTTTAATATAATTTATATCCTATATTTTTTTCCCCATTTTTTAATTCTTATTAATTTTTGTATACGTACGTTTGTTTTACTTATAATTTAAAAAAATATGCTATTTATCATTTTATTCGTGGCACGTATTCAAATATTAAATAAATATGCCATCCAAATTATATCATAGATCTTAAAAACATTACACGATCGGTTGAAATAAAATATATAAATATTAGCGTGTTTCTTTTAACAGCTTGTATATGAAAAATGTATTTGTGTGAGTACTGTGCACGCGCCTTCTGTAGCTAATATACCTATACATACATGTCCGTTTTTATATATATTATATGGTTCGGCGATCATTGGTCACAAAGCGCTCCCCCAAAAGTCTCTAAAATCTCTATAACGAAACATCTGGCGGCCGAAAAGTCCATTATACTAATGATAACTAAGCCCGCTTTAATGTTCAAGGAATTTGACCCTTAAATCCCTCAACATGAGGCCACCACCCCCCCCAACGAATACAGTTTAAGAGACCCTTTCGTCGGAGAACGAGACGGTTGTTCATGAATATCGCACAAGAACAATCGCACATCACTGTTTTAATAAAAAAACCACACTGTACATAACCAAGTACAAAATAAACAACAACGCATGAGCACATAAAGCGCGCATGCGTTAGGAATTATTATAACTAATGATATCTATCATACTAACAAAAACTCGAATGCCAACTACTCCGCATTCGCGATTTTCATAGCAAAAATTGTGTTTGTCACCATCGCAATGTGACTAATAATCCAATTACCGTTTAATTATAATAAACTGAAAACATCATTCTATCGATATATCACTCTAGTTAATTTTATTTGAAATACGTTTTGATCCGCATTCTAATTGGTAGTGACGAATATCTGTAACAGATAAACTATCGGAAATTCTGATCAAAATTTCTCGGACGGTCACAACCAGCGTTTCGTAAGCAGAGCTGCCATCACAAAGAAATATATGTATGCGTCAAGCATGTTGACAGCTGACAGCAGTGCATAAACATATTTCGTTCACTAATATAAAATAACGCGTTCGTGGAGCTGGTAGGCGAGTGCTGGAGAATCGTTATCCAACTATTATTTTCTGCTATTTTCATAATATAATTATTAAATCGTGTACGATTCTTGAATAAAATCAATCAATATCTAGGGTCAAAGAATCTTCCGTTCTATAGTTATTGTTGAAAATTGTGCTGTCCCAGTAGCAATGGAGTGCAGACTTTGTCTCTGCCCTGCTCCAGCAGAGTCCTTCGTCTCCATCCATGACGATCCTCATCCAACGGGATTGGCGCAACGTATTTGGACCTGCTGTCAGCTGCCGGTGAGTTACGTTAAATTGGTGGTGTCACCCTAAATGGTTTCCGGAAACCCGTTGTAATAGTGCCTTGGACGAAAAAAAAATATATACATATGTATAGATATATATATATATATATATATATATATATATATATATATATATATATATATATATAAATTGAAAAAAAATTGGAAACCCGTTGTACCAAAATTGGGGTGACAGCAATGGAATTTCACTTGAACCATTGCTATTGTTAGTCATGGTAATCTTCAACATCTTTCTCATTTGTAGATTCGGAAAGGTGACCATCTGTCAGATACGATATGCCTTTCGTGTGTCAACAATTTGGAATTGCTCGACAGCTTCCGAAACACTTGTTTTCAGAATGACACAGCGTCGAGGGTGAAATTAGAAAAGTATTTGAAAGTCAAGCCGGAGGAAGTTTTGCTGGAAGATTTAATATGGGAAGATGAGTTGTGTGGTGATTTGCCACCCAGCATTTCTCGTTCACCAGACGATGGCGAGGTAATTAAATGGGATTCGAGTGACTTAGATCGATTAGAATTTACATGTAAAATGACATCTAATCACACTGTAAAAATGTTACACATGTTAAATTGTATAACATTCGATTTATTTTTTAGACCCCTGGAAGAAAAATTACTTCAAGAGACAATATGGTAGCAATAATGGATACCAATAGACACATTCTAGTGGAAGAATTACCATTACGAAAAGCTTTAGATAAGATATGCTCTACACATTCTGAAGTGGACCATAAAATAGATTTCCAAGACAACTCGTTTACTAATAAACACAATCTTGTGACACAGAAAAACACATTCACGTCAAAACCCCAGCTCAGTGCACACCTTAAAATTCATAATGGGGTAAAGCCACATAAGTGTGACATTTGTTCAAAAACATATACTACAAAACGATCTCTTAGTGAACATATAAATACTCATAGTCGACTAAAGCCACACAAATGTGATATTTGTTTAAAATCATTTATTTCGAAATCTCACCTCAGAGGACACAAGAGAATACATACTGGGGTAAGGCCATACAAATGTGAGATTTGTTTGAAATCATTCCTTAGAAAATCTGATATCAATTCACATATGGGTATTCATACTGGGGTGAAGTCACACAAATGTGACATTTGTTTAAAAACATATATTACAAAACGATCTCTTATTGAACATACTAATATTCACACTGGAGTAAATCTACTCAAATGTGAATTTTGTTCAAAAACATATACTACAAAACGATATCTTATTAAACATATTAATATTCATACTGGGGTAAAGCCACACAAATGTGAAATTTGTTCAAAAACATATACCGTGAAACGATCTCTTATTGCACATATGAATATTCATAGGGGGGTAAAGCCATACAAATGTCACATTTGTTCAAAAGCATATACTACAAAAGGATCTCTTATTAAACATATTAATATTCATACTGGGGTAAAGCCACACAAATGTGAGATTTGTTCAAAATCATTCGTTAGAAAATCTCATTTAAGTGCACATGTGGATATTCATAGTGGGGTAAAGTCACACAAATGTGACATCTGTTCAAAAACATTTACTGCTAAACGATCTCTTATTGAACATACTAATAATATTCATACTGGGGCAAAGCTATACAAATGTGACATTTGTTCAAAAACATATAATACAAAACGATCTCTTATTGAACATATTAGTATTCATACTGGGGTAAAGCCACACAAATGTGACATTTGTTCAAAAACATTTAGTATGAAACGATGTCTTATTGCACACACCAAGGTTCATAGTGGGGTAAAGCCACACAAATGTCACATTTGTTTAAAATCATTTCTTAGAAAATTTGATTTCAATGCACATATGGGTATTCATACTAGAGTAAAGCCACTAAAATAGGGCTGCCATACGTCCCGGTTTTGAAGTCTTTGTCCGAGAATCATTTGTCCTAGTCGATTTAAAATTTACGCGTAAAAAAATATTTTCCGATAATATTGTACATATAAAGGTCTGTTCATACATAACAGCACTGCACGGCTTCAGCACCGCACGTATACGGCACTTTGGCCAAGTGCAAGGCAAAATCGCCTTACATATACATTACGGAGCGCA
The DNA here is from genome assembly GCF_051622035.1 of Arctopsyche grandis. Taxonomy (NCBI): domain Eukaryota; kingdom Metazoa; phylum Arthropoda; class Insecta; order Trichoptera; family Hydropsychidae; genus Arctopsyche; species Arctopsyche grandis. The sequence goes on along the minus strand of NC_135360.1, from coordinate 2,401,345 downwards.
GCGATAAGGCCCTTGTTTGCTTGCATAGTGGCCACAATATGACGTTTCCGAAGATACTCAATTGCGGATGCGGGGCATCCGCTCTAAAATCGCCAGACAAATTGAACGACAGATTAACGGACGGCTGCTTTAAATGCAATTCTCATCTTCTCGAATGATAGATTGCACATCAGATGACGGGTATCCTTTCGATGTGCACAGGTGCAATTATTAAAATGGTAATTATTAAAATTGAGTTAGATCTTTCAGGCGAGTTTAATAAGGCAAGATTCGATAAGTTCCGAATCTTGCCTTATAAAACTCGCCAGAAAGATCCAACTCAATTTTAATAATTGCATCTTTATACATCGAAAGGTTACTCGTCATCTGATGTGCAATCTATCATTCGAGAAAACGAGAATTACGTTTAAAGCTGGCGTTCTGTTAATATGGCGATTTTAGAGCGGATGCACCAAACCCTAAAATAATTATGTATATAAGTAGCTTAACCTAATTGATTTTATATTGAAATGCAATGCAGTGTGGAATTAACATAACAAAAAAATGCCCTTAAAGTATATAAAGTATTTGTTGACTTGATAATTATGATTTAGTATTTATTTTGGTAATCCATCGCAATTCACATAATTGTTGAAGTGCTTTTTACGAATGCCACCACTTTGTTTGATATACTATTTTAAAACAATGATTCTTACTACTTTCATATTGCAGGATAACTTGCCAGTAGTTACTATTATCAGACCAAATCATCACCTCGTTTGAGTTATCATAAAACTCACCAAAGACCCATTTTTTTCAATCGTTGTGACCCCCTTGAAAAAAACCATGAATCTACTATCCAATAGGAAAATATTTTGTATTAGTAGATTTTTGAGATTATAGGAAATTTTTGATGGAACGATTCGAAATCATTTTAAAGCTATTTATCAGTAAGGTTTCCACTCGAAACCTTTCTTACTTAATAGGATAGGTTTCATCCCGAGGCGACAGCAAAATAAATCCTAACTAAATGTTATATATGTACATTTATCTTGTACAAATTTCATGTTTTATTTGAGATGTTGACTCTGCTTAACATATAAATTATATATAGTTAAATAAAACACCCATGTCATCGAATGCGGATTGTATGATTAATATTCTGTGTATTGTATGTTTAGTTCTAGGATTGAAAATGAACAGCAATTTTTGTAAGATTGGAAACGAAAACGAAATGGGTTTTGTCTTTCAAAAGTGAAAATGAATTAAATCATTCCAGTTTTATGGGTCAAACCGTTATAATGAGTTCCAGGTATGAAAATTCAATAAAATATTACTATCAGGTAAAAATTGTTATTTAAATTTGATATTTTGTGATGTTTTACGTGTATTTGCTTTCTTCGTGCGTAATAAATACTTGATATATAAAAAAAAATCCATTTATTTTCCTTTGTTCTTAAATAACACATGTTTCCAACTTAACCAGTTAGATTAGTGATTCTGAACCTTTTCTGAATTCACAAAATATAGTATTGACCAGTGTAGAGTGGACTATTTCAAGTATATTAGAATTACGAAGTGAATAGTATCTACATATGTTTAAATTAAAAGTAGTCAAAGTTCCATGTATTGAATTTAGTGAATACTATCTAAACTAAAGTTTAACTTTATATTCCCCTATACTTAAACCTATAACATGTTTACATATATTTTTTTGAAATAAGTCAGACAAGTGCACCGACCACTTGTCTAATCTAAGGCCGATTAACGATCCACATTTTTATCGCCATTTTTAAGTTGATCAAATGTGTTCCACTTCGTACCTTGAATATTATGTATTTATGTATATATCTTCCCTTGTGATTGTTTATGTATTATATATGTATGATACTGTGGCGGCTCGCTATACGACACTGTCGAGTTTGGTTACCTTCCTGCGAGTGGGGACCAACTCGGCTGGGTTCGGAGAGCGGCTACTCACTCTGCCTTCAGCTGTCATAAATAAAACACGTGCATTAACATGCCAGTCGTCTCATTCGTTCATCCCCCATAATACCATGTAGGAATCTCGTCATCGCCATCGAAACATCTAGTGCGACGGAGAATACATTTCTCACGCTCAACCATTGACGTCATCTCAAGTCGAAGAACACCTGCATCCATTAAACTAAATCGAGTGGAACGACGCCAAACATTCGAGAAACGTCCACCCTAAACAACAAACCACATTCCTCGCATAACTCGCACACGTAAACACCACCTGCGACAAGTCACGTGGATCCCCAAAAACAATATAAAAGGAGGTCCAGCCCAAACAACTTCAGTCGACCCACAGCAACAAGAGTCGACACACAGCAGCAGACCAGTCAACACATAGCAGCAGACCAGTCAACAGGCAGCAGCCACCACGACAGCAGTCGACATCCAGCATCTGACCAGCTACCACTACACTACCCTACAATGGAAGAACTCTTGCAACTCAGCCGGATCCAGAGCAACGACACATTGCAGATCCAGCAGCCATCACGACACCAAGTCAACAGCCAATAGCCGCTTCGAGAAAACTTCCTCAAATATTCTAATACACTTGTACAATATTTAGGCAAACAATAAAACAACTTAAAACAAGCACAACAGTGTTTCGTTAGGCTGGGATACGGTCAACACTTCCTACCCCGACAAAAATATGTGGGGAACTATAACTACTTTTAATTTTTTATACTTAATTTTGCCCATTGATAGTTCAGTCAATTGGATAAAACTCTGACTGATGAGATGCCCGCGAGCTCCTGAAGACCACAACCAACGGCCACGGCCACGGGGGCTTTTGGCTCGAACATATATCTAGTCGATGATAGTAAAAATTTCGTAAATAAAAAGTATTTGCGAATAATTTTTTTGTGTGACCAGTTGGCATACGACGATTTTTAATTTTTGGATGTGACCAGTTTTCTCATGACCGATTTTAGCGTGTGACCAGTTTAAGGGTGTGACCAGTTTTCTCGTAATTAGTTTTAGGGTGTGACCAGTTTTAGTGTGACGGGTGATCACGTGTGACTGATCTAGAGCGACCGGTTATCCTGTGACCGGTTCACATTTGACTAGTAGTCCGTTTACCCATGGCACGTAATGCGCGTGTATATCTCCACCAAAGTCAAAGCGCCGTCCACACACACGATATCTACTACCGATAATTCCATGTCCAGTTCCTAAATAGCAACCACAGGTTGCAATATGTTAACTGGATATGGAAATATCGGTAGTAGATATCGTGTGTGTGGACGGCGCCAAAAAGACTGATACGATACGTTGACGGAAAGGTATGAATAGAAGATGACGGATACTGCTGTAAGTGCGACGTGGCGTAAGCATGGCGGATAGTATGAAAGGACTCATACAAAATGTACCGAAGAATACTTTTCGTACGGCCGGATACCTGCTGGTCGGTTCGTGCCGATTAGGTATGAACAGACCTTTAAAGGTCTGTGGCGGCTCGCTTATACGACATGGTCGAGTTTGGTTGCCTTCCTGCGAGTGGGAACCAACTCGGCTGGGTTCGGAGAGCTACTACTCACTCTGTCTTCAGCTGTCATATAATAAACACGTGCATTAACATGCCAGTCGTCTCATTCGTTCATCCTCCATACTGGTGACCCCCGACATCGAGCCACGCAGCCTCGATCAATTTCAACATGCCGCTCATCCCTGCCTCGCCGAGCCAGGCGGGGAAGCTACCCGCCGCGCCCCCATCGCCATCAACACAGCACGCCGCGGCCCGCGGGTGACAATAAACGAGCAGACACGGCTACCTACCTACCTACCGACGTCCAGCCACAACGTCGATGACAGGTGCTTAAAAAAATGGGGGAGCGAATGAGACGACGATCTTGACAGCTGGATGTGGAGTCATGCGCGATCCACTACACATAGAACGGTCATCCAGCACCACAAGACATACACCACCTCAGCACCATCATCATCATCATCATCAAGGCCCCGTCCGTCCCCACGAGCGTCGTCACGCCGAGACGGGCGGTAGCGCTACAACACCTCCACGAGCCACAACGACTCACAGTCCAGCTCGGAGTATCATCAACCACATCGATGCCCCTGCCGCCCCCGCCGCCCCACCAACCGACATCAGCCTCGGAAGAGCGGCGCCGCCGCAGCATCGCATCGCATCGGCGCGACCATCGGACCACCCACCGTCCTGCTCGCGACGTCACCGCCCTCGAATCTACCGACCATTCAGGGCGGTACCCCTATGTACACAGCGGATGACCCACGTCAACATTTTTTTTCTCCCCACTCAATAATTTTTTTTTCTCTTTGTGTAACAATAATTTTTTTTCTATTGTAAAATTTGTTTCTTTGTAATTTTGGTATCGCTGATGCTGGTGGGGGAGTGATGTGGCGGCTCGCTTATACGACATGGTCGAGTTTGGTTGCCTTCCTGCGAGTGGGAACCAACTCGGCTGGGTTCGGAGAGCTACTACTCACTCTGTCTTCAGCTGTCATATAATAAACACGTGCATTAACATGCCAGTCGTCTCATTCGTTCATCCTCCATAGGTCAAAGAATCTTCCGGTCTGTAGTTATTGTTAAAATTGAGCTTTGTAATAATTAGTCACCGGAGCCTGAGGGGCCGTGTATTGTTCAAAGGTTGTAAATGCTTTGTTAAAGGTTTGCCGAACAATGGATAGCACTGTGACTATTCTACCTCTAGTAATAACAAAGATTTATAAAAAAAATCTTTGGTTTGAATCTGGAGGTATGATGAACACGCCAAATAAACGTTTTTTTCCGATTTGACGCGAATTTCAACGTTAAAAATATTCTTGATACAGAAATCGATAACTATTTGAGTTTTGATAATGAAAAAAAATAAAACGTAACGATTAAAATTTCATTACGCAGTACAAAGTTTCAGTGTGTCAGTTTCAGACATTTAATGATGTTTGAATTATCACTAATATACATAAATACGAAATCAGTGATCGACGCTGGTAAATCTCTCTCTCTCTCTCTCTCTCTCTCTCTCTCTCTCTCTCGTAAATCGCTTTCAGAGAATCTAAAATAATCTTTACTCCTGTATTTGTTGAGGAGGTGGGTGGCCTCATTCGAGATCATGTTCTGGAAGATTCCTACGGGCTCGAGGTTATCCTTTAAGTAGCTGTGCCTTAAATTATGGTTGGTGCGTAGCCATGTTGTGAAGGTGTCAAGACAAATCACGGAAATTTCACTCTACGGCGTTATACGCACGACATTTCACTCACGCGACAAATCACTCACGCTACAACTCGCTCATGTGACAAATCACTCATGCGACATTACGCTCATGGAATTATTAAAATAACGTACAAAAACCTGTTGTGAGATCATGCTCTCAGGTGTACTCGTGATTGCGTATCTGGAATGAGTCGATGGTGGTATAGGGGATGAAACGATTGAGACGACTGGCATGTTGATGCACGTGTTTTTATTGGTAATTGGACTATTCGTCACATTGGGGTGGTCACAAAGACAATTTTTGCCATGAAAATCGCGAATACACAATATTTGGCACTCAAGTTCTCGTTACTATGATAGTTATCGTTAGTAAGATGGACTTTTCGGCTGCCAGATGTTCCGTTATAGAGATTTAGTGACTTTGTGACGAGTAATTTGTGACCAGTAATCACCGAACCGTTTTTATTATGGCAGCCGAAGACGGTGTGAGGTGGCAACTCTGAACACGGCCGAGTTGGTCCCAACTCGCAGGAAGGTGACCGAACTCGACGATGTCATATAACGAGCCGCCACAGTGTCTTTGCCCTAGTTTGAACGAAGGTTTTTCGGCCAAGGTTGACTTTACATGTTCGTACAGGAAGCGATGATGCAATTGCACAGCTCGATTTCGATGGGGAAATAAATGAGATCATCGACTTCGATTCGGAATTGTACAAGTCTTACCATATTTCTACACTACATAGAATACTCTTTCTGGGTAAGCATTACTGCAGGGATGGATATAATGAAAGACACAATTTTCATAAGCTCAACCGATTTTTCATGCTTTTTGACATGCTCTGCCCATATCTTGTCATCATTTTGCTTGTCTAACATCTGTTAACAAGTGGAATCGCCAATTTGTTCCAGATGTTTCCTTATTTTGCAAACAGCCGTATAACTTACATCCTGTATTGTCGCGATTTTATGTTTATAAAACATTCTAGTTTTTATTAATGCTATAATGCTTGCATTTCTCTCTTTAAAAAGATATGCTTTTCGACTAATCTAAAATAATCTATTTAAGACTCACAAGTAATTTAAAACATAAATGAAAGTATTTTTTTTACAAATTAATCACTAACTTACCCTAAAAATATAGTAAATCTGCAACAAAAGAAAAAATCACGGTGTTAACGAAATAATAAAAAATCTTCGCAGAAACGCTTGTATATGCTTTACGTAATTCAGGAGCAAACTCATTTCTCTCATTTCACGTTTATTTTTGAAGACATTTTGAACGATAATGTTGTATTATTTTATGTTGGTGAATAGAGTAGCAAATAAGGATGAGCTTACAAAAAAAACTAGCCCAAAAGATCTTATTGTGAATTATTTATAACCTTTACAAATGGGCGCGAACGCGGTTCAATGAGGTAGCGTAATATTCTGTCCTGGGACTGTATGTACGATGGAAGGACGTTCAACGGATTTATGTACAAGATGTCAATTTCAATAAAAATAAATGTAATAGTTTCCTCAAAATTTCCGGGACAATTTAGCATTCATCCTGGATACGGGACAGTGATTCCAATTCCGGGACAATCCCGGCCAAACCGGGACGGTTGGCAACCTTAGCCATTATAAAGAAATGTATGCGTCAAACTTGTTGACAGCTGACAGTTGTGCCTAAACATATTTCGTTCACTAATATAAAATTACCCGTTCGCGGAACTCGTAAGCGAGTGCTGGAGAATCATTATCGAACTTTTGTCGAATAGCAGAAATGCTATTTTCTTAATATAATTATTATATCGTGTACGATTTTTGAAAAAAATCAATCAATATCGAGGGTCAAAGAATTTCCCGTTCTATAGTTATTGTTGAAAATTGTGCTGTCCAAGTAGCAATGGAGTGCAGACTATGTCTCTGCTCTGCTCCAGCAGAGTCCTTTGTCTCCATTCATGACGACCCTCATCTACCGGGATTGGCACAACGTATTCGGACCTGCTGTCGGCTGCCGGTTAGTTCCGTTACATTTAAACCATTGCTAATGTTAATTCACTAGTTCTCGTTATCTTCAACATCTTTCTGCTTTGCAGATTCGGAAAGGGGACCATCTGCCAAATATGATATGCCTCTCGTGTGTCAACAATTTGGAATTGCTCAATAGCTTTCGAAACGCTTGTTTTCAGAACGACACAACGTCGAGGGTGAAATTAGACAAGTATTTGAAAGTCAAGTCGGAGGAAGTTTGGCTGGAAGATTTAATATGGGAAGATTTGCCACTCAATATTTCTCATTCTCCAGACAATGGTGAAGTAAGTAAATGGGATTCGAGTGATTTAGATCGATTAGAATTTCCATTTAAAATGACATCTAATCACACTGTAAAAATGTTACACATGTTAAGTTGTATATCTTTCGGTTTATCTTTTAGACCCCTGGAAGAAAAATTACTTCAAGAGACAATATGGCAGCAATAATGGATACCGATAGACACATTCCATTACGAAAAGCTTTAGATACGATATGCTCTACACATTCTGAATTGGGCCATAAAATAGATTTCCAAGAAAACTCGTTTACTAATAAACACAATCTTGTGACACAGAAAAACTCATTCACGTCAAAACCCCAGCTCAGTACACACATGAAAATTCATAATGGGGTAAAGCCTTATAAGTGTGACATTTGTTCAAAAACATATACTACAAAACAATCTCTTAATGAACATATAAATACCCATAGTGGAATAAAGCCACACAAATGTAACATTTGTTTAAAATCATTTACTATGAAACGATCTCTTATTGAACATATTAGTATTCATACTGGGGTAAAGCCGCACAAATGTGAAATTTGTTCAAAAACATATACTACAAAAGGATCTCTTATTACACATATCAATGTTCATAGTGGGGTAAAGCCAAACAAATGTGACATTTGTTCAAAAACATTCTTTAGAAAATCACAACTTAGTGTACATATGCATATTCATACTGTGGTAAAGTCACACAAATGTGACATTTGTTCAAAAACATATAGCACAAAACGATCTCTTAGTGATCATATAAATACTCATAATGGGCTAAAGCCACATAAATGTAAAATTTGCTTAAAATCATTTAATTCGAAATCTCACCTAAGTGGACACATGAGAATACATACTGGGGTAAGGCCACACAAATGTCACATTTGCTTAAAATCATTCCTTAGAAAAAACAATTTCAGTGCACATATGGGTATTCATACTGCGGTGAAGCCACACAAATGTGACATTTGTTCAAAAACATATACTACAAAACGATCTCTTATTGAACATATTAATATTCATACTGGGGTAAAGCTATACAAATGTGACATTTGTTCAAAAACATATACTACAAAACGATCTCTTATTGAACATATTAATATTCATACTGGGGTAAAGCCACACAAATGTGACATTTGTTCAAAAACATTTAGTATGAAACGATGTCTTATTGCCCATACCAAGGTTCATAGTGGGGTAAAGCCACACAAATGTCACATTTGTTTAAAATCATTTACTGCTAAAGGATCTCTTATTAAACATACTAATAATATTCATACTGGGGTAAAGCTATACAAATGCGATATTTGTTCAAAAACATATAATACAAAACGATCTCTTATTGAACATATTAGTATTCATACTGGGGTTAAGCCACACAAATGTGACATTTGATCAAAAACATTTAGTAAGAAACGATGTCTTATTGCCCATACCAAGGTTCATAGTGGGGTAAAGCCACACAAATGTCACATTTGTTTAAAATCATTTCTTAGACAGTCTGATTTCAGTGCACATATAGGTATTCATACTAGAGTAAAGCCACTAAAATAGGGCTACCATACGTCCCGGTACACCAGGACATTCGGTTTTGAGGTCTTTGTCCCAATGTCCCTGTCCGAGAATCATTTGTCCAGGTCGATTTAAAATTAACGCATATTAAAATATATTTTCCGATAATTTTGCACATATAATGTATAATATTGTTGCGTCGGGGTGGGTGGAGGATCCAAGTAAAAGGCCAACAGTCGTTTCACAGCATTTATTGATGATTAAGGAGTTACACGTATTGCTAGTGTTCAATCCAGAATGAATTATATCGCCTACGTACCGCCTTATAAAGGGTAGATCTCTCAGGACGCCTAATCTGTTTACCTGTTGTATAGTCACGTATTCGGATATGTATTTCCAAGACATTGGGACTTCCCGTACCGATTCTGAGAAATAGCTAATAACGGTCATTGTTTAGCCTAAATGCACTTAGAGTCCAGATATAATCTTTGGAAGTAAGTGCATGCATTTAGTTAACCGATAACAGATATCCGTTGGTCTAAGTACAATTCGCTCAATCCACGGCGTACGTAACATTGCCTCCCTCTTAGGTCAAATCGTCCCGATTGACCAACAAATCATAACTGATAAATCTACAGTAGTTACATTTATCTCCGATATCCGTCACAGTTACATTTACAATTACAATCGTTATCTTTACAGTTACAATGGAAACAATGACATTTAAATTCTATTACCGTTACATTAACGTTACCTTTACAATTTAAATTCTGTTACAGTTAGATTAACGTCATCTTTACAATGGAAACAATTACATTAAACTTCCGGTATACTTCAATTTACGTCACCTTTACAATGGAAACAATTACATTAAACTTTCGTTACCCCTCAATTTACGCCTCCTTTACAATGGAAACAAAACATTTAAAATTTCATTACACTACGATTTACGTCACCTTTACAATGGAAACAGTTACATTAAACTTTCGTTACACTTCAATTTACGTCACCTTTACAATGGAAACAATTACATAAACCTTTCATTACACTTCACTTTACGTCACCTTTACAATGGAAACAATTACAGTAAACTTTCGTTACTCTTCAATTTACGACACCTTTACAATGGAAACAATTACAGTTATATTTCTAATCCCCTAAAATTAGTCATCCGATGTTCTACATTTGGAAATCAATATTTGTTAGCTCTTCGGTCCAAAATTTTCTCCCGTGGTTGGTCCATGTTGCTCGTATCACCAAAGTCCAAATTTGCTATGGCAGCCCCGTATTCCTGTCATGTGGCCCAGCATCCTGCTGCAGACCAACGTTCAACCCAGAACGTGCTCCAAAGCCATGTCCCACAAGAATCGCTCCCATCCTCACAAAAGTGACTTGGTCCATGTCTCTCGTGTCACCATCGTCCAAATTTGCTACGGTGGCCCAGTGTTCCTATGTCATGTGGCCCAGCATCCTGCTGCAGACCAACGTTCAACCCAGAACGTGCTCCAAAGCCATGTCCCACAAGAATCGCCACCATCCTCACAAAAATGACGGTTGACCCTGGAAAATGTGCACCCCTCAGTCTGCCACTCTGTTGGTGGTGCTTCTTTTCCGTTCCCTTGACCCTGGAAAATGTGCACACCTCAGTCTGCCACTCTGCTGGTTGTGTTTCTTTTCCGTTCCATTGACCTTGGCACCCAACAGTCTGCCACTCTGTTGAATGTGCTTCTTTTCCGTTCCATTGACCCAACTGAAATCCATTTCTTTCTGATGTATTTTCCCGTTACATCTGCGAGATGATCTAAGCACTGCTGCAACTGTCCATGTATTTTTTTAGGTACTCGTGTTTCCACTAGTTTCCAACTAGATTTTTTTCGATGTTGACGTATATCAATTGTTCCGCTCTCTCTCGTTGAAGTCGCGATCTGGCGTTTCTTCGGTTTCAAATGCCCTCACGTGGTTGATCCAAGTCGCTCGTTTCCCCAACGTTCAAATTTGTTACGGTGGCCCCGTCTTCCTGTCATGTGGCCCAGCATCCTGCTGCAGACCAACGTTCCACCCAGAACGTGCTTCCGTTGCCATTACCTCTGAAGCGGTGCCTCTATCCTCCCAAAAGTGACTTGATTGACTCCGCCGACTGACCAACCAACATTTATCCAATCTGATAAATGTGCCTCTCTGCCGTTGCATGGTTCCGATTGAATTCCATTTCAATCCGTTAACTTTCCGACTCTTCCAATTAGACTCGACTAGTTTCCAATTAGATTTTTTTTTCAGGTTGTTGACATCTGCCGTCAACAAACAGTTGAAGGGAATAGTGGCTTGTAATCGACATCTCTCAGTTGTAGTCGATCTCCGCTCCTCTTCTGACGACGATGCTTTCCCGTGGATCGTCGTCCCCAACAGCCGCTAATTCTTGGTACTTGCGGCGTAAGTGGACCGGTGAACTGCCCTCGTCCCGGTCGCCCTTTGGATGACTCTGCAATTGCCGGATGCTGCTCTCCGATGTTGCCCTTGACAACGCCTCAAGTTGTCCTCTCCCGGCAGCACTTGTACGAAACCTCCCGTTTCGTAACCTCCTTCCGTCATCCCGATGAATTCTTGGCGGCCACCGCCGATAATGTCAAAGTCGAGTTGCAGTGATATCTGCAATTCAACAACCGAATATGTGATGACCGATTCTGTGTGTTGCAGTGAAAACTGCATTTTTTTGTTTCGTGTCTCCATGGCTCGAACTCTCTCCTACAGCTCCCGAGGATGGCTTCGCTGTAGCTTCTCTTCCTTCGCTGGTGACTTTGTTCCACGGCCCATCTTGGATCCCACTTCTGACGACCAGTGTTGCGTCGGGGTGGGTGGAGGATCCAAGTAAAAGGCCAACAGTCGTTTCACAGCATTTATTGATGATTAAGGAGTTACACGTATTGCTAGTGTTCAATCCAGAATGAATTATATCGCCTACGTACCGCCTTATAAAGGGTAGATCTCTCAGGACGCCTAATCTGTTTACCTGTTGTATAGTCACGTATTCGGATATGTATTTCCAAGACATTGGGACTTCCCGTACCGATTCTGAGAAATAGCTAATAACGGTCATTGTTTAGCCTAAATGCACTTAGAGTCCAGATATAATCTTTGGAAGTAAGTGCATGCATTTAGTTAACCGATAACAGATATCCGTTGGTCTAAGTACAATTCGCTCAATCCACGGCGTACGTAACAATATCTTATATTGATACGCTTCTCCATGAAGTACCTGAATGGGGAAATGTTGAAAAAGCTAATAAACTGGGACATTTGACTTAAAACTGGTGACAATTCCAATTAATTGGGGCGTCAGACAACCCTAGGTTAAGTCACACAAATGTGACATTTATTCAAAATCATTCTTCACAAAAAAAAAACCTTTGTTCACATATGGTTATTTCTCCTGGGGTAAAGCCAGTGGTGTCACCCTAATGGTTTCCATGGGTTTCCGGAAACCCGTTGATAATCTAAAGTCATATAATTTTTGTCAAAAATTATGCAAATCTTGAAAATTCAATGAACTTTCATATAATAGTGCCTTGGACGTAATAAATGTATATATATATATATATATATATATATATATATATATATATATATATATATATATATATATATATATATTTATTTTTTGAAAATAATTTTATTGAAAAAAAATTTTGAAACCCGTTGTTCCAAAATTGGGGTGACAACACTGGGTAAAGCTACACAAGTGACATTTGTTCAAAAACATTCTTTAGAAAATTAAAACTTAGTTCACATATGGGTATTCATACTAGAGCAGTGCTACTCAAACTTTTTCAGCGTGCGGACCAGTATATATTTTTCAATAATTCTCACGGACAGGCATCATATTTTAAAATAAAAAGGTTATATATGTATATGATTGAAAACTTGTAAACAAATAAAAATAAAATAAAATCTAAGTAGTAAAATTTATTTTATTGAATTCAAAGAAGTACAATATGTATATACTTAGACAAAGATAAAAAATGAAAAAAAAAAAAAACTAATGAGACATACATATGAGCTTGTTTGTTATTAGATAACTTTTCCAGTTGTGGTTTAATCGAAGACAATGCCACACGCAATGGATCATAAATATCCACACTATTACGATATTTTGTTTTAATTATACTCATGGTTGAGAAACCAGTCTCGCAAAGGTAAGTTGATGCAAATGGTAAAAGAGTTTTCACTGCAAGTTCATAAATATATGCGAATTCTACTTTTAATTTGATCCAAAAGATTTTTTTTAATTCTTGATTTGCAGTCAGATCAATTAGTTTATCTTCCAAATTAGGTGATATATCATCATTCCATGGCAAAAATGGATTTCGTATCCATCCTTTTCATCTGGTGGAAAATAGAAATCGAATCGCTCTGATAAATTCGTCAAATGACAACTGATTATATCGCGCAAAGACGACATATTAAACTCCGTTTGAAACACGAATCTTCCATGTTTTTAGTTTTCGTTTCAACCCATCTGTATTGTCTGCCATTGTGAAACAAGATGATATTCTTCCTTGCATGGATAAGTTAAGGTCATTCAAACTGCAAAAAAATATCTGTCAAATAAGCTAGCTTGGCTATCCAGTCTATATTTTGAAATAGTTCTGACATAAGCAATTGTTTTATTTTTTTAAATTGCGTCTTTCTCCGCGGACCATAGTTTGAGTAGCACTGTACTAGAGTAAAGCCACAACAAACTTTTTCTTGAATTGTAATCGTAAGTGAAACAAAAAATAGGTTAGTAAAAAAAATAGAAACGTTTTACATCAAAACAGGTCATTTTGATCCCCTTATGTTTCTTATAATTTGTAAATTTTTGTATTCAGATTGAAGGTATGTACATAGAGAATCACGAAATGACTTTAATTTCCAAAATTATTAAAGGAAACATGAAAAAAGGCCTGAAATATCATCTGTTGCGATCCAAAATGACTTACTCGCTGGATATCATACATTGAAATATATATTTTTCAAATTTTAATATTGTGTTATTGTTTTTTTTTGTCATTATTATTTTAATTTTCTTATATTTTATCATTTTATTTTAAAATTTCATATTTATGGCATTCCATTTTATTACTACTTGATAAATCTTGTTTACTTGTTTCCATCCATAGTGGAGCTTTAGGCTAAGGCAATAGTTAAAAAGGTGATTTGCACCATTTTAAATCTCCACTATTAAAATCACATTAGAAAACACGTTTTATTACCGTTTACATGATTCTTTCACAATTGAAGTTCAAGACCCAATACCAGAAGCAAAAAATGAAAATTCTTCGAATGATATTTTACCTCATTTTGACAAAACTGAACTAGAAGATGATGAACATTCAGCGGTAAAATACAGAAAAGTAACCAAAGAAAATTTGTTGCATCAAGCCGATTGGATGCTGGCTAGATCCAACAAAATATTGTCACCTGTGAAAAATGGTTAAAAAAACGTTGTGGTTGGCGTAAGTCCATTTGATAAGGGCAGGGGAGACCCCGCCAATTTAATTGGGGTAGTAATGGAGATAGAAAATGGGAGATGCAAAGTGGGAACGAAATGGGGAGTAATTGAACAAAAATTGGAGCGAAATAGCCTCCATAAAACCCAATATAAACAATTAAAAGTTAGTGATGTGCCCAATGTAGAGGCTTCCATCAGGAAACTGGTAAGTCTCAATTCTGTGGGTACTGGCCAGGGTTATAAAAGGTGTCACTGTGTTAAAGGATGCCAGTCCGGAAGATGTGCATGTTACCGCAGTCAATTTGTCTGCAATTCTGCCTGTCACGGTGGCAGAAGTGATTTTTAAGTAATTTCATCATTTATTTAATTTTGGGTCAAACCAATTTGTTATATAAATATTATGTTTCATAAAATGAGCATGTTGTCATTTTCCCTACATTTTTAAGTTATCTTTGAATATGTTAATTTGTTTTGTATTTAGGCCAAAAAATTTATGTGATATGAATATTAGATATTATTATACTAATTTTTGAATATAATGACTGACTGTGTATGAATACACGGTCAGTTCCATTGGATTTTTGTGTAATTATCAACTACATGTTTTAAATGTATGTAGTCAAATTTGTGGGGCTGTTAAGATAAGTTTAATGTTAAATAACTCGTTTGCCACTTCTATCGCTCTTTTTGAAGTGGCCTCAAAAAACTAAATTTGGTTAATGAATTAGAAATAGATAAACTTTGGAAATCCACCAAGTTTTTGTCCTCTATAGTTAAGGTCTGATACTGTAAAAGGCCACATGACATTCTTCCTCCGTGGACCTCTCACACTGTTCAATAATCATTTTAACAATAACAATCATTTTCACAATAACAATCAGTACAATTGCAGTGTTCTGAAATTTTGTTTTAGGTTTTATTTTCCCCTTTATATCCACAAGCTATTTGCATTTCAATCATAATTGATAGTACATAATTTCTAGTGACCTTTACTTTTTATCATTAATTCTTTACACTGTAACAACTCCTGTGAAATACGCCAAATTTAAATTTGAGCAAATTCTATCTGTGACGGTGGAAAAAAGTTGAAAGAATTGTTAAATTTTTTAATGTGTAATGAAATTAAATATTTATAATATAATACTGATTTCTTCACAAGGTATAAAATTCCGACTGTTAAAATATTGATCAAAATGTTTAAAACTAACATTAATTTATGTATAAGTCATATGAGATGATCGAAACATATGTATGTAGTCATATTATACATAATAATACGTAAATTAAACATCCTTATTCAGCTGTCACTTTGACACTTGTCCACGCTGGCATGTTCTAAAAAACAACACCAGAGCGCTGCTGTCTATCTGCCGACTCCACGCTTTGAGCAGACAAATTCTTGCCGGATACATGCATTCGGCAAAGAATTTGCAGAATCCGCGAACTGGGCAACGTGCTTGCATTTTTCACGCATTCGGCAATTCTCTTGCCGAATGCGTGTAATAGACAATTTCACGGATTCGGTGTAACGTATATACCAATACCTATGTAACAACTACCCACTGAAACAAAAATGGTAATATACAAATTTCCGTGAATAATATAAACTGAATTGCTTAAAACAATTTTGATAGGACGATTCATCATCAACCAGCTATTTAAATTTACTTCATACTTTCAAAATAACATTTGATTATACATACTTCGACGATATAGTAAGATTTAAATACACAATTTTCAACAGTTTCCGAATATAAAATCTATTCCTAATCTAGACACATCCATGTAAATAGAAATATAGGATAGGGGCCCCCTCCCCAAAATCCCGATTTTCGAGTAACATTAATTAAAAATATTATGCATTTTTTTCAGGGACGTAATTGGGGGGGGGGGCATAGGGGGCACTCGACCCCCAAAATTAAGGAATAGTGTGAATTTAGAAAATATTATGAATTTAATGATTGATGAGATACTATGGATCTATGAATGCTACGTTTATTTCTTATGTATGTTACTTTTGGGTAACTAATAAAATAATCGCTACTATGTGCTTATTATTATTTCAAAGCAAGTATATTTTGGTTTTTAAGTGGTATGCCTTGGGTAAAATTTGTTCATCCTATGGAGCGAATCGATAGAAAGGTCCCCTTTACTTTATTTTATCTCAAAAACAGATGTGTAACGTTTATTTTTCCGAAAGTTCGTATATTTTTTGTTTTCAAGAAAAGTTTTAAATTAATATTTTACTGAATCGGTTCAATCACAAATGGTTTTATTTCTCGTATTTTTATTTTATTTGCAGACGTCCATTCTCTCACAAAACAACGAATGAGATAGATTTAAACTTCATGTGTAACGAATTCGGTCCAAAACAAGTTTTAGTTATTTAAAAAAATTGCTTTCTGACCAAAACCTTATCAAATTTAGTACATAAAGAATACAAATATAAACTTTCAGCTTGATACGTTCAGGGGTGTGGTAAAATTAAATTTTATTTAAATAAAATAAATAATTAAATTTTTTTTTAACTTTTAAGAGGAAAAAATCCCACTTCTGGTTAATTAAATTTAATGATTATTTTATTATATTTTCATCACATTGATACAAGGAATTATACATAAAATCGTGAAGAGCAGACATATTTAAAGGGTCGATTAAAATAGTGGAAGAAAAATCCGGTAAACTGCCAACAGGAGTAAACTGTCACTTTCGGTTAACGGGTGTTCACGAAATTTTACACACTCAGACACACAGGAGCCACACACATTTTTCTATATTATGTAAACGTGATCAGTGATCGATTCTGAGTTCGAATTTTCGCATGATCACAAAACTTTATCTATTGTTATTACGTACTTATGTACATAGATAAAGTGAAAAGACAGTCGGTAGAAATTAAGTTAATTGATAGTTTTTTAGTGTGACTCAGTTTGATGGTCGATTTTTGTTGACCATGTGAAAAAAATTTTCGCGCGGCGCTTTTTTCATTTTTTACATAATATTTTTTTATAATTATTTTTTCAAAAAATAAAAGCTTATTTTTTTCATATTTTATAACTCAATAAGGTGTATGCAAAGAATATTTTCCATTTTTATTCCGATATAAAAAAGTTGCCCAACCCAACCCCCCCCCCCAAGAAAAAATTGAAATGACGTCCCTGATTGTTTTCTACCGAAAGTAAAGCCGCTTTTATGCCGCATTCTTTTATGATGCATTATATTTACCTAGGACAAGGGTTAAAACGAAATATACAATGTAATTTATGAATCTATTTTGCTTTTGCCATTTTTCTTGTACCTAAATTTGTTTATTCCCATTTTTGAAATTTTCCCTTGATTTTTAGCGTGATGTAAAGAAAAAAAATTGTTATATGGGGAGGGGGGGGGACAAATTTTTTTAACCCTGGGTGGGCCCCCTATGACTCCTGGCATGCACTGATTTCAGTCCCAGTCCGCCACTGTATATATATATATATCCTATTCCAAGAGCTATCCGACTTCTTAATGAAATCGTTGCTGCCGAGACTGAATGTGATATTTTCCATCTTAGTGAGCGTAAATTGTCGGAAATTACTCTAACCCATTTATCTGGTAGTCTGCGCTCATCATTGTTTTCATGATTGATTGTGATTTATGAGTGAAATTTTGATTAACTCTCTTCCATTTGGGCCTTACAGGGATGTTTTGTATTTGTAGTTGTTTCTTACATATTTATTGAAACTGGCTGTAGGTGCAAGGCATTCCTTATGCTATATTTTATTTGATATTTTTACTTTATCTGTTATTATAAATGCTATTTTTTATGTATGTATGGATGTATTTATGTTTATGTTTAATTGTTATTTTGTTTTTTTTCTTTTTTGTGTTATATTTTTTGACCATTGTGGCGCTTTAGGAATTCCTGTTATGCCACAATGGTCTGTTTAAAATAAATAAATAAATAAATAAATAAATAAATATATATATATATATATATATATATATATATATATATATATATATATATATATATATATATATATATATATATATATATATATATACAGTGGCGGACTGGGACTGAAATCAGTGCATGCCAGGAGTCAAAGGGGGCCCCCCCAGGGTTAAAAAAATTTGTCCCCCCCCCCCCCCATATAACAAAATTTTCTTCTTTCCACCACGCTAAAAATCAAGGGAAAAAAATAAATGAAATTTTCAAAAATGGGAATAAACAAATTCAGGTACAAGAAAAATGGCAAAAGCAAAATAGATCCACAAATTTCATTGTACAGATATTTCGTTTTAACCCTTGTCCTGGGTAAATAGAATGCGGCATAAAAGCGGCTTTTACTTTCGGTAGAAAACAATCAGGAACGTCATTTCAGCTTTTTCTTGGGGGGGGGGCAGGCAAAGATTGGTCAAATTGAATTTTTTTTCAAAAAATCTTTTTTATATCAGAATAAAAATGGAAAATATCCTTTACCTTATTGACTTATAAAATATAAAAAAATATTATGTAAAAAGAGAAAAAAGCGCCGCAAGCGAAAATTTTTTTCCACAAATCTTCACATGGTCAACATTAATCGACCATCAAACTGAGTCATCAAAAAACTATCAATTAACTTAATTTCTACCAACTGTCTTTTCACTTTATCTATGTACATATGTAAGTACGTAATAACAATAGATAAATTTTTGTTTTGTTTTTCTTCAAAGCACATAACAGCGATTATTTTATTAGTTACCCAAAAATAACATATGTACATAAGAAATAAACGTAGCATTCATAGATCCATAGTATCTCATTAATCATTAAATTCATAATATTTTCTAAATTCACACTGTTCCTTAATTTAGGGGGGCAAGTGCCCCCCTATGGCCCCCCCAAATTACGTCCCTGAAAAAAATGCATAATATTTTCAATTAATGTTAATCGAAAATCGGGATTTTGGGGAGGGGGCCCCTATCGTATATTTCTATTTACATGGATGTGTCTAGATTAAGAATAGATTTTATATTCGGAAACTGTTTAAAATTGTGTATTTAAATCTTACTATATCATCGAAGTATAATCAAATGTTATTTTGAAAGTATGGAGTAAATTTAAATCGTTGTTTGATGATTAATCGTCTTATCAAAATTCCTTTAAGCAGTTCTGTTTATATTATTCACGAAAATTTGTTTATTCCCATTTATATTTCAGTAGTTAGTTGTTACATAGGTATTGGTATATACATAATATTGACGTTGGAAATGGGCCCACGCAAATTTTGAAACTTACACGATTCGAGCCTAATAAAAAAAGTTAACCGATCCTTGGGCTGTTAAAGCAGGTATTAGTTGTTTGTGTATATAGTAAGAAATTTGTTTTGTTGAAATACCCAAACTTTAGGTCCCAAAGTTGCAATATACTATAAATAGTTAAAAAGTTATTTACTTTTACTGAGGGCCCATATTTTCTAACTGATAGTGGGGCCCACATGCCATCGGGCATGTTCGCTTGTATGGCCAGTCCGCCACTGTATATATATATATATACACATACATACATACATACATGTCCGTTTTTATATATATTATAGCCAGCAGCATAGCCAGCAGCATAGCTCGGACGTTAAGCTTCTGCTTACCGTCAAGAAGGTGCCGGGTTCTATTCCTGAATGAAAATGAATTTTTCAGAGTATGCTGTTGGTCAGACCTGGATTTGTGACTCCAGGTTGATCGTTTCCTATCAGAGTTTGCCAATTTTCTCTGATTTCAT
The DNA here is from genome assembly GCF_051622035.1 of Arctopsyche grandis. Classification (NCBI taxonomy): domain Eukaryota; kingdom Metazoa; phylum Arthropoda; class Insecta; order Trichoptera; family Hydropsychidae; genus Arctopsyche; species Arctopsyche grandis. Next base: position 2,381,103 of record NC_135360.1, on the reverse strand, counting down.
TGTTGAAACGGTTCCCGGAAAAAAAATTGGCTAAAAATCCTTCCTACCTACTATGTCACCACTATTTGAAATTTGATGGATGTACAATAAAAATTTATGTACAATTCATAGATGTCTCGTTAATTTGCGAGTTTTTTCAGTGTCTCGCAATTCAACGACTTATAATAAAAAATGCTGCATTTGTATTTGTAATTGGCCAGGAAGGCGCATTGGGATTTTCCTGTAAGGCCTTCCTGGTATATATGTAATAATAAAATAATATGGTTAGGCGATCATTGGTCACAAAGCGCTCCCCCAAAAGTCTCTAAAATCTCTATAACGGAACATCTGGCGGCCGAAAAGTCCATTATACTAATGATAACTAAGTCCGCTTTAATGGTCAAGAAATTTGACCCTTAAAGCCCTTAACATGAGGTCACCCCCCCCCAGCGAATACTGTCTAAGAGACCCTTTCGTCGGAGAACGAGACGGTTGTTCCTGAATATCGCACAAGAACAACCGCACATCACTGTTTTAATAAAAAAAACCACACTGTACATAACCAAGTACAAAATAAACAACAACGCATGAGCACATAAAGCGCGCATGCTTTAGGAATAATTATAACTAATAATAACTAATGATAACTATCATACTAACAAAAACTCGAATGCCAACTATTCCGCATTCACGAATTTCATAGCAAAAATTTTCTTTGTCACCATCGCAATGTGACTAATAATCCAATTACCGTTTAATTATAATAAACTGAAAACATCATTCTATCGATATATCACTCTAGTTAATTTTATTTGAAATTCGTTTTGATCCGCATTCTAATTGGTAGTGACGAATATCTGTAAAAGATAAATGATCGGAAATTCTGATCAAAATTTCTCGGACGGTCACAAACGGCGTTTCGTAAGCAGAGCTGCCATCACAAAGAAATATATATGCGTCAAGCATGTTGACAGCTGACAGCAGTGCATAAACATATTTCGTTCACTAATATAAAATAACGCGTTCGTGGAGCTGGTAGGCGAGTGCTGGAGAATCGTTATCCAACTATTATTTTCTGCTATTTCCATAATATAATTATTATATCGTGTACGATTCGCAAAGGCGATTCTTGAAAAAAATCAATCAATATCTAGGGTCAAAGAATCTTCCGTTCTATAGTTATTGTTGAAAATTGTGCTGTCCAAGTAGCAATGGAGTGCAGACTTTGTCTCTGCTCTGCTCCAGCAGAGTCCTTTGTCTCCATCCATGATGACCCTCATCGACCGGGATTGGCGCAACGTATTTGGACCTGCTGTCAGCTGCCGGTTATTTACTTTACAATTGAACCATTGTTATTGTTAATTCGCTAGTCCTCGTAATCTTCAACATCTTTCTCATTTGCAGATTCGGAAAGGGGACCATCTGCCAGATATGATATGCCTCTCGTGTGTCAACAATTTGGAATCGCTCGACAGCTTTCGAATCGTTTGCTTTCAGAACGACACAACGTCGAGGGTGAAATTAGACAGGTATTTGAAAGTCAAGCCGGAGGAAGTTTGGCTGGAAGATTATATATGGGAAGATTTGCCACTCAACATTTCTCGTTCACCAGACGAAGGCGAAGTAAGTAAATGGGATTCGAGTGACTTAGATCGATTAGAATTTACATGTAAAATGACATCTAATCACACTGTAAAAATGTTAAGTTGTATATCGTTTGGTTTATATTTTAGACCCCTGGAAGAAAAATTACTTCGAGGGACAATATGGCAGCAATAATGGATACCAATAGACACATTCTAGCGGAAGAATTACCATTACGAAAAGCTTTAGATAAGAGTTGCTCTACACATTCTGAATTGGACCATAAAATAGATTTCCAAGACAACTCGTTTTCTAATAAACGCAATCTTGTGACACAGAAAAACACATTCACGTCAAAACCCCAGCTCAGTGCACATATGAACATTCATAATGAGGTAAAGCCTTATAAGTGTGACATTTGTTCAAAAACATATACTTCAAAACAATCTCTTAATGAACATATAAATACACATAAAGGGCTAAAGCCAAACAAATGTAACATTTGTCTAAAATCATTTAATTCGAAATCTCACCTCCGTAGACACAAGAGAATACATACTGGGGTGAGGCCACACAAATGTGATATTTGCTTAAAATCATTCCTTAGAAAATCTCACCTCAGTGAACATCTGAGAACACATACTGGGGTAAGGCCACACAAATGTGAGATTTGTTTAAAAACATATACTACAAAACAATCTCTTATTGAACATACTAAAATTCATACTGGGGTAAATCTACACAAATGTGACATTTGTTCGAAAACATATAATACAAAACGATCTTTTATTGAACATTTTAATATTCATACTGGGGTAAATCTATACAAATGTGACATTTGTTCAAAAACATATACTACAAAACGATCTCTTATTGAACATATTAGTATTCATACTGGGGTAAAGCCACACAAATGTACCATTTGTTTAAAAAACTATTCTTTGAAACGATCTCTTATTGTACATACCAAGATTCATAGTGGGGTAAAGCCACACAAATGTCACATTTGTTTAAAATCATTCCTTAGAAAATTTGATTTCAGTAAACATATGAGTATTCATACTGGGGTAAAGCCATATAAATGTGAGATTTGTTTAAAATCATTCCTTAGAAAATCCAATATCAATTCACATATGGGTATTCATACTGGGGTGAAGTCACACAAATGTGACATTTGTTTAAAAACATATATTACAAAACGATCTCTTATTGAACATACTTATATTCACACTGGGGTAAATCTACTCAAATGTGAATTTTGTTCAAAAACATATTCTACAAAACAATCTCTTATTGAACATACTAAAATTCATACTGGGGTAAATCTATTCAAATGTGACATTTGTTCAAAAACATATACTACAAAACGATCTCTTATTGAACATATTAGTAGTCATACTGGGGTAAAGCCACACAAATGTACCATTTGTTCAAAAACCTATTCTTTGAAACGATCTCTTATTGTACATACCAAGATTCATAGTGGGGTAAAGCCACACAAATGTCACATTTGTTTAAAATCATTCCTTAGAAAATTTGATTTCAGTAAACATATGAGTATTCATACTGGGTTAAAGTCACACAGATGTCACATTTGTTCGAAAACATATACTAAAAAATATTCTCTTATTGAACATATTAATTCTCATACCGGGGTAAAACCACACAAATGTCACATTTGTTCAAAAACATATACTACAAAACGATCTCTTATTGAACATATTAGAATTCATACTCGGGTAAAGCTACACTAATGTTACATTTGTTCAAAAACATACTGCAAAACGATATCTTATTGAACATATCAATATCCATCCTGGGGTAAAGCCACACAAATGTGACATTTGTTAAAAACCATCCCTGAGAAAATTTCAGTGCACATATGGGTATTCATACTAGAGTAAAGCCACTAAAATAGGGCTGCCATACGTCCCGGTTTTTGAGGTCTTTGTCTGAGAGTAATTTATCCCTTTCTATTTCAAATTTATGCATAAAAAAATATTTTCCGAATAATATGTATACTAGTAATAATATATATAATAATAATAATGATATACTTCTCCATTAAGTACCTGAACGGAAACATGTTGAAAAAACTATTGTATATTTAAGTGAAACAGGCATATTGTTGACGGATTCAATTTATGAGTGAATCACGTATTCAATTTATGATAATGAAGTCACCGAAGTAATTAATAGATGAAATAAAATGTTTATGTAAGGTTCTATTTGGTTTTATTCAATTGAATCGCCCATTAATCTATATTAATTTATTTTAGATTTTGTACAGACACGTTGTGTTGCGCAGTTTTTTAAAATAAAATTGAATGTAAATTAAAAAAAAAGTTTTTATTTTGGAGGCGGGGTATCGACAATTATGGCAGACCTACACTAAAATAGAAATGTTTTACCTCAAAACAGGTCATTTTGTTCCCCTCATGTTTCTTAAAATTTGTAAATTTTTGTATTCAGTTTGAAGGTATGTACATAGAGAATCACAAAATGACTTTAATTACCAAAATAAATGAAACTTGAACAAAATTACGATATATGTTAAAGAACGCTTCCATAATACAAATATCCCTTGCGAAATTGCTTTGAAAGTTCTCTTCTCATTTCCTTCAACTTACATACCTGTGCAACATTGACTTTTCCTCCATGAGCATTATTTATCAAGTCATCGAATCTTGCGTCCAACGGCTCTTAAGCATAATTTATAGTAATATTATACGATTATTATTATCTACTTGTCCCAAACATTATATGTACATATGTTTGTACATCAGCGACGTACAACCCCCAGTCTGAAATAACATCTGTTGCGATCCAAATTAATTTACTCGCTAGATATCATACATTTTTTTAATTATTATTTTGTTTTATTTTACTTTTTTTTCTTTCTCTATATGTACATTTTTATGTACTATTTTAATTTTGTTCAATGTGAAACTAAGAATGGGATTTATGGATTTTATTTTTGATTTTTACACTTTTGTTCATTTCTGATGTATTATTTTTCTTTTGTTACTTTTTTTTATTTTATTTTATCATGTTTTTCTGCTTTTGCTTTTTTCTTTTTATTTTATATTTTACTTGTTTTATCTTTGTATTTTACTTATTTCGTCTTTGTTTTTTCTTTATCAAATGTAGGTCATTGTGGCGCATTAGGTTCTTCCTGTAATGCCTCAATGGTTCAAAACTATAAATAAAAAAAATATACATATTTTTCAAATTTTGTTATTATAAAAGTGCTATTGTTTTTTTTGTGTCATTATTATTTAAATTTTTCATATTTATGACATTCCATTTTATTACTATTTTTTGATAAATCTTGTTTTCTTCTTTCCGGCCATAGTGGAGCTTTAGGTAGGGTTACCGTTCGTTCCGGAAACGAAAAACAAAAAATAGTGTGGTCAGAACACTATCTCAATAAACATGTTTCAATAGAAAAAACTCAATATTAACAGTGTAGTATAAACAGTGGGAAAAAATCCCATGTTAAAATACGTACTTTTGATTTGAACTGGATGACTACTTAGAGAGATTTGAAAGCTGAAAAGTACTACAAATCGAAGATAAAATACCCGACTATAGATTCCAATATTCATTTTGAACAGGAAATTGCCAGATTTTGAGACATCGACCGTACAACACCAAGGTATAGAAAAATCGCGCGATTTAAAATACACATATCTTTGAAACTCCACCCAAACAACATTTTTTATTACCAGATTCGTTTTTACTGGGCATAGATCTATAAGAAAAGTCATATCTCGTCTCTGAACCATTTTTCGTGTCGAACAGTGTTATCAAATGTTTATGACAGCATGGAAATATATTTTTTTATAATTTTAGTAATCATGTCTCTCTTAAACTTTTTGTTAAATATTTTTTCTAAAATTCGTTTTAAAAGAACACGACAACGTAAATTTAAATTTTTAAGTTGTATTTTTATTAAATTCCAATAGCTCTTAATATTTATTTTTAGGTATTTTTATACACATTTGTATTTAATTATCAATGGTCTTTTTTAAAATGAAAATTATATTGGATATATTATTAAACTATTCATCGATATTTTTTGATAGTTTCAATCACTTGAACAAAAATGTATCTTAAGTTTTAACATACTACTTACATGTTATTTAAAAAATATGCAATTTATTTTCATTATTAGCGTTTGTGCAAGCGAGACCGCTCGAGTTAGTACGTTTAGATAAAAAAAATATATTGGGATAGAAAACCAAGCAAATAAACGCAAAATAGCACAGAGAAAAAATCCGTAAAAAAAATATATTTTTGACTTTTAAAATTTGCTAGACAATTAATTATAAGTTTTTTAAAACAATAAAAAATCACAATCAATAGAAAAAAAATCTGACTATTGATTCTAATACTCACTTTGAGCACAACTATACTAGATTTTGAGTTAAAAACCGCAAAAGCCAAAAAGTGTAAAAACCGCGCATTTTTTTAAACGCTCATATCTCTTAAACGATCACCAACCAACAAAAATTATTATCATATTCTAATTCAGTGGGTTAAACTTAGTAAAGATTGGTTAGTCTCCGCTCTGGTATTTTTTTTTGTTGCTCAGTGTAACAGTTATCTAATTAAATTAAACGAAAAAATTTTTCCTCCACCAAAATGTCCCGACGGGGTATTGGGAAAATATGGCAACCCTAAATTAGGCCAATATCAATTCCAAAATGGCCCCCCACCTCCTCCATTTCCTGGATCCGCTAGTGTACATATGTACAGTCAGGGCCGACAAGAGGGGAGGGGAGAAAGGGTATACAAATAACCTGGGCCCGGCTTTCGAAGGAGGCCCGAGGCCCCCGCAAATAATATGTACATTTTTAGCAAAAGTATAAAAGCAATATTTGGACATTAAACTCTAAGGGCTTTTTGAACACTAAACAAAATGGTATAACTGTTTTCGAGTAACGGATTTTACCTACTTATGGAGGAGAACGAGAACGAGAACGATAAAGTGCAACGGGTGAGTAATATGACTAATAATAGTATCCTACTGTAGGAATCTCGTCGTCGTCATCGTCATCGAAACATTCGAGAATATTCCGCAACAACAAACTACATTCCCGAAAACCAGACGTCGTACACCTGCAGTCATTATATTAAACTCAAGCGGAACGCCCCTACCAGTCGAGTGGAACCAAAACGGTCGAAACACGCCGCCACCATTAAACCACATCGAGCGGAACGGCGCCAATCATTCCAGAAAATTCTACGCCTCGACAAAAGTGCATTCCTCGTTCACGCATCAACAACCACATGCGCTTACGCATCAACAACCACTTCCATCAATCGTTCCAGAAAATTCTACGCCTCGACAAAAGTGCATTCCTTTCTTACGCATCAACAAACCACCACCATCGGTCAGGCGATTCCAGAAACACTATAAAAGGAGGTACAACCCAAACAACGCCAGTCGACCCACAGCAGCAAGCGTCGACACACAGCAGCAGACCAGTCAACATACAGCTCCTGACCAGCCACCACTACACTACGCGGACTTGGAAGATCAACCAGCCGGACGAGCCAGCAACACACTGCCGTATCCAGAGACCTTCCGAACATAGCCGAACAACGAGCCAGCAACACACTGCCGCATCCAGAGACCTTCTGAACATAGCTGAATGCCGAGCCAGCGACACTCTACCATATCCAGAGACCGCTGAACGACATACTTTTGCCCACAAATACCATACCTTTGTACAACCATAGGCAAACAATAAAACTTTATAAAACTAGCACAACAGTGTTTCGTTAGGCCGGGATACGGTCAACACATCGCTACCCCGCCTACACTACCATAAAAATAAACCACACAAACTAGTGACGAGAAAACAAACAAAAATTCACGCGTTCATATATGTATGCCTTAGGGAAAAATTTCGGCGAGTGCGAAAAGTATTTCAGTTGAACTTTCAATGGTGTGTATATGGCGATAGGTGGGGATGGGCGTTTGGGACAATAGTATTTCAGTCAAATTTTCTACCTGCGCGTACGAGAATTTGTGGGGACGGGCGAGAATTCAAACCGGTTTCTGGGCGGATCGCAGTGGCGAATTGTCCATAGTGGGTTGCGACAATAGCCAAATTTTCCCGTGCGGGTACCGCTTTCGAGCAACCTTTCCGGTCACCATTTTAGAACATTCGGTATATTTAGTACATTTAGGTACATTCGTTACCAACTTGACGCATAAACACACTGACTAGATTTGAGAACATTGCGGCTTGATTTCCCCGGAGCCGAGGCGCCAAAATACAACTTTTGCCATGAAAATCGCGAATATGGAATATTTGGCACTCGAGTTCTCGTTAGTATGATAGTAATCGTTAGTGTGATGGATTTTTCGACTGTTCCCTTACAGAGATTTTAGTAACTTTTGGACGAGCGCTTTGTGGGCAATAATCACCGAGCCGATTTGAAGTTACTTGAAACATTTACAGTACGCAACAAATTCTCTGGAGTAAGAATATTAATTCTAATGTACAATTCTCTGGACATCGTAATTTGTTTCGAAACAATATAAAAGTATTAGTACTAAAGTCATTTGAAATGAAAATATGTATATCTAATGCTCCCGGGTGTAAAATATTAACCAGTGACTTAGGAAAAATAATAATATTCATTTGGGGATTCAACATAAGTACGAAGGATATATCATGAAATATCTGTATTTTGCCCATATTAATTGGTTCGGTGATTACTGATCACAAAATACTCGTCACAAAGTCACTAAAATCTCTATAACGGAACATCTGGTAGCCGAAAAGTCCATCATACTAACGATAACTATCATACTAGCGAGAACTTGAGTGCCAAATATTGTGTATTGCGATTTTCATGGCGATAATTGTCTTTGTGACTATCGCAAAGTGACGAATAGTCCAAATACTATATTAATTATCGTATTCCTTCCCCCCCCCTCTCTTCACGTTACGTTTATGCAAGAATGTTGGCGATATTTATAGTTTTTTAAATCGATTTTTTTTTTTGGAGGGAAATTTAAACTATTTGGATTGCATTTGCAACTCGATGTTATCAACACATATCATAACTTTTACGATTCATCCCAATCCGTTGAGCGGCTTATGAGACAATTGAAGACAATTGAAAAAAAAAAGAGAAGACCTAAAATTTAATACACATTATTTAAATCTCGAGTTCAAATTTTCGTATTTATAAACGAAAATAAAATGAGCTAGCATTGGAGCAATGCATTTGGTATATAATATAATATTATAGATAAGATTTAAAACCAGTATCAACAATCCTTCTTCTATTTTCAATAGTCGGTTGTTTTTCCACTATCATTGAAATTACATACATACCTTGAAGAAAATACAAATAAATTTTTCAGTTATTATTCAATTCTTATTAATTGCTTACTTTAGATTTTATTCCTTTTGAGTGCAAAATATGCATGGCGGATTTGAGTAGTTTGTCGAATTATATTATCGATGATCTTAATTTTAATTTCAAAATGTGCTAGAAGACGATTATTTTAATATCGGATGAGTGGTTATTTCCATGCGGTTTTTCGTTATTATTGTAAAAACATATTTTTTCCGTAGTATAAAGCCACATTCGCGTAAATAATCAAGCGCTAACCCTTTACCCGTAAGTTCGTTTCAAAAAACTCGAAAAACTGTTTTTATTCCTGCAAAATATGTGAATATCGCTTTTACAATTTAATTATTGAAATTTCATAAATCAAAATCCAAATACCAATCCAGACACAATATCACTATTAAATATTTTTGTTTTTTTAAAGATAACGTTTATTACAAAATTGAAAGGGAATAAAAATAAATTCAACCTTTTCAATGATTATGAATACATAAATAAATAAAATAATTTAACGTTACTTTGTTTATTTTAACCTTATTTTAATTACCTTAAAAATAAAATCGTTGACTTGCACGTATTTACATGTGCTTAAATATTTATTTTTATTTCAATTTTTACTCTCATTTTTTTATTAACCCTCCAGAGACGAGAGATTTTTTTCATTAATAAAAGAATATTTCAACCATATTTCTTTGACAAATATTCATCTTAATCAAGCAAAAATAATAAAAAAAAAAAATTATAGCGCTTTCAGGTAAAAATCCATGTAGCCATATGGCTACGCTCGTCGTTACAGGGGGCGTGTCAGTAATTCCGCGCGACAACAGATCGCAATACGCGAGACGAATATTCTGCCCTCCAAAATATTTTTAGATAAAAGAAAAAAATCCAAGATGCCTTTAGTTATGTGCTTAGTTTATTTATAACCCCATATATATATATATATATATATATATATATATATATATATATATATATATATATATATATATATATATATATATATATATATATATTTTATTTTTTTCATAAAATCAATATATTTTTTTTATAAAATCAGTATATTTTGTCAGATACAAAATATACCTGCAAGCTAAGGGTTTGAGTAAAAACAATAATTCGGTGAATTGTTACAAACATACCACACCCCAAAACATCGGAATTTTGACCAATTTGACCAATACCAAACCCTTAAAAATAATCATTATATATGTAGGTACTTTGAAGGACCAAGGAGAAATAAAAAGCAACCATTTACATAAAAGAAAACATTTATTTAATATATATGATCTAAATCTCCATCAATCCATATGCGTGTTGTACTCGCATCGTAGCTCGTAAAGTTGTCGTTTCCTCCGACCTGTCTCCCTCTAATTCGCATTTCTGCATTTGCAGCAAGTTGACGACGACTAAGATTATTTACAAGACCGCCATCATCTTCTTCGGCACTGTCTTCATCGGTCAATACGTTCGATTCGGGAGGACAAATAAATATATCCGTTTCCATCTCCATCTCCATATCGAGCAAATCGTCATCGTCAGTCCCAGGTTCTTCTAACAAATTTAATATGTCTCCAACAGTTAAGTCTACATTAGATCTGAAATGGGCCCAAAAATTGGCGTTAGATTTTGTGTATATATAACAAAAAAACATCAAAAACATCGAACAGTAATCAAAATAATTTGACACGGGAAAAGACTAGCGTAGACATATGGATACGCAAGCATTTGGGATTGAATTATAGCTATACAATACATATTTGAAAGCACCTAAGTATGTACATTTATAGCACTACACATTGACATAATAAATGTATTCATAAAAGTAATGAAAGGCATTTAAAAGTTTAAAAATAAATGCACTTACGTTTTCGAACAGTCCATTTTTGGTTAAAAATTTCAACCGCAAATTGTAACTCCTCTCTTTGTTTCTGGTAGCTGTTCCCTCCACTGTAGCACATCAATATCTGTTAAGCGTATCCAAAGGGACAAAACTCGCGCAAAAAAAACCGTAATCAGGTATAAGTGGGGGCGCTGGGGATTTAGTTTCGCCATTGCATATACTGTTGCCGTATGGCTACGTACGTACTTGGAGGGATATATATGTTTGTGTATGAAATTCTTATCCATGTACTATGAATGTACTTACTTTTTATTTATACCTATTTCACTACCAATAATTCGATATATTGGGTAAATGGCAATTTAATTCCATAAATTTTTTTTATATTTTAAATATCGCAATTATTGTCATTTTTAATAATTTTATACGTTGGCAAGAAAAGTCGATTAAAAGTCTAAAAAGCAGTCTACGTATATTGTAAGAACTGTATTTTGCCCGTGATGACTCGAGATTTATGACAAAAAAGGTATATAATCGATGACGATCAATGCCATATTTTATGCTTTCACAATTAAGTGGAATAAAATTTATATTTTACTAGAAGAAACGTGTATATTATAATGTAACATATATTTTATGGTAAAATAATTTTCAGCAACTTTCAGTAAAAAAAATCAAAAATAAAACGTGTATTCGGCGGAGTAAGTGCAATCGGATTAGGCCGGTAGCATCCCAGAGACTGTGTGACCGTTATAATTGGTTTCGAGGATTATCTCCCCCGAATGCACTTAGCGAGGGTAGCGGTAACTCGGGGTCGCATTCCGGTAGAGTTCTCAGAATCCACAGCGGTAGCGTGGGACACTTCCGTGGCACATCTAGTACGTGACCATAACAATAGGTAAACAATGGGACGTTTGGATATCAAGACATTCTGGACGGAGCACTGCCAGTGCGTGTATCTCCTTAATCACCAATAAATGCTGTGAAACGACTTTGGCCTTTTACTTGAATCCTCCACCCACCCCTACGCAACAATATCATTAAATCTAACTTGCATATCCTTATAGGACAGGTGGTCGGTGGTCACCGGTTATAGGACGAGTGAAATGTTTCGACCGTTTCCCGGCCTATGGAAATTCAGTTGAGTTTGAAAGAGGATCGTTTATTTTCGTTCAATTTGGTACAATGGTTATTGTATTATGGAGGATGAACGAATGAGACGACTGGCATGTTAATGCACGTGTTTATTATATGACAGCTGAAGACAGAGTGAGTAGCGGCTCTCCGAACCCAGCCGGGTTGGTCCCCACTCGCAGGAAGGCAACCAAACTCGACCATGTCGTATAAACGAGCCGCCACATCACTCCCCCCCCCCAGCATCAGCGATACCAAAATTACAAAGAAACAAATTTTACAATAGAAAAAAATTATTGTTACACAAAGAGAAAAAATTATTACGTGAGGAGAAAAAAAATTGTTGACGTGGGTCATCCGCTGTGTACATAGGTGTACCGCCCTGAATGGTCGGTAGATTCGAGGGCGGTGACGTCGCGAGCAGGACGGTGGCTGGTCCGATGGTCACGCCGATGCGATGCGATGCTGCGGCGGCGCCGCTCTTCCGAGGCTGATGTCGGTTGGTGGGGTGGCGGGGGCGGCAGGGGCATCGATGTGGTTGATGATACTCCGAGCTGGACTGTGAGTCGTTGTGGCTCGTGGAGGTGTTGTAGCGCTACCGCCCGTCTCGGCGTGACGACGCTCGTGGGGACGGACGGGGCCTTGATGATGATGATGATGATGGTGCTGAGGTGGTGTATGTCTTGTGGTGCTGGATGACCGTTCTATGTGTAGTGGATCGCGCATGACTCCACATCCAGCTGTCAAGATCGTCGTCTCATTCGCTCCCCCATTTTTTTAAGCACCTGTCATCGACGTTGTGGCTGGACGTCGGTAGGTAGGTAGGTAGGTAGGTAGCCGTGTCTGCACGTTTATTGTCACCCGCGGGCCGCGGCGTGCTGTGTTGATGGCGATGGGGGCGCGGCGAGACAGGGATGAGCGGCATGTTGAAATTGATCGAGGCTGCGTGGCTCGATGTCGGGGGTCACCAGTATGGAGGATGAACGAATGAGACGACTGGCATGTTAATGCACGTGTTTATTATATGACAGCTGAAGACAGAGTGAGTAGCGGCTCTCCGAACCCAGCCGGGCTGGTCCCCACTCGCAGGAAGGCAACCAAACTCGACCATGTCGTATAAGCGAGCCGCCACAGTATGTACGAAGAGGTTTCTTCGGAGAAGTGATCTGTATGAACTCCAGAGGCTCACTCTGCCAGTGGAGGTTGCTGCGTTGGTTTATTTTATTTTATTTTATTTTATTTTAAAAAATCAATACCACAGAGACTTGACAGGTTTATAAACGTTTTGGGTTGAAGTGTGTCGTGTGCACATCTTTTGTTCTTGGTACTCGCGCTGACCTATTTATGCTGCGAGCGTGGAGCTAATATATATATATATATTAGCGTCGAAGGCAGAAGAGCCAGAGGCAGATCCCCCGCACGCTGGACTGACCAAGTATCTGCAGCGACGGGCGCTTCCACGGTAGCAAGTCTTCGCCTGGCCGAATTTAGAACTGAATGGAGGCAGCTGGTTGACCGCACATCATAGTCACGATCCTCAGTGATGAGGGAACCGACAGCAATATATATAAGTAAAGATCATCATCTTGTATTTCATTAGAAATAGTAGCCAATGATGGAAATTGTGTTATATAATATTACAAAGAGATGACAGAACAAATTAAAAAATCCGTAAAAAAGGCGCGCCGCTTTGTAGTGCCCTCTGAGACTCGGCGCCCCCCCCCCCGCATTGCGGGGTCTGCGGGGGCGGTAGCTACGCCACTGCCGTTTACCTTAAAAACGCTGTGCAAATCGCGCAGTGTGTACGCTACTAGTCCATATTGAACGACGGCTGACAACAGTGACAGTGCCTATACACAATTACAGTTCACAAATATCAAATAACCCGTTCACGGTTATTTCATAAGCGAGCACTGGAGACTCGTTATTTTCTGCTTTTTTCACAATAAAATTGTTTTGTTCGCACGGGCGATTCTTGAAAAAAATCAATCAATATCAAGGGTCAAATAATCTTTTGTTCTATAGTTATTGTGAAAGATTGTATTGTACAAGTAGCAATGGAGTGCAGACTTTGTCTCTGCTCTGCTCCAGCAGGGTCCTTCGTCTCCATCCATGACGACCCTCATCCACCGCGTTTGGCGCAACGTATTTGGACCTGCTGTCGGCTGCGGGTTAGTTACGTTACACTTGAACAATTGCTATTGTTAATTCGCTACTCCCCGTAATCGTCATACCTTTCTCGTTTGCAGGTTAGGAAAGGTGATCTTCTGCCAGATATGATATGCCTTTCCTGTGTCAACAACCTTGAATTGCTCGACAGCTTTCGAAACGTTTGTTTTCAGAATGACACAACGTCGAGGGTGAAATTAGACAAGCATTTGAAAGTCAAGCCGGAGGAAGTTTTGGTGGAAGATTTAATATGGGAAGATGAGTCGAGTGCTGATTTGCCACCCAACATTTCTCTTTTACCAGACGATGGCGAGGTAAGTAAATGGGATGCGATTGACTTTACATGTAAAATGATATCTAAACGCAGTATTGAAATGTTACACGTGTTAAATTGTATAACGTTCGGTTTATTTTTTAGACCACTGGAGGAAAAATTACTTCGACTCAACTCAATGTGCCACTCAACATTTCTCATTCTCCAGACAATGGCGAAGTAAGTAAATGGGATTCGAGTGACTTGGATCGATTAGAATTTCCATTTAAAATGACATCTAATCACACTGTAAAAATGTTACACATGTTGAGTTGTATATCTTTCGGTTTATCTTTTAGACCCCTGGAAGAAAAATTACTTCAAGAGATAATATGGCAGCAATAATGGATACCAATAGACACATTCCAGGCGAAGAATTACCATTACGAAAAGCTTTAGATAAGATTTGGTCTACTGATTCTGAATTGGACCATAAAATAGATTTCCAAGACAACTTGTTTACTAATAAACACAATCTTGTGACACAGAAAAACTTATCCACGTCAAAACCCCAGCTCAGTGCTCACATGAAAATTCATAATGGGGTAAAACCTCACAAGTGTGATATTTGTTCAAAAAGATATACTACTAAACAACATCTTAGTGCACATATGAATATTCATAGTGGGTTAAAGCCACACAAATGCGAAATTTGTTCAAAATCATTCGTTTCAAAATCTGAGCTTAATAAACATATACTGATTCATAGTGAGGTAAATTCACACAAATGTGACATTTGTTCGAAATCATTTAACAGGAAATATAGTCTAAATTTACATATGCGGATTCATAGTGGGGTAAAACCATACAAATGTGATATTTGTTCAAAATCATTCCTTAGAAAAGGTGAAGTCAGTACACATATGAGAATTCATAGCGGGGTAAAGCCACACAAATGTGATATTTGTTCAAAATCATTTTTTGGAAAATATATACTTAATGCACATATGGGTATTCATACTGGGGTAAAGCCACACAAATGTGACATTTGTTCAAAAACATATACTACGAAACAATCTCTTAGTGCACATATCTATATTCATAGTGGGGTAAAATCACACAAATGTGAAATTTGTTCAAAATCATTCCTTAGAAAATGTGAACTCAGTTCACATATGAGCATTCATAGCGGGGTAAGGCCATACAAATGTGACATTTGTTCAAAATCATTCTTTGGAAAATACCTACTCAGTGCACATATGGGTATTCATACTGGGGTAAAGCTACATAAATGTGACATTTGTTCAAAAACATATACTACGAAACAATCTCTTAGTGCACATATGTATATTCATAGTGGGGTAAAGCCATACAATTGTGACATTTGTTTAAAATCATTCCTTAGAAAACATCTACTCATTGCACACATGAATATTCATACTTGGGTAAAGCCACAAGAATAGAAACGTTTTACGTCAAATCAGGTCATTTTGGTTCCCTTATATTTCATAAATTTTTTTTTAGCATTTCTGTATTTAGATTGAAGGTATGTACACAGAGAATAAATAAATGATTTTAATTTCCAAAATAATAAAGGAAACATGAAAAAAATAAGTTTCTCATTTCCTTCAACTTACATACCTGTGCCACATTGACTTTTCCTCCATGAGCATTATTTATGAAGTCATCGAATCTTGCGTCCAACGGTTCTTTCTAAATGGTACATCTCCATTTGAAAATGCAGCAGTAGTACTGGTTGTATGTACATATGTACCTTTTATAAGTCGATTTGCAATAGTATAGATGTAACCTTAACTAGAAGATAAATAAACAATTAAAACGTGTCGAAGAAAAACAATGCGAATTTGTTGACAATATGTTAAAATAATCCAATTCGCTTTTCCAAAACTTTTATTTTGTATTTATAACAATTTCAGGCATAATTTATAAAAAAAAATCATACATATTATACTATTATTATTATATATTTTCTTCAAACATTGTATATATGTAACCTTGTACATCAGCGACGTACAACCTGCAGCCTGAAATAACATATGTATGTTGAAGTCCAATATAATTAAATCATCACAAAGTGTTTCATTGAATATGAAAAATATCTAAATATATACGTAGGGTTGCCATGGACAAAAAAAGAGAACATTTAACAAAAAAAATATATTTTTTACAATTTTCTTTATAATTGTGCCGGTTGTTTAAGTTACCAAAAATACATTTTTTTGCAAGGTAATCGCAAAATCCAACCAGTACGGGAAAAATTGTATCTATGTATAACAAAGAATCATAATGTATACATATTTTTTATTTTACATATATACCAGGAAGGCCTTACAGGTAAATCCCAATGCGCCTTCCTGGCCAATTACAAATACAAATACAGCATTTTTATTATAAGTCGTTGAATTGCGAGACACTGAAAAAACTCGCAAATTAACGAGACATCTATGAATTGTACATAAATTTTTATTGTACATCAATCAAATTTTCAAATAGTGGTGACATAGTAGGTAGGAAGGATTTTTAGCCAATTTTTTTTTCCGGAACCGTTTCAACAATGAAATCAGAGAAAATTGGCAAACTCTGATAGGAAACGATCAACCTGGAGTCACAAATCCAGGTCTGACCAACAGCATACTCTAAAAAATTCATTTTCATTCAGGGATAGAACCCGGCACCTTCTTGACGGTAAGCAGAAGCTTAACGTCCGAGCTATGCTGCTGGCTATATTTTTATGTATATGGTATCAAAATATTTTTTAAAACAAATTTACGCAAAACTCCAATTATCTCAAACGAAATATTATATGACTTATTCCACTTTTATAATAACCGGAACATACATATGTAGTTAGAAACAGGAAGAGTGCGCTTAAAAATTAATTGTTGAATTTAATCATCTTCATTCTCACTCCCAATTTCCCAAGTTGGTGCAAAAGTTTCTTATTGTCTTTTATTTCTTTATAAAGTTCTACACATGAAATAATTTTTGTAATTATATACTACGCTTAAAATACCCCGGACAGTGAAAATTTTCAACTTATTTCTTTCTTTAGTCTACTGTCTGCCGATCATCTAAAATATTCTTTCTAAATTGGCATTTTGGCCAGGTATTGCAAAAAAAGTGATAATTTTTTAATAATTTCGATTGAAACTCAATAGTATTTATTTTTAAATATTCTATCCATTTGAGACAGGAAATCATATTTTTAAAGTTTTCATTTTTGAAATATTTTTCAACATTATCTTTAAATTGCCTCTCCACTCACGTCGTATCTTGTGAGAGAAAATTTAGTATAGACTGCATGAAATTATTGTCAAAATTTAAAAAAAGGTTATTATGGGTGTAATATAAAAAAGATAGAGAACAAAAGAATTGTGTTGAAAAAAAGAACATGTTCTCTTAAAAAGAGACCAGTTGGCAATCCTATTAACATACATATGTATGTATGTATATCAAAATACAATAATCAATCTTTACTCGCTCGATATCCTACATTGAATTATTGATAAATATATATTTTTAAATTTCAATGTTGTACTTTTATTGTTTCATTATTTAAATTTTTTTAGATTTTATCATATAATTTTTATTTTTCGTATTAATTTTATTATTATCTTTATCACTATTTTTTTATCAATCTTGTTTACTTGTTTCCGTCCATTTTAGCGCTTTAGGGCAACCTGTTTATCTTATTAAGTCTGTTAGCGCGGCTGTCTTCCATAGAATTTCTGAACTTTGCACAGGATTTTGAGGCTTATATGCGCCTATTTCAACTGTTTTAAGGTTCAAAATTGGTTGAATATACTACCGAGTTGAATGGCATCTATTCAATTTGCTTAAAATGAATATATACCAGTCAAAAATTAGTTTTTTGTGGAACTATACTGAAACCTCGTTGATGTGACGTCACGTCTTCATATAATTATGAAGAATGATTATTTGACAATTAATCCAAAACTACGAGATATATTATGTATTTTATTGTTTAAAATAATACTTTCTGTGTTAATTAACATATCTGGTTACTTGAGTAAATATTAAAATCTGTATTTAAGGTCGAAAACTCGATTGCCAAATTCGCGAAAAAGGTACCGCCGCATACAGGGTTTGTTCGCTATATTTATTGCCGCAGGCAAAGGGTTAATTTCTGTAGTGAATATGTGATGACCCCGATTGTATTCCATGCGTTTTACCGTAGTGGAGACATTGAATATTGAAACAATATAGTGGAGAATATTGAATCAATTCATTTATTCGTAAAGGCGCTTCTATTATTATAACATTTCTCTGGGTAAAACAACTAGTAATAAAATATGTTCATTTCGCATTAAAAATATTTTGAATTTGTAACAATTTTAAAGAAACTTAATTAACATAGCACGGAATTTTGATTATTTACAGAGTGTCGATTTTGCACAGCAAAAATATGATATATACGGGTGTTTTTGCGTTCTCACCCCAAAATTTCCATTTTTGCATTACATGGTCGAAATATCTCATTTGTACGGCTTTAATTGTTTCGTGTGAGATCTCATGTGTGTATCAAGACGATTTTTATGAGTAAACGATTTCAAGCAAATATCACATTTGTACGGCTTTTCCCCCATATGCAATTTCATGTGTATACCCAGATAACTTTTCACAGCAAATGATTTCAAACAAATATTACATTTATAAGGCTTTTCCCCCGTGTGAGTTCTCATGTGTGTAATAAGACAATTGTTTTGAGTGAATGATTTTAAACAAACGTTACATTTGTATGGCTTTTCCCCCGTGTGAGACCTCATGTGTATATGAAGACTGCCACTTTGAGTAAATGATTTTAAACAGATGTCACATTTGTGTGACCTTTCCCCAGTGTGAGTCGTCATGTGTAAAACAAGTTTACTTTTTTGCGAAAAAGATTTTGAACAAATATTACACTCATTAGGCCTCTGTCCGCTATGAGACTTCAGGTGTTTATAAATACTTTTCAGAGTAAATGATTTCAAGCAAATATCACATTTGTACGGATTTTCCACCGTGTGAAGTTTCGTGTGTCTATCAAGATAACATTTTTGAGGAAATGATTTTAAACAAATATTACATTGGTAAATAATCGGTAATGTAGACACTTCGGATGGAATTCCAACATCAACTGCCCCGCAATCATCCAAAGTGAAGACCTTTCCTGCGTGTATCTGTGAAATAAAACGAACGATTTACAAACGAATACAATACGTTTACAACAAGATTAGAAGCAACTATACCAGAGATGTATTATTTTCCAACAAATGGATATTTTGATTGGAATCGCCTATTTCTATGGCACTAGATTGCCAGTCATTACAAATATTCGGTGATTCATCCTCCCATTTTAAATCTTCCAGTAAAACTTCTTCCGTCTTCACATTCAAACACCCTTTCGACGTCAGCTTCGACGTTTCGCTGCTTCGTAGACAATCGTCTCGAAAATTGCTGAACAATTCCAGAGTATTGATACACGAAAGGCATATCGCATCTGGTAACCCGTCACCTCTTGTCAACTGCAAATGAGTGGCAGTGATGATTAATTTAAGTGAAGCCAATTTGGATGGCAATAGGTTAACAGAAACTGACCAGCAGCCGGCAACAGGTCCTAATGCGTTGTGCCAGTGGATGAGGATTGTCGTGGATGGAGACAGTCGGATCAGAACAAAGACAAAGCCTGCACTCCATCGCTTCGCCCAATACGCTGTCAAAACTGAACAATACTATTCCTCTGTCAGAATAGAGAGGTGGGACCGGGCAATTCTGGGTAATTTCGCCGAATTCAAGTCGGTCGAAGCGAGTACTTCGAATAGCAGTTTACCGAAGCACGAGTTATTCAAATTACATATTTTTCGAATGGCATATTGATCGAATGCAGCGCTTGCTACACAGTCAATACGGATCACATTTAAGGTTGCCAACAGGTCTTTTTTTAAGAGAACAAGTTCTCTTTTTAGTTATAGCCGAGACGTGGGACCGCTCGCTGTTGTGTGTGTGTTATTGTAAAGAAGTATTGCCAGTGCAGAAGAAAATGGCTTGGTCGGCAGTGCGCAATTATTATTTATTGTTTTCGTTTTTTTTTTATTTTTATTTTTTCATTTTATCATGTTTTTCTGCTTTTGCATTTTTGCTTTTTATTTTTCTGTTTTTCATAATCAAATATAGGCCATTGTGGCGCATTAGCATTAGCATTGTGGCCAATGGGATCGCCTGACTCATCGACTAATAGTTGTTGAGCCCAAACGGGTATAAATATTGGCGCGCTCTCGGCCTGGAAACCATTCTGACCTGGAGCACCGACGAGAGCAGACCAATAAACGACTTCTACAACCGTCCTGCGTCTTTCTCTCCGATCCTGGAAGCCCCTTCTTTACGTCCACGCAACAGTACTATTTTTTTGTTCATTGTGAAACTAAGAATAGGATTTGAGGATTTAGTTTATTTGATTTTTACACCTTTGTTTATTTTTTTTTCTTTCTTATGTATTATTTTTATTTTTCATTTTATCATGTTTTTCTGCCTTTGCATTTTTGCTTTTTATTTTATGTTTTTCTTTATCAAATGTAGGCCATTGTGGCGCATTAGGTTCCCCCTGTAATGCCACAATGGTCCAAAACTAACTATAAAAAAAAAATCGTAAAGGAAATTTTTCAAGTTGCATGAGTATCTTGCCGAATTTGATAATTTTATTAAAACTCATTTAGAAAAATTCAGCAGTTGTGGTACCGGTAATGATAATTATTTGTCGCACGGTACATATGATGAATTTGTAAGTTTAATGAGTAGTGAAGTAAAAAATATCTTATTGCTGAAGTTCGGGAAGTAATATACTATTCAATTATAGCCGACTCGGGTCGGTGGACGCATCGACTCATCAGAGACCTGAGGGTTTGGAGCCGGAGAAAACATGGTGAGCTGTGCTTTCACCTAACTCAAATTTTAACAGGACATGGCTGCTTTGGAAGCTATCTGCACAAGATAGGAAAAAAAGCAACACCAGGATGTCATCACTGAAGTGCAGAAAACGACGATGCTGAACACACTGCATTGGATTGTCCAGCATGGAACGCACAAAGAACCAATCTAAAAAAAAATGTACTCGGTGTTAACCCATTAACGACGACTAACATGATTCCTGCTATGCTTGAGAGTGCAGAGGCGTGGACAGCGTTTGCAGTATGCATCATGCAGGAGAAAGAAGAGGCAGAACGCGATCGAGAGAAAAGAAGTCGGACTTTGAAAATGACGAGAGCCTAGATGGCTATCCTGGCTGCCACCCTTGAGAAATACTTAATTAGTAGCCGGGTAGTAGCTGAAGAGGAGGAGGGTTTTAGTGGGTAAAAATCCCACACTACCACACGTTGGTGGTGTCTTCTAGAAGATTTCCCCCCGCTGGAAAAAAAAATTATAGTCGACTCAACTCTTGATATATCTCATATAGACCAGTTAACATTTATCTTGAGATTTGTGAATGAAACTGGCGTATAAAAGAGCGTTTCTTTGGATTTTTATATTTTAAAAAACACGAATCCGAATATTTAGAGCAGATCATATTAAAAAATTTTATAAACTATATCGATACCTATTTCTAAATGTAGGGGCTAATCATATGACAACGCAGCAAATATGGCTGCAAAATACAAAGGTTTGCAGGCTAGAATATTACATCATTGTAATACAGCCACCTTTATATCGTGTACCAGTCATACTTTAAATTTAATTAGGAACTATGCTGCGGAATCCTGTTCATGGGCGTTATATTATTTTTATTCTATTCCAAATTTGTTTTTTTTTTCATCATCGACTCGACGAAGGAATATTTTTTTAAGTAATATTTCAAATAACCAATATTTAAAAAGAAAAAAATAGTACGCGATGGGCGGCTAGAGCAGAGGCTGGTTTTGCTTTAAAATCAAATTATCAAAATATTAAAGCAGCTCTTATTAAAATCAGTCCGTCTGTATTTGAAAAACCTATGGGAAAACTGGAGGCAAAAATATTGGCAGTTTATTTCAAATAATAAGAAACTGCATTATTAACTAGTTTGTGGGATAAATTATTACAGCGCATCAATGATACAAATAAATCATTGCATGCAGCACAATTTGTTGTTGGGAACAAGATTGGTAAAATCCCTTTCAGAATTTATAGTGAATTCAGTGAAATTAAAAAAGATTAAAATCGCTAGACGTAAAAAATTAAAATCGAAATTTGGAAAGAGATGTGATGAAGTTAATTTTAGTCAAACAGAAAACTTTATAATAAATATTCATAACATTATCTGCGATGCATTCATTTCAGAAGTATCAAGATTCTTGAAGGAGCTCAATTTATGATAGTTAACTTGAAGATTTTCAATTATTTTTTAATTTTTAATTGTCATGATAAATTTAACGAATGTATTGAAAGAATAATTTCAAAATATAACAATGATATTTACACATATCAAAAGCGAAAATATTACGAATCCTGTCGATTATAATAAATTATTAATTGCAGGTTTAAAATCAACGTTTCCAAATGTTGAAACAATTTTAAGAATATTTCTAACGCTTTCTAATAAGCAATGCAAGTGGCGAGCGTTCGTTTCAGTTTTAAAACGAGTTAAAATAGTTAAAAGAATTCGTTAAATCAAAACAATTTAAATAATTTATCGATGCTGTTTATTGAATGTGAGGTGGTGCATTTATTAGATTGTGATAACATAATAGATAAATTTGCGGCATCAAAAGGTCGAAAAGTACCAATTTAAAATGTTTTTCTTTTTTTTCTTGATTGTTTGTATAACTTTGTAAATAGATGTTTGTTTATATAATTGTATAATATATAATTTTTAGTTTGTATAAGTTTTGTGAATACATTTATATTATATTAAACAATTTTAAATACAAAATAAAACACATGTTTCTTATAATGTACGTACCTACAATTCACAATTAAAAAAAAAGTCACTTTATGATAAGTGGGGGGGGGGGGGGCAGCCTCTAAATTACGTTGCGCCTGTGGCCTCCGCAACGCTTAATCCGCCGATGGATGTGCACTAAGATTTTGTTTCGAAATATATGATTTTGAACAAATGTCATATGTGTGTGGCTTTACCCCAGTATGAATACCCATATGTGCAATGAGTAGATATTTTCTAAGGAATGATTTTAAACAAATGTCACATTTGTATGACTTTACCTTACTATGAATATTGATATGTGCACTAAGATATCGTTTTGCAGCATATGCTTTTGAACAAATATGACATTTGTATGGCTTTACCCCAGTATGAATACCCATATGTGCACTGAGTAGATATTTTTTAAAGAATGTTTTTGAACAAATGTCACATTTGTATGGCTCTGCCCCAGCATGAATACGCATATGTGCAATGAGTAGATATTTTGTAAAAAATAATTTTGAACAAATGTTACATTTGTGTGGTTTTACCCCAATATGAGTATTGATATGTTCAATAAGAAATCGTTTTGTAGTAAATGTTTTTGAACAAATGTCACATTTGTGTGGCTTTATCCGAGTATGAATACCCATATGTGCACTGATTTCAGATTTTCTAAGGAATGATTTTAAACAAATGTGACATTTGTGTGACTTTACCCCATTATGAATAACCATATGTGAACGAAGGCTTGGTTTTGTGAAGAATGATTTTGAGCAAATGTCACATTTGTGTAGCTTTACCCCAGTATGAATACCC
Source organism: Arctopsyche grandis (assembly GCF_051622035.1). Taxonomy (NCBI): domain Eukaryota; kingdom Metazoa; phylum Arthropoda; class Insecta; order Trichoptera; family Hydropsychidae; genus Arctopsyche; species Arctopsyche grandis. The sequence continues at coordinate 2,357,028 of NC_135360.1, read as the reverse complement.
ATATGTTCACAGAGTAGATATTTTGCAAAGAATGTTTTTGAACAAATGTCACATTTGTGTGGCTTTACCCCAGTATGAATAGCGATATGTGAACGAAGGTTCGATTTGGAAAAGAATGATTTTAAACAAATTTCACACTTGTGTGATTTTACCTCACTATGAATATATATATGTGCACTAAGAGATTGTTTCGTAGTATATGATTTTGAACAAATGTGACATTTATGTGGCTTTACCCCACTATGAATACCCATATGTGAACTAAGTCTTGATTTTGTAAAGAATGATTTTGAACAAATATCACATTTGTGTGGCTTTACCCCATTATGAATATTCATATGTGAACTAAGTTGTGATTTTGCAAAGAATGATTTTGAACAAATATCACATTTGTGTGGCTTTACCTTAGTATGAGTAACCATGTGTGAACGAAGGTTTGATTTGGAAAAGAATGATTTTGAACAAATGTCACATTTATATGGCTTTTCCCCAATATGAATTTTCATATGTTCACTAAGCGACCGTTTCCTCGTATATGTCTTAGAACAAATGTCACATTTGTGTGGCTTTACCCCAGTATGACTACTCATATGTGCACCGAGTACAGATTTTGTAAGGAATGATTTTAAACAAATCTCACATTTGTATGGCCGCACCCGGGTATGTATTCTCATGTGTCCTCTGAGGTGAGATTTCGAAATAAATGATTTTAAACAAATATAACATTTGTGTGGCTTTAGTCCACTATGAGTATTTATATGTTCACTAAGAGATCGTTTTGTAGTATATGTTTTAGAACAAATGTCACACTTATAAGGCTTTATCCCATTATGTATTTTCATATGTGCACTGAGCTGGGTGAATGTGTTTTTCTGTGTCACAAGATTTTTTTTATGAGTAAACAATTTGTCTTGGAAATCTATTATACGCTCCAATTCAGAATGTGTAGAGCATATCTTATCTAAAGCTTTTCGTAATGGTAATTCTTCCTCTAGAATGTGTCTATTGGTATCGATTATTGCTGCCATATTGTCTCTCGAAGTAATTTTTCTTCCAGGGGTCTAAAAAATAAACCGAACGTTATATAATTTAACATGCGTAACATATCAATAGTGTGATTAGATGTCATTTTACATGTAAATTCTAATCGATCTAAGTCACTCAAATCCCATTTACTTACCTCGCCATCGTCTGGTGAACTAGAAGTGTTGGGTTGCAAATCAGCACTCAACTCATCTTCCCATATTAAATCTTTCAGCAAAACTTCCTCCGGCTTGACTTTCAAATACTTGTCTAATTTTACCCTCGACGTTGTGTCATTCTGAAAACAAGCACTTCGGAAGCTGTCGAGCAATTCCAGGTTGTTAACACAGGAAAGGCAAATCATATCCGGCAGAAGGTCACCTTTCCTAACCTACAAATGAGAAAGGAATTGAAGATTACGAGGACTAGCGAATTAACAATAGAAATGGCAATAGCAAGTGTAACTAACCCGCAGCTGACAGCAGGCCCAAATGCGTTGCACCAAACGCGGTGGATGAGGATCGTCATGTATGGAGACAAAGGACTCTGCTGGAGCAGAGCACAGACAAAGTCTGCACTCCATTGCTACTTGGGCAATTTTATATTTGTCAACGAAATATGTATAGGCACTGTTGTCAGCTGTCAGCGGTCAACCTGTTAAACGCATAAATTTCTTTGTGATGGGAACTTTGCTTACAAACCACCGTTTTGTGTTTTTGCGTGTGGAGAAATTTTGATCAAAACTTCCGACCATTTATTAATAATTATCTGTTGTTAAATAAAAGTTAGCCAAACAGATCATAACCCCATAGGTGAGTATTTCTCTCTTCTCCGTGTCAAGTCAAGTTTTAGTTGGTAGGCGCTTAATTGTGTTTTCTCTTTTATAAGATTGCGTCATCGACATTTAAATACTATTAGCTAAATTCACTATTTTATTTTTTGTAATATCTGTAGGCGGGGTAGGTAGTGTTGACCGTATCCCAGCCTAACGAAACACTGTTGTGCTTGTTTTAAGTTGTTTTATTGTTTGCCTAAATATTGTACAAGTGTATTAGAATATTTGGGGAAGTTTTCTTGAAGCGGCTATTGGCTGTTGACTTGGTGTCGTGATGGCCGCTGGATCTGCAATGTGTCGTTGCTCTGGATCCGGCTATGTTCAGATGTCTCTGGATATGGCAGTGTGTTGCTGGCTCGGCATTCGGCTATGTTCAGCAGGTCTCTGGATACGGTAGAGTGTTGCTGGCTCGGCGTTCGGCTATGTTCAGCAGGTCTCTGGATGTCGACTGGTCCGCTGCTGTGTGTAGACTCTTGTTGCTGTGGGTCGACTGGTCTGCTTCTGTGTGTCGACGCTTGTTGCTGTGGGTCGACTGGTGTTGTTTGGGGTGGACCTCCTTTTATATTGTTTTTGGGCATCACGTGACTCGTCGCAGATGGTGTTTATGCGTGTGCGAGGAATGTGTTTTTGTCGATTAGGGTGGACGTTTCTCGAACGTTTGGCGACGTTCCACTCGATTTAGTTTTTACTGGCTGCAGGTGTTCTTCGACAGGTGTCGTTCCGCTCGACTTGTAGGGGTGGAACATGCTAGAATGTTTGGCGATTGATTCCAAGAAGTGCACGTGGTGTTTACGTGTGTGAGTTATGCGAGGAATGTGGTTTGTTGTTGTGGAATATGCTCGAATGTTTGGCGTCGTTCCACTCGATTTAGTTTAATGGATGCAGGTGTTCTTTCGTTCTGCATGGGTTGTTGGGGTAGACGTTTCTCGAATGTTTCGATGACGATGACGATGACGAGATTCCTACATATCGATACAATTATTTTGTCAGTTTATTATAATTTAATACTAGGAAAACTTTTCGAATGAATTCGCCGGTTGTGGATTCATCCGGTACGTGTGAAACAGTGCATACCCACCCATACGCCACTGAGCCTAGTACCCGGCGCAGACGCGGTGCCGGTTTAATCCGTTGTAAGGCAGGTTAGGTATATTGAACGTATCCCAGCCTAACGAAACACATGTTGTGTAGTTTGTAAGAGGATCGTTTATTTTGTTCAATTGTTACAATGGTTATTGTATGTACGAAGAGGTTGAGCTTCGGAGAAGTGATCTGGTTGAACTTCAGAGGTTCACTCTGACGTCTGGAGCTGCTACGTCACTTTGTATACGTTCTGGCTTGAAGCGTGCCGCGTGCAGATGCTTTGTCTTCGTTTCCAGGACACGTGTGTTAGAGACACGTGTTGGCCTATTTTCTAGGCGCGTGCTTTATAGCTGTGGGATTAGCGCCAGGACGTCGTTCGTTTAAGAATGGGGTCGAGTGCCACGAGTAAATGTCTTTTTAAGACACGTGTTACGGTATCCTGATGACATCACTGTTGGGTTTTGTTCGTTTTACGATCGAGCGATGAACTCTTTCTTCTGGAATGGTCGGAGGGGACGTTGCCCTTGAGTTATGCATGTTTGTATAGGATCGATGATGAGATCACTGGTTTTGATGTAATAGCACAAGTCGTGCTATATTCCTATACCATCCTTCCCGTGTAACGGCGGCCTTAGAGTTACAAAAGTCTGACCAGCAGTACTGTAGAAATACTCCAAATACATTATATCTGCTTTAAGTCATCGACTTTAGAGAGTCTTTGATTAATATTATGTATTAGATGTATTATGAACATTTATAAGGATTGTAAATAGGTTTTTGAGCTCTTTTTCCTATTATGCTGTAGATTAACATTAGAATAATATAATACTATGATTACTAACCAAATTAAATAAAATTGTAAAATAGAAAATGATCAGTAGATCAGTAGCTATTAAAATAGATATAAGATGTATTGTGAACATAATTTTGTAATAATAAAAAGCATTTAAAAAAAAAATACATTATATTCAAGCGAAGTAAGCTTGAACACAAGAGGTCAAGGATGCATCCAGGATATTTTCTAGGGGGGGGGGGGGCGATAAAAAAATAACGCAATTAATATTTATTCATGATGCAATTAAAATCCAATCACACACAATGAAAAAATAATGAACATTCGTAACAAAAGGACAACCATTTTTATTACATACCTCCTTTACGTTTCACTTACGATTATGTTAATTTTCAAACGGCAATGAAATTTAGGGGGAGCGATTGCTATCATCGCCCCCCTCCCCTCAGGATCCGTTCTTGATTCAAGAACATCTCGGTGGTCAACATTAGCGCAACCATCAAGCTATGCTGCTGAAATCCATTTGTCGCTCATGATTTTTCTGTTTTCTGAACGGGAGAGAGTTTAATAAATTTCTTGTTCTTTTATCAATATGTCCCCGCAACTTTTATACTTCGCAGTACCAAATCCGTCATTTTAAAATTGTTCGAGCGGTGTTTACGTATCACCCACGTTTCCAAGTGCACTCATACAACTGACTCGGTCCAGTTGAATTCCGCCCGAGTGCACCCATATCGCGTCAACTTGGTATTTATATTCTTTAGAATGCTTGTTATTTAATTTTCAAGAGCGACAACACCAAGACGTTTGCCACACTGGCAGCACTGTACGCGTTTGACAGTTGTGACGGAGGAGTGAAAAGTGACAGTTGTCAGATGTCGCGATGTGGTCCGAAATCGAGCAGCCTTCTCAGCAGGCTCAGTCCCAATGTCAGTCTTGGTATTCGCGCGTGGCGGCTCGTCTTCTCCAGGACAGACTTCTTTTGACTGCCCTCGAGCTGCACACCGAGCTGGTCGAAGCTGGACGAGAAGAACCTCAACTTAGAGAGTTCTTCTCCAATCCGGCCAATTTCGAAAGACCGCCTACAGATACTATCGGTTTGGACTTATATATATAACTAATGCAATATTACTTCCCAACTTAGTCAAATTTGTGAGTCTGGAGAAAACTATTCAAATTTTAATTACTACTCTATACTGAACGAATCTTATTTCCTTCCGTCCTTACAGTCCGATGTCCGAGTCAAGCAACGTTGGATTCACTAGACCTGACCCGTCTATCCGAGGACAGCGAGAGGAGCGACGACGTCGCTGTCTTAGAATTCGAATTGAGGAAGGCCAAGGAGACCATTAACGCTTTGAGGGCCAATTTGACTCAAGTCACTGGTGAGAACTACCCAGGTTTTTTATACGTATATATATTTCCGGGGGAAAAAATGTTTCTTTAAATGAATTAGAAGTCGAGGGGGTAGTATATAATGATAAAGAGGATATGGTTGAAAGATTGAATGAGTTTTACATCAATAGTGTGAATGATATAGTTAATTCAATACAAACAAGGCATAATAGTGTGAATGATGATATTAATTTGGGTTTAAATAAGTTTGAAAGGTTTAAATTAGTGGAAATGGGGGGATTAAATGGTGTATTGAAGGGCATGAAATCAGTTTCTAGTATGGATGGATTGACTCTAGATATTTTAATCAACACTTGGGACATGGTTGGACCACAGTTACTGAAATTAATAAATGAATCGTTAGAAGTGGGATCCGTCCCGGATGCATGGAAGGTGTCTACTATTGTACCGGTACCAAAGGTTACTGGCACACATAAAGCCAGTGAAATGAGGCCCATCAATATGTTACCAATTGTTGAGAAAATGCTGGAGGAAATCGTTATGATTCAATTGAAAGAGTTCATTAGTATAAATGATTGTTTGGTTGTGGAACAGTCTGGATTTAGAGTGAAACATTCAACAGAAACCGCTATCCAATTGGATGGAGACGATGGATGAATCTAGCATGGTTGTTGGAGCAGTTTTTCTAGATTTTAAGCGAGCGTTCGAGACAGTAGATAGGAATATTTTATTACAAAAATTATATAAGTTAGGAATAAATGGTATAGTATTAAAGTGGCTTCAATCATACTTAAATAATAGAAGGCAAATAGTAAAAATTGATAAGGTGTTATCCTCTGAATTTGTAACACCTCATGGAGTGCCGCAAGGGTCCAAATTGGGACCCTTATTATTTATATTATATATAAACGATATTGTTAAGGTAATTAAGATGTGTAAAATACATTTGTTTGCAGATGATACATTGATATATATAATTGGAAAGAATGTTGATGTAATGTCTGAGATTTTAAATATAGAATTAAATTATGTGAATGACTGGTTGTGTGAAAATAAATTAAAGTTGAATGTGAATAAAACAAAAATGATGTGGTTGAATGGTAAAAATAAAAATATATTGAATGAAATTAGAATTGATAAGTTAATTGAAAAAGTTGAAAATATAAAATACTTAGGTGTATACATAGATTCAGGACTAAATTTTAAAATGCACGCTGACTATATAATAAAAAAAATGGCTAGAAAAGTTGGTGTGTTATGTAGATTAAGAAATATTTTAAGTAAAAAAAGTAAAATTTTAGTGTTTAATTCATTTGTCTTGCCACATGTGGTTTATTGTGCCACTGTGCTTAATTTGTTTAGTGGCCAAGATTTAGAAAAAAATGCAAAAAATACAGAATAAAGCTATGAGAGCTATTTTGAATGTGAGTAGATTTAAGAGTATTGGAAGTATGTTAGATGAATTAGGATGGATGAGTATTAGAATTAGTCTAAATATTAGTACATTGTCTTTTGTTTATAAGTTAGATCATAAGTTATTACCTAAGTATTTTGATGATTATATAATAAGGAATAGAGATAAACATAGTTTTTATACTAGAAATAAGGACAAACTAGTTGTAAGTAGAGTAAGAAAGAATAAGACGGCTGGGGGTGTTTTTCACAGGGGTGTGCTCATGTATAATGCCCTCCCTGAGTGCGTCAGGTCTGCTAAAAACATGGATGCATTTCTGCGAGGTGCGAAGAGACACCTCTGTGAGGGACAGTACATATAAGTTAATTATAAATTTTAGAGTTAAGTATAATAATTAAGATGTATTTTTAAATTAGCTTGATAGCTAAAATATATATAAATAAATAAAATAAATATATTTACTTGCAAATTTCATTATAATGAAAAAGAAAAAGAGATGTGTATCAATATGTGCTTCCACGTCTATAGAGTGCGACTCGAGCTCTGTCGACGTTGGCTATGAGAAGATCCTGAACGAAGACTCGATAAAGCCGCACGAGAGACGGGCGCTCAACTTCCTCATATACGAATATTTGCTCCAACAAGATTGTAAATTGACGTCGATCACATTTTCGGACGAAGTCCCCGAACAAGTGTGTATTTTTTTATTTTTTTCAGTATGTATTGGCTCGATTGACTATACTCGTTCAAAATATCACTATTACTTGTGCACCTTTACAACTTATTGAAGTAAAACTTTTCCTCACGGGGTAGTGTGAATTGCATTCATGCAGAATCCAGATTTTGTCTAGAATTTTTTTCGTAGTTCTGATCTAAAAATCACAATGAAATGGGTTTCAACTTCGGAAAAACTCATTTAGGAGATGAAATTACCTTTATAAAGTTTGTCTATTCATACTAGCATTTTACATACATATATGAACACATTCATGTCTAACGTGGCGTAGACGTAACAGCAGTAGCCGAAAACATCTATTCATACTATACAGCAGTACGTGTCGCCGTAATGTATCAAGCAAAACCGGTTTTCTTTGGCCACTGTGGAAATATTCACGCACACAATGAACGAAATCGATAATTTGCTATAAAAAAAAGGCATTTTACTTGCATAAAATGTTACTAAAAATTTATTAAGTTAGATTTTTTTTGGGGAAAAATTATATGTAGGAGAGGGGGGTTTGTTTCCCCTTGCCCCACCTTTTTTTAAAGTCACGAGCCGCCCCTGGTGCTAATCATTAACAGATTTATTAATTCAGGTGCATTTTATTTTAGGATTTTGAATGTTGGGATGACGTCGGTCTCAATGTACCTCGTCCTGCAGGTCTCATATCAATGTACAGAGGAGAGACAGCAAATCATCCAACGAAGAGTAACTGCCATCAAGAGACGCAAACGGATGAATTGGCCTTGAGCGAAAGCAACTCCACATACCTTTTATATCCCGAGAGTAAGTCTGCCGTGGAGAGTGTCAACTCGTTCACCGATGTGAGTACACATTATCAGTAATATAATATTCAAAAAAATTCGGATGTGACCAACCCGTGACTTTGTCTATGTATTTGAGGAATATAAGAAGGTCACAAAACAAAATCAGATAATTAAACATACATACACATTCACACATACCGGTTATGACAGCGTTTTGATGCAAATTCAACACAAATGTTGTGAAACTTATAAGAGGCAAAAGATCTACTTCCGGTTGTCGGATTTTGTTCGAAATTTTTTTATTACTTAAAATCACTATACTTATTATACACATTAAATATCAACAAAATAAAAATAATTTAAAAGGTCAAAATAAAATAATGAAATATTGTTTTAAAAAAAAATACTACTTCCGGCTTACGAATTCTGACCAAAACCTTATCAGATCTAAGTTAGTACATAAACAGTACAAATATAAATTTTTAGCTTGATACGTTCAGGGGTGTGGAAAGAATTGTGGTCACAAAATTTTTCACTTTTCTAAGAGAAAAAAATCCCACTTTCGGTTTATTAAATTTAGTGATTTTTTTTGTATTTTCATCAAATCGATACGAGAATTATATTTGAATTTTTTCGTGAAGCGCACACATGTTGAAGGGGTCGAAAAAAATAGTGGAAGAAAAATCGAACAAGAGTAAACTGCCTCTTCCGGTTGACGGATGCCTACCAAGTTTTATACATAACTTGGTATTAACCCTTTGCCCGCGTCACCAAATTTAGCGAACATGCCCTGTACGCGGCTGCTTTTTTGCGGATTTTGCTATCGCGTTTTCGACTATAAATATAGGTTGTAATATTTTTTTGAATTTTACAACCTATATTTATTTTTTTTGACTACTGCCATCCATTGAATTTGGTAAAGTATACATTTAGTAATATTTTCAACCAAGTTATAAACTTTTAACACAATAGACGGCTCTTATACAGGTTGGAACTTCCAAGACATCTATGCGTGTCTCGCGCGCTGAGGGCATGTTCGCTAGGACATGTATAGTAGTCGTACGCGGTGGAAAGGTTAAGCATAAACTTCCAGATATGAAATTTCAGTTCAATAAACCAAAAGGTTTCAGAGAGAAACATAAAAAACCTCGATTATCTAGAGTAAAAGTACCGTAGTTCCGGTTCAGGTAAAAATATTTTAAAAATTCAGTTAGCGATTTGGAAGATAATTGGATTCAAAAACTTAAAAAAAAGAGGACACTTATAATGGGAGGTACCATATAAAAAATTAACGTTGTTTCGATAAGAATTTCAGTAACCGATACTAAGGTTCAGTTCGATAGGACTAACGGTGTTCAAAAAATACACACACACATTTTTTCTAGATCATGAAAACGTGATCAGCGATCGATTCTGAGTTCGAATCAATCAAAATGTCGAGTTGGAATTTTCGCATGATCACAAAACTTCATCTATTGCTATAGACTATGTACATACATAGATAAAGTAAAAAAAAAAATGTCAATTGAAATAATGCAAATTTTCTTCATAGCAAAACGAAGAGATAGTGTTTTTAAAGAAGCAAATACTAGCGCTCGAGACGGACAAGGTGAACTATCAAAAGTTGTACGACGCCGCTCTGGCCAGTCTGAATTCGCTCACGAGTCCCACGTCGGACGTGCCGAGCTCGGAGACCACTCTGTACAACCGCGAGGATAATTCCGCAGAGTTGGCGGCCAACTACGCGAGTGAAATCGAAAACATTGATGACGAAATGCAACCGCTTCCACAGAACGCCACTCAAAACTACTACGGAAGCAGCGTCTCCACAAACAGCCTCACTCCGGACCAGTTCGAGATGATCGACAGCGATAAAAACGGAGGAAGGTAATCGTCTCATTTCTGATTAACCCTCCCTCACCGAAGTGAGGTATGCAAGTGCCTCAATTTTTACGTTTTTCGTAATAACTAGTCACCGGAGCCTGAGGGGGCCGTGTATTGTTCAAAGGTTGTAAATGCATTGTTAAAGGTTTGCCGAACAATGGATAGCACTGTGACTATCCTACCTCTAGTAATAACTATGTGGTTTTCAAAGCTATTGTTCAGACTATGTCTGATGATCGGCTTTCGTGGCCTTACGACCCACGATTTGGCCAATATATTTTTGTGCTGGCCACCCTGACAGCTAACGGCCACTCACAGTTGCGCGCCAACGGCTTCGGCATAAACGCAAAGTTAGCTCCTCGCCACTGAAATCACCAGCTCGGCCACTGGTGATGGTTGACTATACTTGGAGACCAGCTCCAGTATCCGTCCGGTGTGCACCAGAGGAAACCTGGTCTGTCTTCGTTCAGAAGGCAGACAACTCAGCTAACCTCAAAAAGCACGCGTGGTTACTTTGTTTACTCCCCCCCCCCTTTCCCCCCTGCTTGATCTCTGTATAACTTATACAAAATACAGTCACAATGCATAAACAGATTTACGCCCTGTTTTCATTGGTTTACAATTTCCCGCCTTTTTTCCACATCACGCATCCCACGCACACTGTACGAAAGAGAAAGGGACAGAGCAGAGCAGCCATCATCAGCAGAGACCAGACCACCGACGACGAAGGAAGGCACCGTGAGGAAACCAGCCCCGCCCACGCTTACCACGAGCTATCTCACAAAACCGACTTCAGGGGGCACTCGATTGAGCACCTGGCGTCCGTACAGCTGTACAACAATGAACTATAAGAAATTTATTTTAATAGCCTTTGTATGATTTAGTAAAGGGGTACATCGTAAAAAAATACATTTATAAATTTCTACTTTCCAAAGTATGATTTAAAGGCGGTAGCGATAAGTCATGTTTTTGACTGTTCGCTTGCAGATTCTTGTTGATCGATGAATCAATGCGAGAGAAAGAGACAGCTATATTTTCGTAAGTTATTGCTTTCGTCGCTTTGGGCGCGTAGCTTTTGTCGCCCGTTGGCCTTACCTACATATGTGCGTTTGCATGTCGTTATTTTTTAATACAAAAATAGTCAAAAACATGATATACGACTAAAACTTTTTTTATGTTTATGTATAAAATGATTAATAAGATATATATTGAACCATTTGTATTGAGAAAAGCTGTATTTTGATCACAAAATACTGGGGTGTTACGCGACCCCTGTTCGGGGCACTCGTTCGATCCTTCAAAGGTTAAAAGGTTAAGCCAGCAGCATAGTTCGGTTGTTAAGCTTCTGCTTAGCGTCGTGAGGTGCCGGGTTGGATCCCAGGACCGGGCCTCGAGTGAAAATGAATTTTTCAGAGTATGCTGCTGGTTAGACCTGGATTTATGACTCCAGGTTGATCGTTTCCTATCAGACTTTGCCAATTTTCTCTGATTTCATTGTTGAAACGGTAAAAATTGGCCAAAATCCTTCCTATATATACAATATGTCACCAATAATTTATGTTTGTTTAATGTGCAATAAATAAGTTTGTGTACGATTTGATAGATGTCTCATTGATTTGCGAGTTTTTCAGTGTCTCGTAATCCAGTTACTTATATAATTAAAAATGCTGCAATATTTGTAATTGGCCAGGAAGGCGCATTGGGGTTGCCTGTAATGCCTTCCTGGTATGTGTTATCATAAAAAATAAAATAAAAAAAACTATTCTTCTTCTTCACGTGCCATGTCCTCCCAGAACGTCGGCAACTAGACGTCCCATTCGTATTTTATCAACGGCTGCTCGGAATAGTGCTCGGGTGCTGAAGCCGTACCATTGCCGAAGATTCTTTAGCCACAATGTTTTCTTAAGCCACAATTTTCCCCTGGATTATAAGGCGCAGGAGATCGTGTTTCTCGTTCCGCATCACATGTCCAAAGTACTCCAATTTACGCCTTTTCACACTTTTGAGCACTTCGACATGCTTTCCCATCAGGGCTAGCACCTCGGCATTGGTACGACGCGCCACCCATGAGATTCTCAGCATCCTTCTGTATGTCCACATCTCAAAGGCCTGTAGTTTTTTGCACGTGGCATCTGTCAGGGTCCATGTTTCTGTCCCATACAGAAGGATGCTGAAAACGTAGCATCGTATAAGTCCAAGTGGGAGTGCTATACTGAGATCACGTGTGTTTAGGACATTATTCAATTTTAAGAATGCAGCTCTTGCTTGCTCCACTCTAACGCGAAAACTATTGGAACGAGATAATTGCCACGGCTAATCAACCTAACCCACAGTCTCGGTTTTCTGATCTTTAAGAGGCAGTACAAATGCCAGATCTGACCTTTGTATGATATCCAAGTATGTACATATGTAAAGTAAAATATTTGGTTTTCAGCTCTCAAAAAGATGGTTCGAACGTCAGCTCGTTCGAGCCCGCCGTGATGGTCGAGGATCACATGGTTAAGTGTTCGCACGAGCCGAAGCGCAACGAGAGTGAAACGACGCTCGATGATACTTCGAGCTTCAACGACCACATAGAAAACGATTGGGAGCGGGAGCAGATCATCAGAACCATGAAGTCTCTGACCGACGAAAGTTTCAACAACGCGGAAGGAAAGAACGAAGCGTGGATAAACAGGTACCATTTTGCTCACCCACTTACTATCAATCATACATTTGTAATGTTACATAGTAATTTTTGGGTGCTACTTATTTAGTATGCGGTCTACCTTAGCATGCGATCTACCTTTGAATCGCAGTCGACTATTTTTTGTATCTATTTGTATCGTAGCAACGAAATGTTTATTACAATTTTTGTTGTCGAAGCATTTCTATCAAAAGATCGTCAGCAGATACAATATGTATGTATGTCTCAACCAAATCTTAAATGAATGGGGCCGAACCTTAACTTAACCTAACCTATCCTGACCCTTAAATAAATGGTTGTGGCTATTTGCAGGTACTATATCTGCGAATTATTGGCTATTTGCAGGTACTACATCTGCGACAGGCGCAAAGCCTTATAACTTATAATCCGATTATAATTTCTTACATTTAATGTATGCTAGACTTGTTTAATCAATCGTTCATTACACATACATGAGGCAAATAAATTTCGCACGTTATTATAATAGATTTATATCATTTAGCTAGTTCGCGGCTTTTACTTGTATGTAGGTATTATACATTGTATATGATAATAATTTTCTAACAATTAATAATATTAACTAATTTGTATTATATTTTTTACTCTACGTCACTTTACGAGTTCGAACTAAATTTTAAGAGGTTTAAAACAAAATTTTAACAGTAAACACGCTGACAGTGACAGTTTACGCGCATGCGCAGAAGGCTTTGCGCCTGTGGCAGATATAGTACCTGCGAATAGCCAATAATTTGTAGATATAGTACCTGCAAATAGCCACAACCTAAATAAATAGGTGTTGGCTGTTAAGCTATGTTTTTTTTTTGTGATAATATTGTTGAAATAAAACTTAAAAAAAAGATATCTTAGCAGCCAACAACTATTTATTTAAGGGTCAGGATTTTATTTTATTTAAAATAAAAAAATAAAATAAATAAAATAAGGGTCAGGATAGGTTAGGTTAAGTTAAGGTTGGCCCTATTGATTTAAGATTAGGTTGTTAGGGTCGGTATTATTCAGTCTCAGTGTCACACGCGAGAACTGAGACCACATATTAAAGAAAAAACATGAAGGTAGATCGCATATTAATGTAGATATGTGAAGTAGACCGCATACTAAAGTAGCACCAATTTTTGTATCTTTTGCACCTGAACAGTGATTTGCCCAACGAGTACAAGTCGATATTGATGAAGTTCTGCGATATACAGTACTCGAGTGATAATGCATTTTTGAAAGACATTCCGCATGCGAACCAGCCGATAAGCGTTCAGCAATTTCTAAACGTTGTCACGACGGCTCTTCCTAAAGTAAGCTATTAAAATTCGTCAGTACATATCCACGGAACGCAAACGTGCAATTTTGATTAACGGAGTCTCTTGTTATGAATGTGTCACATTTGAGTTCCGAGGATTTATCTACATATGACGGGCTGAAAACCAGACTGGTACAAGTGACATTTTTAAAAAAAGCTGGTTTAAGTGCTAAAATAATAGCATTTCATATATGCTATTAATAATTTTAGCACTTAAACCAGATTTTTTTTTAAATGTCACCTGTACCAGTCTGGTTTTCAGCCCGTTATACATATGTATATTAAATGTAAAATTTTTTCAGATCATTCCCAATATTTTGTTGGTTAAAAGAGATGAAGTTATTCCTTTATTAATATGTACGATATTTTTACAACCGCAACAAGCCCAGCGCGACAAACTTTTACAATTGTTATTGAATTTGAGAAAAAAAATGGAAAAAGACGATAGAGCTTTAATCATATCAGGTATACATTATTTGTATTTATAATATGAGTATACAGTCAGTCGACCTCATTTGGCTGTTTGTATGTAATAATCTTAATCTGCATAGGACTGGTGCTATTGTTGCAATGGAATATTGAAACAAACTGCGGGATAGACAGCGATTTACTCGGATTCTTCTGGGAGATGCTGAATAGCAAATCGCTGGAGAAGCGAATCTTGGGAGCTGAAGCTTCGATCGCCTTGGCTCCGTACATTTCAGTGAGTCTTTAACCTTTCCTCCCCTGTGATATGTATTTACTACAACTCGACTCTAATAATGGGAATATCGATATGAAATGTAATAGATACGAGGTTCAGAATTTTTGTATTCCTCCGTAATATAATTACGAATTACGTCAATTTATGTGTACAAAATACATATCATCGGAGCGCGCGGATGTTTTTGGCACCGTAAGGGAAAGGTTAATTGCGCCGTTAATTCGTTTTCAATGCGGAAAATTTAAAATATTGCTCAACGTAACATTTTTTATTTAACAGAAATATATTTATTTAATGCGCAATTCTTTTATTCTAATGCGCAAATGATTCGTTCTAAGGAGCAAAGTTATTTTTCTAAATGCACTGTTAATTCGTACCCATTTTCAACTAGCTTGCAGTATCTGGCAACCTATCGTGTATAAATCGACCGTTTTAGTTTTATACTACTATACCTATTGAATTCTCCAAAGCTATATTTTTGTTTCCATATCGAATTAGACTGAAACTGAATCAAAATCTTTCCAATGAAGATTTTCTGTTATTTAAGTATATAGAACTAGTTGTTTTACCCGGCTTCGCTCAGTATTTGTAACATAAACAGCTTGAACATGGCGAATCTAATAGTAAATATTCATTTGTTTTATTATTAAATTTATATGAATCGAAAAAAAATATAATATTCAACCAATTGAATTGTCGTCATAGAAACTTTGTTTGGTTTTCGAAGTTCCCAACCAAAAATACTTCATACAAAGTCTCTTTCAAAATGATACCTACGTATTAGATTGTACAAAATTTTTTATTATCCAAGCTGAATGATTTTTTTTCGTTTCATATTTTTTGCCGTAGCTTTGAAACTGCTGGATTGTATTAACATAAGTTTTTTTTTATTACAGTTGGAATTGGTCAACTCACTTCTTTTAAGTATGGTGCTATCCATGTGTGACTCGGGAGACGTTTCAATTCGGAAGCAAGGCTTGTCCGGAGCCATCATGATCTGTCCTACGGCGAATCTCGCAAAATACTCTCAAATAGAAAGCCTATTCTTCACTTTAGCCTTCGACTCAGATGTCGGCATTTCGCAAAGGTGCATCGAGACTTTTGCTCCCGTTTTGGCGAGGACGGCTCTTCTTAACGGGATCTTCCACACCGAGTTCTGTCCGCACTTGCTGGAGAGGCTCAGCGACTTGATTGCGGACGCCGAGCAGTCTGTCATCGTCTTAAAAATACTGAGCAACACCGTACTATTCTCTCTCGTTTACGTTGTCGACGTGGACACTGTGAAGGACAGATTGTCCGCATCGACGTACAATTCGAGAGCAATGCAGAAGATAGCCGAGTACTTGTACGACAGGCCGTTTCACGATCTCAAGTATCTGGCGACGGACGATTCGATCGACCCGTTCAAGCTGATCCAAGTATTCTACGAGATGTCGGAGAACGATGTCGAATCTACGTGGTACGAGAGGGATTGGCTGATAAACAACTGGTAAATACTACAGTAATAGCAGTGAATACGAGTATCATTGTAGATGATTTTGTTATATAATATACTATAGACCAGGGCCAGGCTAATTACCGTAGTACTAAAAAGTGTTAAAGTTTGCTTTCTTTACAGGTTGAACAAGATTCTATATTTACTCGTCACATACAGGAATCCGGCCAACGTCCAAACTGTTCATGCCCTCATCGATTTTTTCAACACTTGGAACGTCGTGTTCGGTAAAAAGTTTACCAAGTCCTTCATCAGACAGATGATGGAGTCGGAGCTGAACAAAATCGAACAAAACATCATAAAGCCCGAATACAGAAATCAATTCTGTCCAATATTGATAAGCGTATATTTAGGAACGATCACATGCGACAATGAAGATGATGAGAATATTAGAAATTCGATTAAAAGGTTTAACAAATCGTTTTGAAATATGAAACGAAACAAATTTTATATACGCAAGTATGTATATTATTATGATCGACAGGTGGTGTATATGCTGTGGATTGTGCTCGATCTCCCCCATTATTATCGGTGTTCCGTTGGTGATTTACTCGAATAAGCAGCCGACTGTTTTCAATATTGCACTCACGGCGATCTGGCAATGTATGATGGTTTCATCTTTATTTATTCCGTTTGTCTGTCATGTATGCGTTCCTATGCTGATGCCGACGTCATCCGTTCCAACTCAGGTGCTCAATATCAGGAGCACATGTCAGACGCTCAGGTCCCCACTTCCCTACCTCTCCTCGACACGATCGGTCATCGTGCCACATCCCTATGTATAACGTATACTCCCGGTATTCTAAAATTTATTTTCTTGAAATCTCCATACTTGTCCACGCGTCCGCCACATACCCACACACACATACATCGTTCTCCGACTTACAACCTATCGAATATTTATGGGCATGTTATTTATTATAAAGCAAAGGGAATAAAAACAACACCCTGGGGCAAATTATGAGTTAAAAAACTGTTGAAAATGTATGGTTTGAAGAAATTTCGGACGACATACTAAAAAAAGTCGTATTGTCCCCGCCAGCAGGTACCATCCCATCATAGAAGCAAGACGATTGTCTAGTAATTATTATATTACTATTTATTGTTGTCATATGTTCATTGCTTATGTATTTTAATTCATAGAAAAATATATACTGTAATATTATTTTAGCTAGAGACATTTGAAATACATATAAGAAAAATGCCCTATTTTGCATGTTTTTTTAAAATTCGTATCTCGCCTTAATTTAAAAATATAAATAATCTTTTTTAATCGTAAAACATGTTAGTAGTTGAAATCAAATAATAAAACCAAAAAAACTTGTGTATAGCTTCATGTAATTAAAAAAAATCGAAAACATCGAACAATTGAAAGTGATGCGATTTCTCTGCATGTTACTGTATACTCCTGGCATTCTAAAATTTTTTTTTTTATAAAATCTCCATACTTGTCGACGCGTCCACCACATACCCACATACAAACATACATCGCGTCCGTTTTTATATATATTATATTATAATAATTTTGATACGAATCTTAATTCTTGTTCTATTATCAAAGTTTTTTTTTTACTCTTTTAAATCCTCCATAAACCAATGCGAATCAACAAATCCATACTACCCCAAGAAATAAAATGTAGCTTAGTATTATTAATTCATCTCGATTTCAGGTATAGTACATTCGAACGAACAAGTCAGAGCATACATCGCGTCCCTATTCGACTATTTAGTGCAATGGGGCAGCCCCACCGAGGAAGTGATGAACTCCAGCATCATCCCCGGCATCGTCACGCTAGTCAGCGACTCGGCCATGTACATAAGCACATTTTTCCCGTCAATCTATCATATGTCAACTTTCCGTATATAAAATAATATGAATTTAACTTCAGAGCCGTCAAATGCAACGCAATCAAATCTTTAGGATCAATAGTGTGTCGATCGGACTTGTATCCGACAATACTAGACAAGAGCTGGCACACCTTGGAGAGTCTGGCGATAGAGGAGAAGACCAACGGCGGCCTCGGCTCCTTCACCACGATATGCCTCGCTAAAACATTCCACAAAGTCGTCAAAAACGACGATCCGACCTGTCAAAATAGAGGTAACTCAATGACACATCTCGATTTCATATATGTATGTGTCAAGCGTTGACATATTTTCCGTTCAGTGTTACAGAACTTGGCCACGCTGTGCTATTCGCCGATGTTCAACTCCGGCAACGTGTCGTCTATTAACGGCCTGCTCGAAGAGCTGCTCTCGGCGTTGCAGCTGGCGACGCACAAAAAGATATGCGATCAGTTCGTTCAGACGGTTCTGCTGCCGGCGCTCAGGTAAAGGTCGAAGACTAGCACAATTGCAAGTATGCGAGTGATTTTTTAATACGATTCTTGTAAAACAGGAGGCTCGAAAGCCTGGATGTCTTATCCTGGGAGTACAAATGCACCGTCAAATCGCTGATATACAAGATCACGTCGAGCGAAGTGCAAATTAAGGAGCACCCGAGCAATTCCGGACAGCAACAGCACGGCACAAGCATCGGTGGACACACGTTGCCGTCTCTTTTAGCCAATTCTGAATCGGTGGGAAGAAGGATGACACAAATGTTTCAACAGTCCAAGCCGGCTATGAATTTGCAGAATATATTTAAAAAGAAATAATATTATACATAAATATAACGAAATACATATACATATATATATACATAGATATATTATATTATATAAATAAGTTAATGTATTGTAAAATGTGTCGTTTTAAAATAAGGAAGATTTATTAGTTTGTGTTTTTTTTTAATAAATATACTATCGTTATACAGAATGTTTCTAGCAGACTATTTAAAATTTTAAGGGTTCATAAATTACAAAAAAGTAGATTGAAAATCCATTAACTGATGTATTTGTGTTATTTCCATTTATTTAAATGGTTTCAAATTACATTATAAGTAACATAATGAGAACAATTTAAACGTCCATTTTATAAAGTAAATGTGCATTTAAAAAAAATTTTGTACTTAAAAAAAAAGTTTCTGTACATTACAAAAAATTTGTGTGCATTTCTAAATTATGGATACAGATTGCATTGATCATTGAAAAAAATATTTGCTACTTAAAAAGTGGATGAAATGTGCATTAAAATGATAGATGAACTGTATCGGCAACGTTGCGAATACCAAAATACGAACCAACGTTTGGTTTTATTTATTTATGGTTTGGTTTGGTTAAGTTAGGGTTGATTTTATTTCGTTAAGATTACATTTCACTAGTGAAAAACAAAAGTAAACACTTTTGACAGTTGACAGTTGCCAATAGCGGAAGACTGCAACGTTGCCACTTTTTGTATCTATTCTAATGCTAAAATCTATTTTTTCGAATGATCGTTTCATATTTTTAATGGTCACTTTATAATGCCAAAATTTTTTATTCGATGCAAAATACGAGATTGTTTAATGCACCGAAAATAAAGCATATTTTTAATGCACAAACATTTTTTTTAAGATACAAAGTATTTTTCTCAGTGTACAGTTAAATCGTACCCTAACACAATTAATGTTTTTACACTCCGTACTACATATGCAGTTTAACTTAAATGGAACATAGTATGAGAACTTAATTTAACAATATAATACTTAAATGACAACAAATTATTTTTTTACTGTCAAATTATTTAGTGAATGGATTATCTTTGTATGCCGAAGACATATACATATGTACAAAAAAATCAATACCGATAAATCCAATTAATTAATTTATAAAACATAAATATTTGTACTGAAAAATCAAATATCTGTACAACTGATGGGAAAAATGATTTAACGTTGAATTTTCATTTTTGTTCCAAAATAATAATATGTACATTCAAATTGAGACATGTCAAACCAAATACAAATTATTTCGTCAAGATACGATTGTTGACTAGTTTGGGAATTGGCACGTTGGTCGACACAGCACAATCAAGCCTTTTTGCCGTAGAATTTGCTGTTCAGCAAAAAGAGCAACAAGTTGACGTTGACCTTGGCCTTTCCGAACAGGTTCATGATGCCGCACCCGTCGTACTGCAGCTGCAGCAGATACTGTATATCGACCTCGATCTTGTCCACCTCCACGCCCATGAACTTACCCTTGACAGTGAACACTCCGTTCTGGTCCGTCGGCGCTATCTCGAACAAGACGCTCCTGAACTGTCCCGTCGTCAGGCCGTCGATCTCGATCAGAACGCCCTTCTCGTGCAGCTTCGACGCCGTGTATTTCAAATTCAATTTCGACTTTATCTTACCGGGATTCTTACCACCCTTGCGACCGACCACGTGCACCGAACTGTAAACGAAAACAACACCATATATGTACACATCTATCAAGACCGATTACCATATAAAGTCATGTGAATACTGACCGTTTACCAGCGTTGAGATTCTCCAAACACTTGTTGATGTACTGATTGTAGTAGTCGACCTGGTCCTGATAGAACTTTGCCTTCTCGTCCAGAGCCTTCTTGGTCTTCTTCATCATCTGAAGCGCTCGGAGCTGACTCCGTCTGTACTTTCCCTTGTTGCACAGATCGAGCGCTATTGCCGTGACGATGTTCTGATAGCCGTCCTCTCGGGTCACGTAACCCTCGTCCTCCAACCTCTCCAGATACTTCCTCAAGCGGGCGATGTGCTCCCTGAGCGTCATGTTGTCTTGCGATTTGATCATCCCCGAGTACAGTCGCTGCTTTACATACGCTCCGTACTGCTCCTGCTGCTCTTTAGTAGTCCCTATGCACAACGCTTCCAATAAATGATCGCCTGAAATATAAATATCACTATTAATAACAAAAACAAAAAAAGTATTTGTTAAAACTAGACACCATTGAAACGTGATATGGGATCAATACAGTAAAAATCAGTCGAAATTTTGAATTCATATTTTTGGACCAATGTGGTGTATAGCACAACTTGTACTATCCCGAATCGAGGTCGATGATTTCAACTATTTCCCCATCAAACTCGAGCTGTACGAACATGTAAAATCGACCTCGGCCGAAATACCTTCGTTCAAACTAGGGCAAAGACACCATCAACTCGCTTCGGCTATGTAACCGCGAGTACAAGGAAACCCCCGAGACGATGATCTCACCACATAGCTACGCACCAACCAAAACTTGAGGCACAGCTACAGAAAGGATAACCTCGACCCCGTAGGAATCTTCCAGAACACAATCTCACCAGCCAAGCTACGCGTTGCACAATCAATCAGTATATAAACCAGCGCATCATCCCCAGGTGCCAGTGAGCTTCAGGAGTTCAGCCTGCTCACTCCTCTGAGGCCGAGCAACTATCTCCTTCGCCGTACATACAATGAAACTTGTGTCAACTGAACAATAAATATCCTCTTCCGAACACACGTGTTTCTATAGGCCGGGACATGGTCAACATACATACTTTCCCTACCTACAGTACTCAACTTCTTCTTCTGTCAACCCGCGTGGTACCGGCAGTTTAACTTTTACCATGGATAGCCTCACACATCAAATACAAATATCGCGCATGCATTTATGGTCATGGTGTATAATATATTTAATATTACCGTTCAAAAACGGCAACACGGACACGCACAACTCCTTGGTTTTGATGAACAACTTATTCACGTCAGTCAGATCGTCGACGGGGACTTCGCTGTCGTCGGTGAGGGTTAGGCATACTTCCGTGTTGAGTGGAGCGATGATCGCTATCGGTATAACGTCGCCCGGCTCCAGCGGACCCAAGTTGTCCAATATCGCGTGCAGTTTGTCGGTCATCTCCGGAGCAATTATCTCTTCGTACTCCACGAGGAGAGTATGAGTGTCGCATATTTCCTAAAAAAAAATCGTACAAACATGCCGTCAGTTGATAATGCGTATACTAGTAAACGGTAATAAAAACTGATTCTCTAACTACTTTTGTATGGGAGACCTTCGTCACCAGGCTCCGAGCCTTTCATGTTAATTAACTAATGATTTTTCATCGTGCGCCGACCCACCTGTATACTTATATAAATGTGCGGTTTGTTCAGCAGGGTTGCCTCGGAGTATTCATCCATTGAAAAGTGTTCTTCGAGCGAAGGTCCTTGACAGCACCTGCGGAACAGGTCTTTCATCTTTTCGTGGCATTCGATTATGAACGGGTTCAAGCATTGCAAATGAGCCGACTCTTCGCCGAACTGAAATTTAACCGAGTGTTAATATTAAAGTTATATTCCTGCAAACGGAGATTCGACAATTCGACAAAAACCCACCCCCTTCTTGGACGCGGAAAAGTGCAATATTTTGGCAACAGAAGCCAAATTTCTGCGCTGATCGTTCGACAACGCTCGATCGTGCGACAGCGAGACTATGTCAAAAGCGTCCGGAGCCACAATAGCAGCGTTGATAAACTGGTAATACACAAAATGTCCAATGACCTGAAATCGAAAGTTGTGTATGAATTAATATTAATCACACTGCACGCTTAATTTTGAAATAGAATAAAGTTTACTTTGAGAATTTCCTTCTCGGGAGAGAACGGAAACTTTTTGATCAGGGAGTGGTGCAGAACGCGAGCCATGTACGTGATAGAGAACGGCAACATGTGACAGCATCCTATTATGCGCTCTATGAACACGGTCACCATTGTGGTCAGCGTCTCCAAACCCTTATTTAGACGAAGTCGAACTTCTTCATACGACAACGCTTCCTCTTGCGTCACCGCATACGGTAAAGATCTACAAAAAAAATGATAGTACAGGGGATTTCACAAGCACATACGGATATATAATACATATATGTACATATATACACTTCGATGCAAATATTTTATTTTTAAAAAATCAATACAATAGAGACTTGATAGGTATGTGGTATTAATACAAATATAAGTATACATAAAACAAGAGTAACAAAAATCAAAAGCAAGTAAGAAATATGTCTAGTGAAAAACAAATAAATAATAAAGATTATCATATCGTGCGATGTGTTTGACCAACTCAACATAACTGGCATTGAAGAGATCCAAGGAATGTGCCAGTAAGTTGAGGAGTAGAACAGCACTCAAGGGGGGAGGGGGGGGGGGGAGTTCATGAGCACGTTTGTTTTAGCCCTAATCATGCTTTCGCAAAACCTTATGATTTTCCTGGGCCAAAAAATTAAGCTTCTCCAGGATAGCGGGATTGTGAATAATTTTACTCCTCTCTTTGCCAAGGAGTTGAACCCCAAAGATCCCAAGACAAAGGCACTAGGGAACAGATATGGATAAAATCCAATTGTCTTCGGATATAAAAATCTGAGGAATTTTTTTTGGACTCGTTCCAACATCAGGGAGTAACGATCTTGATAGGGTGACCATGTAATAGAGCCAGACTCAAGCACACTGCCAACTAACGAACAATATAAGGGACGAATGGCAGTGAGCCCTAGATTACGAATCCAAGGATTTCTGTTGCCCTATCGCAGATGTTCTCAATGTGGATGTTGAAACTCCAACTATTTTCGAAAACGATTCCTAGATCTGATATAAATAATTCTCTCAGAAGAGGAGAATCGTGAAATCTGCACGGATACTCAATAGGAGAACGCGAACGAGAGTAAGAAATGACCTGACACTTTAGGATATTGAACGGAAGTTTATTGACATTAGCCCATTCAAAAATAGAATTCAAATCCTCTTGCAAATAATGAGCGTCAGGTAAATCAATCTTGTAAACTTTTAAGTAATCCGCATATAATAATAAAAATTTAGAATGGCGAATAGATGAATGAATATCGTTGATAAATAATAGGAATAATAAAGGGCCAAGATTTGATCCTTGGGGAATCCCAGAGGTGGCAACATACTCACGAGAAAAGCAACTCCCAATCTTAACGAATATGTATATTTATACAATCGTGTGTGTCATTGAATACTTACGAAGCTTGTCCAGTGTGAGTTTCCATCTGATTCCTCCAAGCTTTATAAATGTCTACGGGACTGGTCTCGATGCTGATGTTCTTGTCATTCAACATCTTATCGACGAGCGGTCCGACGATGTTCCTCAGACTCGTCAGACCGGTCATCTGTCGAGCGTGATTCACGGCCATCTTCAACACCATCGGATTGCCGGTGATCACGTCCATCGGTTTGATGATCTTGCTGTTGATCTCCTCCTCCAGACTGAACCGGAACAGTTTCAGCAGCAGGTACTCGTCGCGGGCGTTCGCCCCAAAGTTGTACAAGGTCAAAATGACATTCTGCAAAAATTGATTCGTCCTGCTCTGCGGCAGACAGAACAACAGCTTGGACAAGTACGACGGGTTGGTTTGCAGTGTGTAGAACAATTTCTGATATCCGTCCAAGAGCTTCCGGCTCTCCTTCGTGAGGGTTTTCAAGCCGCGTACGCTCGTCGTCAGGTAAGTCTTGGTCGGCTTCGTCTGCGGCTGAGCGTCCAGTCTGAGGGTCGTGCCCCTCTCCTTGGCCAGGTCGTTGATCTTCGTCCGATGCGCCAGGACGTCCTGCAGCGTGATTCTGTTCTGAACGAGCAGGCCGATCTTTATATCCATGCCATCGAGTTGCTTCGACAGCTCTTGGTTTTTTCGTATGATCTGCACTGCCTCCGATCGCAGCGTCTGCAGTTGTATTTCCTTGTCGTAGTCGGCCGTAGAGAAGTCAAGCAGCGGCACAAAGTATTTTACAACCTTGAACGGTGGATTTTTGACGTGACACAGAGAATTGAAGGCAACCCTCGCTTGCTTTCCTCGCCACATTGATTGTATTTTGATTATGTCCTTCTCCTGAAAAGTGATAATAATAAAACAAAAATTATATATAATAGAAACACCGCAAAGATGAACAATTTGTTTTTAAATTTTCTCAAATCAATTAAGACCTACTGAGTAAGAATATATCATTTCCTTATTGTTTATAGTCATAAATTTAATTTATATCAAAACCGATTAAATCGATAAATAATACTTTCTCGCATATTCTTGATCAATGAGCCTAAGTTATACTTTATTTTATCAACAAAGTTAATATGGAAACACACTTTCAGTTTCATGATTCTTATCCCTGATACTTTATACATATAATGGCTTACATAGCCAGCAGTGTGGCTCAGTGGTTGAGTTTATGTTTAACACTGAGAGGTTACCGGGTTCGATTCCGGGCTAATCTTTAATGCTGCTGGTCAGATTTGGATATTTGTGACTCCAAGTCGATCGTTTCCTATCATAGTTTGCCAATTTATCTGATTTCATTGTTGAAACGGTTCCTTCAAAAACTCATCCTACCCGCTATGTTACAAATACCCTGAATTTGATTTACATATGTACAATATGTAAAAATTTATGTACAAGTATAAATCCATACATGTCTCTATGGATTAATTTGCTAATTAATTAATTGTTAATTTCGTGTTCTTCAGCCTCTCAATTGGGGTTTACCTGTTAGGCCTTCCTGGTATGTATATATATATATATGTAAAAATAAAATAGAATAAAAATATAAAGCACAATTCTCAAGCCACCCAAATTAAAAAAAAGTCATAAATAAAAATAAAAAATTACATTGAGGATTTTAAAAACAGTAACTTTAAAAATAAATTATTTTTCAACAAAAGTGCTTCTATGAAAAATGCAGAGCCGCTGAATTTTTCAGTTAAAATAAATAGGCAATCTATACATTCGAATTTTGAGCCAAACACTTTTTCCAATGCATACGTAATATAATACTTAAATCTTATCAGATAGTACGCACCCTCCGTTTGTAGCGTTGCCATGGATCCTCACATTGAACCTTTTTCATCTGACGAGCCTGCTTCTGTGCCCGATACAACTTCAACAACTGCTCGTACTCCCGTTGAGCGAGCACACTCCTCCACCACGCCTGTATCCTCACCACGCGTGACACGTGCCTGACGAAGTGCAACATCCTCGCATATCGGACCCGTATCAGATACCCTCGGGCGTACGCCTGCAACTTGACCACGGCCTCGACGACCTTTCGCTGCTTCGTCGCATCCTCGCGAGATACTATCTTCTTAACTAGCGCGTCGATATCTTCGACGGAGAAGCGTCCCGAGCCCGGTGTGAAGTTTTTCGGGGCAAGCCAAACGTGCGAGCGAGACTCCACGTTTATGTATACGTCTTTTCCAGGTGCAGTGGTGTGTCGAAGCCACGGCGATCGGCGTGCCGACATTTTCGCCGAGAAAACTTCGAACATTCTACGGCGATCTTTGTCATTGTCGGGCGGAGTGTGGCCGAGTTTTTGCAGAACGTCTACGAACTTGTACATGTTGTTGTTGGAGAGGGCTTCGTCAAAGTCGACGAGTAGCGAGCGTGTCTGTTTGATGTTTTTGATTTCGTGCGAAGCCTGCCTCGTCACACTCTCGACGTCATCCAGCCAGAGCTCCGTGCTATTGCTCTTCTTCATGCACGCCCTGAACAAGTGCAAGTATAAGTCGACATCTCCATGGCTTATCGGTCCCAAGTGGCTGAACTTTTCGCTATTCAATGCGTCTATCAACTTGTCCGGGTCGTTTTGTTTCACCGATTCGTTCACTTTGTGCAGGTCACTTATCACTGAAATGAGACGACATTTTGAATTAATAGTTAATAAATAAATGCAGTAGTTAACGATCTACACAAACACAGGGAGTGCCGGAACCCTATGTGGGGTTTATTTTTTTCAGGTACTGATAAATTTAGCATAGGAAAAGGAGTAAGACAAGATACCATCTCGCCCAAGTTATTCAATGCAGTGCTTGAGGGAGTTTTCAGGTACTTGGAATGGGACACAGCCGGAGTAAGCATCAACGGTCGCTTCTTGAATCACCTTCGGTTAGCAGACGATAGTTTTAATACCTCGCGACCAAGCTGACCTACTGAACAGACTAGCACAGCTGGACAGGGAAAGTAGGGTTATAAATTAACGTAGATAAGACCAAACTAATGTTCAATAGTTAATACATGCCTGATAGCATCGCATTACATGATAAACCAGTAGAAGTAGTAATTCATTATTTATATTTAGGTGAAATAATTGACATGTCAGGTAGTAAAGATGATGAGATAAAGAGACATGTGAAATTAGGATGGAGTGCATTTGGACGAATGAATGTTGTTTTAAAATCAAAAAAGCCATTCTGCCTGAAGAAAAAGATCTTCGATCAATGCGTTTTTTGCCAGTGATGACGTATGAATGTGAAACTTGGACACTGAACGTCAAGATGCTACATCGAGTTCAATGCACTCAAAGAAATATGGAACGCTGTATGCTCGGCATAACGAGGAAAGACAGAAAGCGGAACACGTGGGTGAGGAGTATGACCAGGGTAGTGGACATAGTGGATAGAGTGAAGAGATTGAAATGGCAATGGGCGGGTCACGTAGCTAGGAGGATGGACGAAAGAAGTGCTTGAATGGTACCCGAGAGAATGCAAAAGAGTAAAAGAAAGACCGCAAGGAAGATGGGTGAACGAAATTAGAAAAATATTAAGAGAAATGCGCAAAACAGTCGAGTCAAGTGGAAGCGCGTTGGAGGCCTTCATCCAACATTGGATGGTGAATGGCTGTAGATGATGATTATATCATTAAGAATACATAAGAAACTATTATCTTACAATCTTGAGCGAGATCGTCCTGGGTGTTGACGTCGTCGATACAATCTTGAACGTCCAACAGAGTGAGCAGAGTACAGGGCAAAGCCGCTTGCCGTTTCGCCGTGCGAGCCGCCTTCAACGATCGTTGATAATCCTGACACGCTCCGAAGCGCAGTCCGCTCAGCTGCAAAGCACTGTCGTTCAAGGCATCCCACAACGTGAGCTGATTACCGAAATCCAAAACCTTAGAAATGTGAGCGGTCGCCGACAGCACGCGGCAACTCTTTGATATATCGTCAAAACCCAAATCCTCGTCCAGCTCCATCTTGGCCAGTCGGAGCTCTTCGTGGAAGAGCGGCATTGAAAACTCTTCAATCTTGAACTTGACATAACCGTTCAGATTGACGAGAGCATTGTACAGATTCTTGCAATTATCACCGTCCAGAGCCGTGTTCACGCTCTTCACGGACTCTTTGATGAAATCGTACGCTTCGGCTTTCGAATTCCCCTCGTCGACGATCGCCTGCAGTAATTTATTAAAGTCGGCGAACTGCAACAAGCTCTTGTGATCCACGTCTAGATTCGTCAGCAAATCTAAATAAAAATGAGAATTTTCGCCGTCCAAATTCTTCAGCTGCAGCCAAGACGGCTTCAACTCGTCGAAGAGTCTCCCGTCGTCGTTGTTATCGACGACTTTGAATATTTCGCCGACGGCATACGAAGTGTTGACATTCAAAATGTATCCTTGAATCTCCGCTTGAGTCAAAAGCTCGTCGTACACGTCCGGAGTGTAGCTATCGTTCATCGATCGGCTCAACGTGTTCTGAATCTTCAGCTTTCTCGCATGCTGCAAGACCACGTGATACGTCGGCAGCAGATTCGGCAGTATGTACTTGAGTTGGGCGGTCGGATTGAGCAGTGACGATTCGATGTCGTCGTCCAAATCCACAGCGTTGTTTACGTTGATGATAGCCGCGTGCAGAGCCGCAACATCTCCGTCTATGTTCGAAGAGAGAATGCCACCGATCTTTTGAAATGCGGGCATTTTGATGCCGTACCGCTGTAGTTCTTTGCTCATTGCATTGATTTCCTCGTCTGAAAACCGATTCAAATAGAAATACTCGAATGAGGTATTGAATATGTTGAGCTAACATATGTACGTATATTTACCGGTGAATTTGGCCTTTCCGTACAAGTCCTCAATCAAAGGTGCTTTTCCCAATTTAAACAGATGTGAGCTCAGAGCGTGAATGCAGTATATAACTCTGGGCATGTTTTTTTTGTCATACACGTCTGTCGTTTCTGGGTGAAATGTCTACAATGTAAAGAATATAGTATAACATATGTGTAACAAATAAGATTATAAACTCAAGAGACATTAGTTTATAAAACAGCTGACCGAATACTGGTTAAAAGTTGAAAAATACTATGATAAGCCATTTCGCTTAATACATGTACATATGTATAATATAATTATGTGCATATTTTAGTATTTAAAAATACTTGGGAAGGCGACAAAGCTGATGATCCCAAAGAGTTTTGGCAATTGTTACAAAACAAAACAAAAATCATAGATATTGAATACATAGATACGCCCTGACGCTCTAAGCCGATCACCCTGTTGGTGCATGCACACTCTCTCTCAGTAGCTATGTAGTTAGCTTCTAAGTCGGAAGGTCGATTGATATTTTTCGAAAATGTCAACGTATTCAGTGAAATTGTGTTACAATTACTCAAGAAAACATAAAAAGGCGGATGGCATCACATATCATAAGTAAGAATTAATATATAATGTCTTCAATTGTAGTAGTATTTTAACATATAATGAAATATCGGCGCGATATATGTACTGATGGAACAGCGGTCGACAACCTGGGTGTCACTAAATATCTTGTTGGCACTGAAGGAAATTCAGAAATCGACATTAAGTTTAAAACTACAAACAATGAACTAAATATTAAAGTGTCAGCTTTAAAATTGACCCTTGCGGAAGTTACTAATGTTTAAATATTGTAATAGTTAATGATGGTTTTATTATAGTAACATACATTTGTAGTTTAATATAGTGTGTATAGCTAAATATTTTTTTCTTAATATGGCTTTATTAGTTTGGTTTACTGTCACGCGGAGTGTCCAATAAAATAAAGTTATAAATAAAATAAAACTTCAGAGCATGTACATATGTACATAAACTGGTTGCTGACCACTGACGACCGCTGCGTCGACCTTTTTTTTCACCACTTCCCCGCTAGTTAACCCTTTGGCTGCTACGAGGTTTTTCAATGTCCAAGCGAAAAATGCTAACATTTGTAATTATTTTGAAAAAAATTAATATAATATTTTTTTTTACATACTTACTTCGCCGAACACTCGTAATTTTTATAATACTTTATATACATCTTTAAGAAGCAGTCGTGGACTCGTGCTCTCTCTTTCTGTCTTGCTTTTACATGCGTGCGTGCGAAAGAGATACCTACATATATACACTAAATAAGTTTTGACGATTGTTTTCCGAGGCTTTATTCTTTTCAATAATCTATTTTTAGATATCGATGTATCCTTACAACACGCGATATATTCGAAACAGTTAGCGGTCTCTCTCTCTTTCTTTCTTGGTTTTAATTGTGTACGTATGAGCGAGACACACAAGGATGCGAAGTTTCTAATAATCAAATAATTTTTCAACATGTATCATAAACATTTTGTATGCATTTCAGTTGCATTTGATTGATTGCATGAATTCGTGACGTCTCGTGACCTATATAATTGAAAGCGGATTTCTATTGTTTTTTGCCATTTATTTTAACTCTGCAAAATGATATCGGACAGTGAAAGTGATGAAAGCGAAATAATAGCTCCTCGCCGAGGAACTCGACAAATCAGCAGCTCTACTGATTCTGAAAATGAATTTATCGATAATAATCAATTCCCAAGTAATAACTCCTTATATGACATTGACAACGAACCCGAAATTTACTTTGATGATGAACCCGAAATTGAAGAGCTTTTATTTAAAAAATTGATAAATATTTATAAAGCTTGATTGAAAAATAAATATAAATACGTATATAAAAAAAATGTTTCGTGCCACTGATGCGCTGGTGGCTCAAAGAAAGTATCGAAATACGACAATTAATGACGTCAACAACGATCGTCGTAGCAATCTTCGCCGATTTCAAAACAACGATTTATCGTTGTTGTAGCAGTCAAAGGGTTAAACAACATCTCCGACCAAAAGTGTACGTTATGGCTTATCTAGGTTATTCTATATCTATGGACCGAATAAATATATGTATGATATAAGAATAATAAGAACATTCTTGTCATCTCAACAGTTAAACTAGATATAACATTAATGAGATTTAGGTAGTGATTTAAGCTCGGAAGGCATCTTTAAAATTCGATATATTGGAAATATATTCGACGTATAGATTGGAAATGTTAGATTAGAATTCAAACTTAAAAAGCATTTAATACTTGTGGAAGATTTGTAGTTTTCAACACTCTCAACCATTGATTTATATTGTCCGTGTGTCGGAATTGTAATCCAAATATCTGAAAGAATAAAGAAAAAATACTATATATATAAATCATTCATCGACAAATACAAATTATTCATAAGCAATGAATACTTCGTAGCGTTTTTGATCGATGTCGTATATTTTGTTCAGCGATAATTTCTCCGGGGATATGAAGTGGCCGAGTTTGGCGAGGTACACTCCGTTCCTCAAATTCTCCTCGAGATCGATCGTGGCGGGAAGGATCTCGCGGAGACAGGCCTCGAGCCAAACCTTAGCCTCTTCCAAATGACACAGATACTCGTAGGCCATCGTCTTTTGGCGCATTTCGTCCATCTCCTCAGCCGTTCTTCGCTTATCGCCGGCTGCAAATAAGAATTGTACAATTTATTCACTAGCTAAATATAACACTATGCTGCATAGTAATTTTTTTTAAATATAATATCACTTGTGTGAATCTAGAATGTTTTGGAGCATTACTTATTACATTCATTAGTATGATCTTGGAAATTCATTAAATTTCTGTTTGGGCCTACCTTTTTTGTCAATTCAAAGAATTGTTATGATACGTTTCATAATTTGGCTGATACTATTTACGATAGATGTTACAGTTTTTACACTTCAAATTCGTCATTTTACAAATCAAATTCGTCGTTTTACAAATCGAATTCGTCGTTTTACAAATCAAATTCGTCATTTTACAAATCAAATTCGTCATGTTGCAAATTAAATTAAACAATTAGATGTATTTTTTTAATATTCATTTTATTATACATAGGGAACTTTATAGAGAGTATTATAGAGAAAAAGAGAATATGTATGTATAGAGAATATATTATACACAGAGAATGCATTATTTATAATTTATAAAGGTTAATTTGCTGCAGCTGCAGGCAATTTCAGACTTTTAATGTATTAATTAATTAATTAATAAATAATGTTATTAATTTATTAATTAATACCATTATTAATTTCATACTTTTACTAAATATGAAATAATATAATTATATAATATTATATAGTATTATAATAAATAATATAATTATTATTATAATACTTTAATTAATACCATTTATAATATAATATAAATGGTATTAATTAAAGTATAAAGGTCTGATTAAAAACGAATTTTCATTTTTTTTTATATAAAATACATTCAATTATTTAATTTGATTTGCAACATGACGAATTTGATTTGTAAAATGACGAATTTGATCTGTAAAATGACGAATTTGATTTGTAAAACGACGAATTCTATTTGTAAATCGACGAATTTGATTTGTAAAACGACGAATTTGATTTGTAAAATGACGAATTTGATCTGTAAAATGACGAATTTGATTTGTAAAACGACGAATTCCATTTGTAAAACGACGAATTTGATTTGTAAAATGACGAATTTGAAGTGTAAAAACGTAGCAGCTTGATATAACAATTTGTGCAATTATTCGAAAAGTTAAGCAAAATTATTTGATTAACCCTTTGTGTGCTGACGTCTTTTCTATTGAAAACCTGCCACCCTGAAAATTTCTCTAACATTTCCAACTAGAATTATTTAGAAATCCAACAGAAAGCAGGTATAAAACTTGTAGTTAATCGAAACAAACCCTAGATCATTAACCTACATAGATAACTGCCGCCGAGGATTTCGATTTTTGTAAAGGTGTGTTTAGACTCTCTAATTTATCTTGCAACAATATAAATTAAACAAAAGACGTCTATTAATGAATGTATTTTACCAAAAGTAGTTCGATCTTCTTCATTGTTGTTAAAATGTAATGCTCACAATCTAAAATACCCAGCAGTTAGGGATTCCCATCGGGAAATTCTGCTATGGTTATAAATTCAGATATTCCGGTGTAAACCAGACTTTATAAAAATTGACATGGATTATACGACCCATTTTTTTTCAATCCTACTTGGAAAGGTTTAGCGGGTAATATTTTTGTTTATTTTTTACATACTCAAAAAATAACCCCGATCGGCGTATTGCAAGCTCATGTGATTGTTGACAAAACGCTGATCGGCGTTGATCAGCATTCAAAGGGTTAATAGCGAATGAGAAACCATGCAAAAGAACATGTTATGAAATAAGAAAAAGCTCATACATTATCACGATTTTCGTTTTTGAAACGAAAAGATTGAAATACATACAAGTACATTGACTATATTTCCCTTTTTGTTTTTAAGGTATTGTCTTAGTAAAAATGTGAGATTTTTTCGTTCTTTAACCGTTTGCCCGCGGCCGTCTTCTATGGAAGCTTTGCGCGACAAGTCTGTAGCGTGGCTGTATTCCATAGAATTTCTGAACTTTAAACGGGATTTTGAGCCTTATATACGCCTATTTCAGCTGTTTTAAGGTTCAAAATTGGTTGAATATATTACTGAAAGTTAAATGCCATCTATTCAATTTGCTTAAAATGAATATATACCAGTCAAAATTAGTTTTTTGTGGAACCATACTGAAACCTCGTTTATGTGACGTCACGTCTGTTGAACAATGGCGACGATACGTCTCAATTGTATGAAGAAAGATTATTTGACAATTAAGCCAAAACTACGATATATATTATGTATTTTATTGTTTAAAATAATACTTTATGTGTTAATTAACATATCTGGTTACTTGAGTAAAAATTAAAATCTGTATTTAAGGTCGAAAACTCGATTGCCAAATTCGCGAAAAAGATGCCGCTGCGTACAGGGCATGTTCGCTATATTTATTGCCACGGGCAAAGAGTTAAAACAAAACATATTAACAAAAATCGCTCAGTGCTAGACGGTAAGTAAATCTATCATGGTGTATTAAAACGATTATATAATATGTAGACCGCAACGTTCTTGAACAAAAAGTTTTCATTGTATTAGTCATTGCAGAGAAAATTCTGAAAATTTTCTATATGCAGCCAAGCAATGAGATTCATTTTCAATCAGTATTATTTCAAACAAATATTCCTGCAATTGTTGAGACTAATGTACTTGGTAAAAAAACCATCAACTATTGAAAAAAATCTAAAATTTTATTCAAAAATATACATTAACCTAATATAAAATGGAACATATTCAAAATGGCGGATACTATGCAATATGTTGTAATTGATTAATTAGATGGAAAAAAGCAATTCTTTTGTTTTGAAATTTGTTTGACATTTAAGGATTGCATTGTACAATTTTAAAAGTTCCATTGTATGCACTTATATCAAGTATTAGTAAGCATGCTGAAGATACACATGTAATATGCAATAATTGACGTACCTGCGATGTCAAGGGGCCCTATCAGCCCCACCGTCGGTGACATCTTGGCTGCACCAGCCGTTAGCGGCGCCCTTATTTATAATGATCGATTACTTAAATATGCAACACAAACTGCAACGGAAGTTCAACAATTGACTGCAACTAACGATAATGTCACCGTTCCTCGCTCGCAATCCGTTATCCGTTATTCGTTATCCGTTTGTCGTTTGTCGTTCGTCGTTTACTTCAAACGTATGACGGTTCAAACGCACCCGTCGTTTCGTTGCCAACCCACCATGGCTGCCAGCGCAAATGTCTGCACGGAAAATGACAGTTCGCGTTATAGTAATCCTGTCAATTTCGTGACTTTTCAATGTCTTAATGATTCAATAAACTAATCTAAACAAATAAAAACTATACTTGATATGAAATATACACTATGGGGACCAGGGCCGGCGAAAGAAATCCCGGGCCTTGGGAAAAAATAATTTCGAGCCCTATGACGAATTATAAAAAAAGGTTTTATACATATAATTTTAATCGGTCTCCTTCGCGGGACCGAAAGTGAAACGCCCGAAAACGCAAATATTGGAAGGCAAAGATCGAAAATCGAAAGATCTTAAGTCGAAAGATCAAAAAAAAAAGGTGCATGGTAAACGGTACTATGTACATATAATGGTTACCTGACAACTCGTTCACAGATTTTCCGTAAACCGATGATGCGCTCCAGGCATTACGTATACGGCCATCTCTTTCTCACCCCGTCTGTTCACCATGATCTTGTTTACTATGCCATTACGTATGCAGCCATCTCTTTCACATACCGTCTGTTATCGGTGAAAAAATGGCTGCATACGTAATGGCAGAGTGAACGAGATCAAGGTGAACAGACAGGGTGAGAAAGAGATGGCCGTATACGTAATGCCTGGAGCGCATCATCGGTTTACGGAAAATCTGTGAACGAGTTGTCGTGTCACCATATAATATATATGAGTGCCATGCGGTGAAATTATCTCTCTTTTTGTCATACAGCCTTGTTTAATGTGCGTGCGCAGAATACGGGAGGAAAAGCCTGTTCCTCTTGTATCCTGCTCGCGCAAATTAAGTGAGGATGTACCACGGGGGGAGAGACCCTTTTTTTGTTATCTTTCGACTTAAGATCTTTCGATTTTCGATATTTGCGTTTTCGGGCGTTTCACTTTCGGTCCCGTGAGGTAGACCCAATTTTAATATGTGAAAAATCTATCAGAACTATTACATAATACTTATCTATAGGTTATTATTTTTTGAAATAACTCAATAAGAAAATATAACATAACAGGGTACGATTTTCCTCGAGTAGTCCGGGCCCTGGAACTTTACACCGGCTCTCTCCCCCTGTGGTTCCGTGATTACTAGTCAAATGTGAACCGGTCACAGAACAACCGGTCGCTCTAGATCGGTCACACGTGATCACCCGTCACACTAAAACTGGTCACACCCTAAAATCGGTCAACCAGTTTTCTCGTGACCAATTTTAGGGTGTGACCAATTTTCTCGTGATCAGTTTTGTGTGACGGGGGATCACGTGTGACCGATCTAGAGCGTCCGGTTGTCCTGCGACTGGTTCACATGACCAGTAGTCCGTTTACCCCCCATGTAATCAGCCCTGATGGGGACACTGCGACACGGTTGGACCGGTAAACGGATTATTTCGCATATTGCGATCGCACACACGACAGTCGTTGAATATCTGGTTCGGTGATCACGTCCCAAATGTGAATCGCTACCAGGATAACCGCTGCTACGAAAATCTCTCGCGTCGCCTCCTGTCGTACGAAAATTCGTCGCACAGAAAAATTGCCATACGAAACTAACTGCCCAAATATTGCTCAAAATTGCCCAAATCTCAATTCAAAATTGACCAATATTTGGACAGTTTTCTGTACGGTAATTTTCCTGTGCGATGAATTTTCGTGCGCAGGAAATCCAAGCGAGCGATTTTCGTAGCGGCTGCTTTCGTGGCAGCGATTTACATTTGGTATTTAACCCGTTTACCGAATATCTGACACTTGAGTTCTCATTATTAGTATGATAGTTCGTGTGGATATATCTCGATGGATTTAATTTTCGGGTGCCAGATATTTCGTGGTAAAGATTTTAGTGACGCGTGTGAGATCACTTTGTGCGGAATTATCACCTATTGTCGTGTGCGCGATCGCAATGTGGGAAATAATCTGTTAATCTGTTAATTTTCGTGTGCGAAATAATCGAAAGATCTGAGTATGTCCCCACCAAAGTCATAAATTTACAAAAGAAAAAAATCTTCAATGGGAGATATGATACTCTAAGCTAGATGGCTTCATGGTTCTTGATCTGATTTCGATTTTAGAATTAAAATAGTCAATACATTCAAACATCGCACTCTTGTTTTCTTCTTGTAAAGTGAGTTCAGTGTCCCTCGTTTGCTCCCCTGCTAACCACTTTTCAATCCTAGATCTTCTCTCTATTACGATTTCATGATCATCGGTCGTTAAGCTTCTGCTTAACACTGAGAGGCGCCGAGTTCGATCCCTTGAGCTGACCTCGATTGAAAAGAATTTTTCTGAGTATATCTGTAATGCTGCTGGTCAGACCAGGATTTGTGACTCCTGGTTGATCGTTTCCTATCAGAGTTTGCCAATTTTCTCTGATTTCATTGTTGAAACGATTCCCGATTAAAAATTGGCTAAAAATCCTTCCTACCCACTATGTCACCACTATTTGAGTATGATTAATGTAAATATTACAATAAAAATGTATGTACAATTCATAGATGTCTCGTTAATTGTCGAGTTTAAGTCAGTGTCTCGTAATTTAGCGACTTATATAATAAAAAAAATGCTGTATTGTTTGTAATTTGGCCAGGAAGGCGCATTGGGGTTTACCTGTAATGCCTTCCTGGTATGAAAAAAAAAAAATAATAATAATAATAAAAAAAAAGCGCCTGTTCAATTGCATGCTCCACTAGGTGACACCGCGCTTCTCTAGTTATCTTCTAGCTCCTATTATTGATAATAATGGCACCCCTAACTACCCTTGAGTTGGAGTGTTTTTACTTTTGTATCGTGTTGCGAGATATTTCACGAAATTCAGGTAAACAAACATATCCCCAGATGTATGAGTCGTTTGGGCTACGCATTAATTCTTTTAAATTTTTTAGTATCATATAGTTATGTATTTTTTTTTTCATTTTGACACCCAAACGCTCCTGCTTGGCGTACTGGGTGGTGGATCTGACATTACTACTTTCCCCCCTGTTAAATAAAGTATTCGTATATCAAACCACCCCGTCGTTTCACTTGCTCGCCCCCCTTCCCCCATAGTACATTATCAAATAAATAAGGGAAACAGTACGATTGTTATATAGTCTTAAGGTCTGGTTCAAAATATGACCCCCATTTTATGATTTTTTTTTTAATTTTCACTTACCAGAGCGCTGCAATTCGGTTGGTATACACATACATAGGTATATATCGATGGCATGGTGCACAGATATTGTATGTCCATTTTTGAATTGGTATCGAATTTTAAGTTTGTAGATGTTGGAATAATTCTAAATAATATCTGTACACCAAGCCATCGATATGTATATCAATATTATATTCAATAAATTTTCATCTCTTTTTCTTCATTAAAATATTTTTTAATTCTGAATGGAGGCCGACTGAAAATTAACTGTATCTCAATATTTTTCAAACACATACATATATCCAATCACCTACTTAACAGACTAACACAGCTGGACAGGGAAAGTAGAAAAGTAGGATTAAAAATTAACGTAGATAAGACCAAACTAATGTTCAATAGTTATTGCATGCCTGATAGCATCCCATTAGATGATAAACCAGTAGAAGTATATAAATAATTATTTATATTTAGGTCAAATAATTGACATGTCTGTTAATAAAGATGAAGAGATAAAGAGACGTATGAAATTAGGATGGACGAATGCTGTTTTTAAATCAAAAATGCCACTCTGCTTGAAGAAAAAGACCTTCGATCAATGCGTTTTGCCAGTGATGACGTATGGATGTGAAACTTGGACACTGAACGCCAAGATGCTGCAAAAAATCTAATGCATTCAAAGAAGTATGGAACGCTGTATTCTTGGCATTACGAGGAAAGACAGAAAGCGGAACACGTGGGTGAGAAGTATGACAAGGGTAGTGGACATAGTGGATAGAGTGAAGAGATTGAAATGGCAATGGGCGGGTCACGTGGCTAGAAGGATGGACGAAAGGTGGACAAAATAAGTACTTGAATGGTACCCGAGAGAATGCAAAAGGGTAAAAGGAAGACCGCAAGGAAGATGGGTGGACGAAATTAGGAAAATGTGCGGGGTGAGAAGGATGAGAGTTGCGCAAAACAGAGATGAGTGGAAGCGTGTTGGAGAGGCCTTCATCCAGCAGTGGATGGCGAATGGCTGTAAATGATGATGATGATGATGATGATATCCAATTACTTTTGAAATATCAAATAAGTGAATGATTCTCATTATTTCTACTTATGAACAAAATATGTAACAAGGTAGATGGAAAAACAATTTCTCAAATCTCAACTAAATATATGTAACTCGATTTAAAATATTAATTATGAAGTATCAATTTTCCAAAAAAAAAACATTAAACATCTCAAAAATTATGTATTTAATAAAAACAGTCTTCATTTTAACATTATCTCCATGTTACGGTTTCTTAGGATTTTAGGAACAAAATGGTTACTCAACTACTAGACCTCATCTAATAATAAACAAAGGGAACTATAAAACAGTATTTATTAATATATTTTCCATTGAAAAACTTACCATTGTCTCATACAGTAATTATCCAAAATGTACTGTGAATATTAAATATACTATATTTAATTAGTAATAAAAAATTTAAACAAGAAAAAAAACGAATTTCGGTTAAGGTGACAAAATTATACACAATTATATATTTTAAAAATTTATTTTGATTTTGAAATAGCTTTTGTGAAGCTAACGAAAAAAATATAAACAAAAAAACGTACATATATCAAAACTTAACATAGGCAATTTCATTGTACATATTGAACGGAACTTTCTCTTATATTCTAATGACTTTTTTCAATTGAATCGACAACGGCATTAACATAATAATAAAAATTTAAATCATTTCTCATCTAAATGCGTCATTTACCGTAAAACAAAAACTTATTATTCTGAATCAGATATTTCCAAAACTTCATTATCATTACTAGGCAAAATGATCACATCGTCGTCTTCATCATCAGTCGTCTTTTGTTGTTCGACTTCCGCACGTTTGAACGACTCACTGAACTTGATAAACGATTCACTCAACAAAGAACTATTTCCGCTACGTGAAGTCTTCATGAAGGAATTTTGAAACGTCGAACTAGGCGCGAGATCGGTCAAATTGGTAAACCTCGTATTATTAATAGTCGAATCCACTAGCACGTTGACGTCGGTATCCACGGCTTTGCTCGACGACTCTTCCGTCGATATCTGCTTCAGAGCCGTGCGTTCTCGCGATTGCAAGATGGTGTTCAGATTTGAAGTGCCGCACACGTACTTCTTTAATATTTGCGTCGACAGCGTGTCCAAGATTGTGTACAATTTTACATTCGTCGGATATAGCCAGCTCACGCGGCTCTGGTTCCCGTTTGGATTATGGTTGTCGATTTCGATGTCGACGGCGTCGTTGAACCCATATGGACCCAAGAATACGCAATTCTCGCCTTGACAGGGAGCCGCGTACAATCCAAAGTGGACCTTCTCCGTGGATTCCGATGTGTCTTTAGAAGGTATCCGGATGAATTCTTTAGCTTTTTGAGCTTCACTTATGGCTACTTGTATGCTGATTATGTTAGAGTAAAATTTTTTGCTATTCACGCGTATTCCACGGAAATCTTTACTGATCAAAATCAAGAGCCAATATTTATTATTTTTAACTGTAGTGGGTGGAATCAATTTAATCAGCAGATCTTTCCTGACTTTGACAACTTTCGGAAAGGAATTTTGTTGACTCGGACCCGATTGTACATTTGATTGTACTTTTTTATTTATTTTCGGTACGATGTTTTGCAATTTGGATACAATCGGAATGAGTCTCGGTCTGAAAACGTTCACATCATTGGAAATTATATTTTCAAGTCCATCGAGGGACTGATTACCCTCGCTCGAGGATTTTTGGTATTCCGAGATGCCAAATATTTGCCAGGCGTACGACTTTCCCAACAAGAGATAGTGACAGTCTTTGGTGAT
Source organism: Arctopsyche grandis (assembly GCF_051622035.1). NCBI lineage: Eukaryota > Metazoa > Arthropoda > Insecta > Trichoptera > Hydropsychidae > Arctopsyche > Arctopsyche grandis. The sequence continues at coordinate 2,316,378 of NC_135360.1, read as the reverse complement.
CTTATATGAGACAATTTCTTTCAAAAATGGCGGATGCATGTCTATCAGCTTTTTACTGGCAAGCGTTATGTTAACGCATACATGGGGGCAAGATATGCTATCTTTTAACGTTATGAATTGTAAATAAGGCGGCTTTATAGTAAGCCAGATGAAAATCTTCTGTAGGCAATTGTTGCTGATTATCGAACTCAAAGACATGGCATGGAACTTGTTTTCTATAGGAGGAATGATACAGTTGTTTTTGTTGAGCAATTTATCAACGTTATTACAGACGATTCCGCACATTTTGCTGAAATCGGTTTTGTTCGGAATGGAAATTACTGGAGGGTCTTGCTTTTCGTTAACATTTTTAACATTGGTCATATTTGAATGATCAATGTTTTCATTTACTTTGTTGACTTCCGAGTCGACGACCTTGGTATTGGACGTGTTGATCTGCGTAACGAGTGTGCTCGGATCTTCGACAGTGCTTTGAGATAGTCTGATGTCGTTGTTTCTGTTCAAGTAATTGACTTTCTTTTCGACTACTCTCTTCAATATTTCAGGGTCGTACGTCGTTCGGGAGCAGGGAATGTCGGCTATGACTTTAATTTCGACATTCCTCTGGAAACTCAAAGTGCTATCTACGATGCTTTGGCATTCGTGGTCATCGTGTGTCGTCGAAAAGCCAAACTGAACACCTTCGACCAGCAGACCTTTACAGAAGCATCTATACAGCTGGTGGACCATACACCAAGGATCGCCGTTTATGAAACTAGGTAACTTTGGCAATAATATTTTCACTTCCGAAGAGAGTTGATGTTCTTTGGGACTTACGTCTTTCCCCTTAGAAAATGAGCCTTTGTAGTCTTCGAATCTCTTTGGCAGTTTGACGCCTCTGCGCTTGGCGCCTACTAAAATAGTCTGATCGTCAGATCGAATCACCGTTCGGTGAAATTTCTTTTCTTCTTTCGAAAGGTTCCTGTTGACTTGGTGTTGCAAGTTTAAAACCGCCGACTGTGAAATTTTCGGTGACTTTTCGGGGCTGCAAATATTGCTCGACGACTTTTTGTCATCTTCCAGATTGCACTTGCAATCGAACATGCACTCCGGGGAGCCGCAATGTTCATTTAAAAAATAGTTTGTATTCAAACTGTTACAAACACACCCCAACTTGCAATAATCATTATTGCAATTCTCTTTCATAGCATCCCCTCCGATATCTATCACGGTAACGTTGAGTTTCTTCAACTCGTTGACGTACTTTCTTTTGACTCCTTTCTTTTTATTAACAAATTTACTATCTAACAACATACTTTCATCAGTTTTGGGAGCGTCCGATGGATCATATTTACAAATGGAGTCTTGAAACTCTTCAACGCATACCGCTTTTAGAATGTCGGATAAAACAGATGCGACACATTCGTCGCGCGGATTCTTCGGTTCGTAGTTATCTAAAAAGTCCAGTCGTGTATCCAGATCGGAAGCGGACGTGCGGTTTTTGTATTCATTCTCTGAATTCTTTCTCCAGAAGCAATCCGCCATGTCCAAGTCTCGTCTCATTAAAATGCGAGACTGGTTGTTCTCATATGGAATGATAAACGTGTGCGAGGCATTTTTAGCCGGTAATTTATTGTCGAGGGTTGACGATGCAAAGTTTGCCCAAGGCGCGTCTATAAAACCTTGCGAATTTCTCACACGCTTTAAATTCACACAGACGTTGGCGTCCAAAGGACTACCAATCAGAGGAGAAATTTCCAAAGCAACAGGCGGCATTTTGATAAGCTCAACTTCTCCTAAGCCAGTGTTGGGTTCGAAATTATTCAACTTGGGTTTCTTGCATAGGGGTCCAGGTTTCAGTTTAATGTTCATGTAAGTCAAAAGTCCTTTTCTTTTACTAGTCACATTTTTCGTTGGGGTCGGAAGTTTAGTTTTGACGACTCCTTTTGTATTTCTTTCTTCAAATTTTTTTGGCAGTTTTACGATCGATTTAAAGGCGACGTCTCGAACGTTTCCTCCACTGTTGCCGGAAAGTAAAATATCGCAACCATCAACTTTAATATACTGCTCTGGAAATTTGTGCGACGAAATATTCAACTTTTGCAAAATCTTCCATGAAAATCGATTCAAGGGCGAAAATTCGGTTACAAATTTCTCCAGAACATTCACGATACTATTATCCAATACTGTATTCTTATGACCACTTTTCGTGAACTGAGATATAAAGTTTTCATTCCGGTACAGAATTTCTTCAAAACTAGTGGAATCATCGTCAATGTCTGATTCAAGATTTTCTTTTGAAATTTCTGAAATTTCAACAGGTTTTTCATTCGTATGGTTGTTATTAATTTTATCGTTTTTCTTCTTTACATCACAATCTGACTTTCTGTCCCGCTTAGAACATTTTGAATTCTGTTTGGGTATCGGAGATTGACGAGATTTGTTTGGTTGTTTCGGTTGATTTATGGCACATTGAGAATTAGGAACAATTGGGTCGGGTTGGATTACATCACCTAAAATCAACAGATCCTCTATGTTCTGATTGTATACGATTTCCGGAAGATCGTAGATCGGATGGTGGTAAGAAAACACAAAGGCGGAATTTTCACCCATCTGGATGTTGTGATTGTGTCGACAAAATCTGTAACGGAAATAGTAAAAACATTAATACCTACAAAAAAAAGTATAAAAATTAAATTATATTTAATATTTTTTTATTAATTGAATCTCATATGTATTTTTTTTTTATTTATTTACTATCGGCGAAATTAAAAAAATTAAAACTATTTTTACTGCATATTGAACATCTCGAGATGACTAGATATCGGTTTACGAATATTTTATTGTATATCCGAAAAAGCATTTCGCAGCAATTTGTTGCCCTGCGCCATAATGTTTAAATATTAAATAAACAAGTTTATTTTCAAAATTTTTTAACCTTCTTTGTATTATTATTATACATATGTATATAATAATACATATATATATATATATATATATATATATATATATATATATATATATATATATATATATATATATATATATAAAGACGGTAATCTGCGTGTGTGTGTGTCCTAACGCCAGCCGAACATAATGAACGAATCGATAATAAAATCATGTATCAATCCGAAAGCACCCGTTGAAATTTCAACGGGCATCAAACTAGTTTACAAATAATATTCAATATTACTTCAACAGTTGTTCAACAACCAAAAAAAAATGTTATTTCGATAAATAAATTTGTGTATTCATTGTTTGCTTTACAACCTATATAATTATCATTTATTACACTATCACGGAGATGACATTTCCAAAAAAAATAAAAAAATAATACCGATAAATTAATATCAGTTAAAAAAAAATAAAATCCCAAGGCATTTTTTCATAAAATTCTTTGCATATACTTTAGGGGGCCCAACTTATAATTTTAACCCGAGGCCCCGTGGAGCCTGCAGCTGTCTCCGAATGCACATATGACAAAAAAGATCGAAATCTCAAAGAGTCAATGCGAGTTGAAGGAAAGAGGTGAGGGGGGGGGGATATTTTTTTATTTTTTGTAGCCCCTCCCCGTCTATGTTAAAATAATAAGGGGAAGAAACTTCTTGTTGAAGATTTTAAGGATAAAATTAATCTCCTTAAAATGACTCGTAATATTCTAGTGAATATATAAATAAAATCGCAATTTATAATACATACATAGTAATCACGCCTGCACAACAGGAACGCGCCTATTAGGTGAGTTACCGGTGGCCATGTTGAATATTGTCCAAGTCGTAGAAAATCAGTCAAATAAATCGAAACCAAACTCCAATCTTATCCGGATCCACTCGGATGCATCACACGAGCTGAAAATGTTCGTAAATTGTCGTAAAAAAGCAATAAGGTATATTGGTAAAACCAGTGCCGATTTTGGGGGGGGGGGGGGGGCTGGGTCGGTCTGATATTATTAGCAATGAACTGATGAATTTAAAAGCCTTTCACTCATTGTATCAAATTTTATACAACAGCACAATTTACAAGAATTAAGGTCTGACCGCACTATGCGTCAAACGAACGATCCGACACTACACAACAGTGTGCGACAATACTAGGTAAACCGCACTTGAACGACAGCGATGCGACACTACACAGTAAATTATGTCAATCATTCGTTCGGTACCTCGGAACAAGATGGACGAAACGGACGCTATTATATGTAGTATCTTTGATATGGGAGGAAGAAGAACAATCGAGAAAAACCAAAAGTGCAATTTCAAAGAGAATAATTGTCGCAAGACGACCCCCCACTCAACGACACTTGCGTCAAAGTTGGTCGGAAAGTTAACTTTGACGCACGATGTCGTTCTACGTCATGCGACTGTCGCGCAGTGCGTTATGTTTCGTACAATTTCATACAAACAATATTTGGTCGCGTACTGTTGTAAAGTGTCGGATCGTTCGATTGTCGCATAGTACGGTCAGACCTTAATTCTTGTAAATTGTGCTGTTTTTTTAAATTTAATACAATGAGTGAAAGGCTTTTAAATTGATAAGTTATTTTGATAAGGCTTTTAAATTGATAATCCAAACATTTGGGTTTCTATGCTTTTGCTGAAACTGTAGCAAGGTCCCAAGGCGGGGAAAAATGAGGATGGTAATCCGGTTATTTATAATTTTTTCTAAGAGTGTTTAGGAAAAATTGCCCGAGGGCGCCATTGGGTGTATGCTGGCCGGTTCGGTGATTACTAGTCAAATGTGAACCGGTCGGTCACACGTGATCAACCGTCACACTAAAACTGGTCTGAATTAAACTAAACTGGAAAACTGAATTAAAAATTGGTCGAATTTTTGGGTGTGACCAGTTTTTTCGTGACCAATTTTCGGGTGTGACCAGTTTTAGGGTGTGACAGGTGTTCACATATGACCGATCTAGAGCGACCGGTTGTCCTGTGACTGGTTCACATATGACTAGTAGTCCGTTTATCTGCTGGCCGGCACTGGGTAAGACAGTGGTAGGTGCATGGCAACACCGATCGCATGTGGGTGCGGGACGAATGACGAACGCGACGAATTAAAATGGCGGTCGGAAAAAATGAGCGCACGTACACACATAGAACAAAAACTAGTAATGAGCGCCTCGATTGAGAGACCGAACGAAATGGCGACGAGCGACGACTCAATCGACGAAGCCACGCTGGCCACAAACAAACATGGCGGACGAGCCACTGCTGCCAACCGTCGACGACCAATAATCAATTGCCGACTACAGCCGCTGCGACACGCATTCATCGCGCGATGACGCGGCAATCAGCTTTTTAGACAACCGCCATCTTAACTTAGTACCACATACATAGGTATATATGTACGTATGCGTGAGAAAATCGTACGAAAAATTACGAACATACGCTCATGCGATACAATGATAGGGTACTTCTTGTGTACTTACTAGAGAGAGAGATAGAGTGCGAGGGGGATTTGGCGTTTGGCGATAGCGTGGCTCTGAGATTATCCGTATCCTGAGTGACGTATACGTATCCGTATCCGGATGACAGCGGCAGGCGGACGAGCTCGAGCTTGCCGATCCGGGCTCGGGCCTACCAACCTCACTTCGGTGCGCTGTGCGTCAGCCATTTTTGTTTCACACGCGACTACAAACACGTCCATGTACAATTTTTTTCCATTTATTTATTTATTTATTTCATAGTTTTGGACCATTGTGGCATTACAGGAAGAACCTAATGCGCCACAATGGCCTAAATTTGATCAAGATAAAACAAAATACAAATATAAAACAAGTAAAATATAAAATAAATGAAAAAAGCAAAAGCAGAAAACATGGTAAAATAAAATAAAAAAAAAGTAACAAATGAAAAATAATAAATCAGAAAAAAAAAATGAACAAAAGTGTAAAAATCAAAAATAAAATCCATAAATCCCATTCTTTGTTTACATTGAACAAAATTAAAATAGTACATAAAAATGTACAACAAGTAAACCAAAATAAAACAAAATATGAATAAAAAATAAAATCACAGCGAGGCCCAAATGGAAGAGAGTAGATTAAGATTCCACTCATACATCACATTCAAATTAAGAAAGTAATGATGAGCGCAGGCTACCAGATAAATATGCTAAAATAATATCCGATAATCTACGCTCACCGAGGTGGAAAATATCGCATTCAGGGATGGCAGCAACGATTTCATTGAGAAGTCTAATAGCTCTTGTATTTATGTAGGTATCGAACGAGGGTGTAATACGGCATCGAAACGAACCGAACGGCTAAATAAACGTCTTTGTCAAATATTTTGAAATTTTAATTTATTTTAATCTTTAATTTCTACCGGGAAGGCCTGACAGGTAACACCAATGCGCTTTCCTGGCCAGAAACATTTTACATTTGATACAAATATTATATCCTAAGTAAGTTTTCTTTATATGTACCAAATCGGTCCCTACGAAAATGGCCCCTTTTGCGAGCTTCCATTGCCTCCACTGATTATCGTCAAAACTCTTATATCGTGAGAGTGTGCAATTTTTACAATGGCTTAGAAGAGAATATTGACCTATTTTATGACAGTTCAATAACTATTAGGAACTTATTTGCAAGATTGGTTTTTTTTAACCCGTTCTTTTTTTTGTTTTGTTTTTTACTTTAATCCGTTTCGCTTAAGAGGGCTGGCCACCAGCGCCTTGTCCATACAAACGTATTACACTTCTTCCTTCCTCAATTATGGCACTAGAGAAATTATTTTTTAATATGCTATGGATATCCACCATTGGGATGCATCTATCGTTTTATTTTTTTGATTAGTTATTTTTTATAGGAGCTAGCTATATTAGCTCTTTTTTACACTCGCGAAAAGACTCCAGCGTGCTTATTTAACGGTCGATTTTAAAAAAAATAAGCGCATAGTTGCACAGAAAATATCTTTCTCATACCGATGATGAATTTTATTTTAAAAATTGGTCGAGTTTTGGAGGAGAAAATAGGAGAATACGAAACCTCGATTTTGTCGATTTAAAATACGTATTATCTGGTCGAAGCGAATCTGTCGCATTCACTCAATATATATATATTGATATATATTGTCGCATTCACTCAATATATACATATATCGAAGAAAGGAACGGCAACAAAATTAAGGTTTCGGGTGAACAGCCCTCTTAATTTTCTACTGTTACTCACCATAATCTACTATTATTTACGAATATGTCATTATTTTTCTTTTTGTATTGTTATTTATTTTTTTCTTTTTTGATTGGCCCTTCATAGAGAGTTCCATTTTTCATGCTATTCGAAGAAACTTTTAATTGGCTTATATTTGACTATTTATTTTATTATCTTTATTTTAACTGTAAGTTTCTCTCTGTTTATTAAATAAATAAATAAATAAAATAAAAATTAGTAGTATACAAAGTACATAAATACATATCAATTAATATTCATAGAGAAATCTATGGTAAAATTTGTAAATTTGCAGCATTTTTTAAACAATTCAGCGAAATTTAGTAAATGCATATCGATTAACGTCCAAAGAGACATTTATGGTCAAATTTGCAGCATTTTATATAATTCAGCGAAATTCGAGATTTTGGATAAGTTTGCCAATTTGTTGGAACCATTTCAATGAAAATCAGATAAATTTGCAAACTCTGATAGGAAACGATCGACCTGGATCACAAATCCAAAGTATGGCCAGCAGAGACCAGTGGGGTTTGAACCTGTGACCACTTGAAATAATTATTAGTATCGAAAACTATCTAGTTGGAAGCCAGTGTATAGTTTAAGGGCTCTTGATATTTTTTAAATCACGCCCGCCTTTTATAATATCCAAGCAATATGCAACCCCAGCCATATTTGCACAAAAAAGCATATTTAATGGAAAATAAAACACACTAAAGGGAGTTATTGATTCGACAAAATTAACTAGATTATTAACAAAACAGGTAGTCATAACGAATCCATGACCATCAGTGGCGTGCGGTGAAAATCTCCCTATTTACTTATGTGTGCGCGAGCAGGATAAAGGGGGACTAGTTTTGACGTCACCTATTCCCTTGTATCCTGCTCGCGCACACGTAAGTAAGGCTATACGACAAAAACAGGTAGAATTTTACGGCACGGCTATGCAAAATAGTAAGAAGAGGTATGTAAAAATAGCATTAATCCTAGGGCGAAGTAAGAAGAGGTATGTAAAAATAGCATTAATTATATACAACTTTTTTAATAAGAAATTGAAAATTTTCGGTTTATCATTCGGCTATTGAAAATAATTTGTTCTAAATTGCACAAAAGGTAAAAAAAAAAAAACAAGAAAAAGACCACTTACAGCCAGTTATAATCGCCACTTTGTCATTAAGGTGTTAGTGGAAGGGGGTAGTGCGTTGAAATGGGGTGGTAAAATGTACAAGTGGTCACCCGTTTTTCTTTACTTGATGCCACTCTGTAAGTAGTGTGCTGGCCGTCAACGAATTTACCCATCAAAGTAATCATCACCATCTGTTTCTTGCTTTTGTTTTGGTAGTCAGCAATAAGTAAATAGCGTGTTAAAGGATCGTTTCGCAAATCTATTTATCTTATACTTAAGAGGGCTGGACGCCAGCGCCTTGTCCATACAAACGTATTACACTTCTCCCTTCCTCAATTATGGCACTAGACAAACTATTTTTTAATATGCTATGGATATCCACCATTGGGATGCATCTTTGGTTGTATTTTTTTGATTAGTTATTTTTTATAGGAGCTAAGAGCCGCCAAACATCTATAAAATCGCCTCTTTTTTACACTCACGAAAAGAGTCCAGCGTGCTTATTTAACGGTCGATTTAAAAAAAAATACGCACATAGTTGCACAGAAAATATCTTTCTCATACCGATGATGAATTTTTTTTTTTAAATTGGTCCAGTATTGGAGAAGAAAATAGGAGAATACGAAACCTCGATTTTGTCGATTTAAAATACGTATTATCTGGTCGAAGCGCTGTCGCATTCGCTCAATATATATATCGAAGAAAGGAACGGCAACAAAATTAAGATTTCAGGTGTACAGCCCTCTTAATTGGGGATGCTAAAAGTATTCAGAGAAGCAGAAAATGAATTTGATATCACCTGTTTCTTTTTCTGAATTCAAGAACCCTTTGAACGGTCACAACCGGTAATGCAGCTATGTATTGATCACTTGACCTAAAACAATATATTAAATATCAGTGGATTAATATGGGTCTACCTCATTGCACTGCTTTGAAATATCTCGAGACTCGTTTTCCCGACTTTTTCGGTGTATTTCGTCATCGAGTTTGTACAAATCACATTCGAAATATTTCTTGTATGTATATTAAAGATATTACACACATGTATAAAAAATATATATTTGTTAAAAACATACAAACTCCAATTCAAGCAGACGAAAAATCCAAAAATCGAGTCTCGGGATATTTCAAGTTGGTCGAACACAGCACACTGGATTAATATATCGCTATATATTAAGGTTGAACAGGAACACTACCAACACCATAAAAGGTTCTCAGTTATATTGCTAGGCTTAGCTGTTAACTTTCCAGGCTAATATATTTAAAAAATATATATTTGGAGTAAGTAAATTCATTGGAAGAAGACTAATGATATTCGGTCGAAAGGTGAATGGGATATCTTACCTGGTCTTGATTTTGAGCAATGCACATTGATGAGCTTAAAATGTATTGGATGATACCATTCATGAAACCGTATTCAATTAAAGTGGTCAATAATTATAAACTTTGCTCGAAAGCGTGCCTCTGGTACATAGTAACAAGGAAATAAACCTAATACTTTTGATCGTCGGCAAACAAAAAAAGGCGAATTTTTACTATTTTGGCTTCATACTATATTGTTTAGAATCCCGCAACTCATTATATATATAGGGTGGCCAGAAGTCCCGTATTTATGGGACAAGTTTCGTTTTCTAAAATTTTATCCCACTGTCCCGGTGAAGGTCGTCGGGACAGTTAAATGTCTCCATATTCAAGTAATTGTTTCTTAAAAACTATATTCATAATATATTTGAGACTACTTTTTGGTCCTTGGAGCACTGAAGCAGTTAATATGTTTATTTGTATATTTCGGAAAAGCAAAAAACTTTAAACAAGTTTTTACTTGGATGTCTTCAGAAAAACAACCACACTATTTTATTTATTGAAAAATCAACAGACAACAAGATGTAGACATGCATAAAAACAAAGAGTAAATATAAGAGTATATGTATATATAACATCCGAGTCCAATTACAGATTTTTACAAAGATAATTTAATGTAAAAGATAAATACAAGATTAACAAATGAAAAAAAAAATGAAAGCTATAACTTTGACAAAATAGCACATTGCATAACTAAACTTAAGTGTTAAAATATTGGAAAAATGTTATAAAATAGAATAGAAGAAGAAATGGAAATTTATAAACATAAACAAATGAAAAAGAATAGAATAAAAGCTATAGCATGACAAAATAGCACATTGCAAAACTAAACTAAAGTGTTAAAATATTGGAAAAAGGTTATAAAATATAATAGAAGAAGAAATGTATCAATCGGTCAAGATTCTCTTGATGTTAGTCCTGAATTGATGTAGGGAAATACCGAACAGATCAACCTCATTCAGCTCGCCGTTAAACATACGATAAACACGCTGCAGATAAGAATATTTTTGGGAATTAGTATTGAAAGGATTAAGTGAAAAGAGTGCAACGTGTCTAGAATACCTAACTGGGATCCTGAAATCAACCTTATTCAGTAAATCAGAACAATCAAGGAAACCATTTATGAGCTTAGAGAAGAATGAGGCATCAGTAAGTCGTCTATGAAGTCGACTATGAAGAAGTTCAAGAAAAAGCCGAATATCTGTCTGATTTAGGAATATAAATAAATGAAAATGACCTCTTAAAACAATATTTATTCTGTTCTAGTATACTAGAACAGAATAAATATTGTTTTAAGAGGTCATTTTCATTTATTTATATTCAAATTAAATTAAATTGTAAAATAGAAAATGATCAGTAGATCAGTAGCTATTAAAATAGATATAAGATGTATTGTGAACATAATTTCGTAATAATAAAAAGCATTTAAAAATCAAAAGTATTATATTACTTTTGATTTTTAAATGCTTTTTATTATTACGAAATTATGTTCACAATACATCTTATATCTATTTTAATAGCTACTGATCTACTGATCATTTTCTATTTTACAATTTAATTTAATTTGGTTAGTAATCATAGTATTATATTATTCTAATGTTAATCTACAGCATAATAGGAAAAATAGCTCAAAAACCTATTTACAATCCTTATAAATGCTCATAATACGTCTAATACATAATATTAATTAAAGACTGTCTAATGTCGATGACCTAAAGCAGATTGTGTTTAGGTAACCTGAAGGGTATAGACATTTAGTTGTAATCACCGAGACTCTTCACAAGTGTGTTAGTATGGTTATTAGTGATTCTGTCATAAAATCTACTGGTTTGTTTGTTAGTAATGTCTGTAACAAACGGAATATTATTTATAGCATGCGTTTTTTCAAGTTAGTATATATGGGTGTATTATAAATTATTTTTTAGTATATTACTTAGTATGTATTAGTAGTATAGTAACGGTATATTCCTAAATAAATTTTAGGAATATACCATTTGGTCATCTTCAATTTTGTTTAAAGTGGATAAAAATACCATGCAATGAGAACCAATTTTATCTCCATTGTCGAGGTAGTCAAATAAAAAAAAATGAATTATTTAGTTATTTATTCGCATTGCCTGCACACAGTGCAAAAAAAAAATTAACAAAAGGAAACAAAAAGAGATTACGCAAGATGGAAGACGCTGTTTTATTATAAAATGTAAAAATATCTTTCTACCAAAAATGACCCGTATTCATATTTTATAAATCTGGCGACTCTAATAATATAGGGAAAGATGGAAGAAAAACGTAGACCGATGAGGATCAAATCTAGGTGAGAGGTTTCAAATTCAAATAAATATATATTATATATTGGCGTTTTCATCAGTGGCGGCTCGTCCATATGGGCTGCGGGCTGCAGTCCTTCCAGTACAGTACAAATGCATGCTATTTTCATCGTCCACATGGGCTGCGGGTCTGCAGTCCTCCCATTATAGTTCATATGCATGCTATTTTTGTTTTAATTCGATCACCGGTTTGGTTAACGAGTCTGATTAATCTCTGCAGCCCCCCCCACTATGAATTCTCACAAGCCACTATTGGTTTTCATTTTACTTGTATTGATATACTATTTGACACGAAACTGTCAAGGAAGTGCAAAGCTCTGCAGACAAGATCCAACCCAATTATGTAATACTTTTCAAAAGCAGGCAGTAAATATACATACTAATAAGTTGTCTATTGTTACTGAATATTCAAGTTTGTGAATATTATACAAGAAAAATTATCATTTTCAAATTATACAAATGGAAAAAGCTTTACCCAAGAGCCTGGCCATACCAGGTGACTCGCAGGCAAGTGAGTGACTTTGTTGCCCAAGGGTAGTTGTTCGTGGTCACTCTTGGTCAACCAAGAGGCATCAATGACGATGCCGTCACACGTGCTGATAGTTTTCAATGTGTGACGATGCAGTCACACTTGTTCATATTTTTTTCAAAACAGAGTCGCCAGTCATCGGTAACTATTCACCAAGAGTGGCAGCCTTCAATACATTTTGAGGGATCGCGACGGTTGTTTAGGTAATAAAATCATCGTGACAAACCCAACAACTGCAACGGACCTCGACGGCCAGGTGACTTTACGACTTGGGCAATCAACGAGTTGCCTGGTGTGGCATGCTTCATACAACTGTATACATTTGATCTGCATGCGCAACATAATCACCCAGAGTGGCTTGCAAGTCACTGGGTGTGGCTGCGGTCTTATAGAACCGACCAACCTCTCTATAATTTACATATATTGTAGCTATTATAACTGTCAAATTATTGTGCAATGTGAAAGTTAAATTGCAAAAACCATAATCCATCTGCTGTAGGAAAACGTACATGCTATCTCTTTCTCGGCCTCTCGACCAATAGCATTTCGTACAGAAAATAGGAATGCTATTGGTCGAGATGGGGTGAAAAGTACAGCATGTGCAAAGTTTTACCTGTGTCTTCTTACAGTAGATGGACTGTAAGTATAAGGTTTATTGTTGATGTTGTGAGTTTTATTAAATATCAGTTCCAGTATTCAAAACTTTATCCAAATATAAGCCATCGCCAATACGGCCAAATATAAGATTTCGGCCGTAGTTCTGAGTTCAACAAGTTGCTGCGGGAGTTTGGAAAAAAAAGACAAGAGTATGCTTTGCGTATCATTTATTAGATTAATAAATATTTTTATACGAATTAGTGTTCATATGATTTTACAAAACGTTGCGTCCGTTTCTAGATTAACAATAATCACATGGATATTTTTTTATCTGCGTGTCTTAAACCAATAAATAATTTAATACAAAAAAATGACAAAATAATATTTAAAAAATGCACTTAAAGAGTACGTAAAAAAAACTATAAACAATTTATGCAAATGTACATTTAAATATAAAATATCAAACAAGAGGTAGTTTTATATTCACTGAGAATTATTTCTCTCGATCGTTCACAATACTGTTGGGCTAATATAGGAAACTCATTTACTTAAATTAAGTGTGTGACAAATTCTATTGTACCCTTAATACATTTATATGTATATATTATTATGCCTAGAATAATATCAACCACTTTCCATCGTTGTGCGAACGGTTCAAATTAATAAATAGTTAAATAAAGAATTCAATAATACAATAATCAAGCTCTATCACAAGAATATTACTAAGTTATCCTATAATGTTAATATTTGTACTGAAAACAACTTACAAAAGGTATTTCAGGCATATCGAGATACACTTGTGATAGTGTTCAATTACAAAATCATCGTAGCAACCGAAAGCTCAAATCTTATTTACATAACATTGATTATAGTGATATTACGGGTCAGTAGAACCAGAATACAAAAGATGCTACCGTCGCACGAAACTATGATTAACCCTTTGGCTACCAAACGGTGATACATTGTCGTTCACAGTTTAGCCCAAGATTGCCAAACGCATCATTTTCTAACATAAACGTCCTTTTTTAAATTTATTATTCAATTTGTAAACAATTCATATTTATTTATTAATACGAACGCTAATAACAACTGACTCATTAGAATAATTAGCTCAAAATATCTGCAATCATAATGTTCAGGTCTGTAAATTTCCATCACAAGATCATTTAAGAATAGGTATTTGCTTTATTTAAAAAAAACCAAATGTCCGAAAAAAGGTTATTTTCTCAGACAAGGTACCTTCTAAGACAAAAAGCGCGATAGATTTAATTTAATGGATTGAGATATTTTGTCTAGGTTAAATGCATTTTTGGTGTACGTGGATATCTTAAAAAAAAGTAATACTACAACGAATTAATCTGTCTGACAATCTTGGACCAAGACCTTCAAAATGCCTAAATAAATCGAACAGGGCGACCCGAAAATATTATAAATCACATTTAAGTACTATCAGGCAGCTTGTTTGTTCCTTTTAATAAAAATAAATTACGTAGATATAATAAATTATAAACTAAGTCAGTCAGAGATGGATGTGATCCATAAAAGTAAACTAAAATTAACAGTTTTATTATTCTCGAGTCTTTTATCACTTTTGTATATGTCATGGCTTAGAACGATTACTACTCAATAGTTGAAATACTTATTAATTTACACTTAATTCTTTACACAACAACCGCATTCGTAGACGCCATCTTGTCTTCGAAGTGATGATAGTGGTGGTGTATGTGTTCGTGCACATATCGATGAACAGTTGACGTTCCATTGCTATCTTCACCTTCACCGTCGGCTTCGGAGCCTCGCAACAGCCCTCTCCACTCCAAGGAATCGTTAATGTCTAAATTCGCCGTGAGATTGTCGATCTTTTCGCTCACTTTGCAATCCTGCTCCGACCATCGCTTCTTCGAATTCTTCATGAGCCTCGTATTATTATCATTCTCCAGCCACTTTTCGACTTGAGCCATCGCCCTGGCGTGATACTTCTCCCTGTTCTGGTGCTTTAGATGGTGCGGAGAACACGCATGACCATGCACTACTGGCTTTCGATTTACATTAGTCTTTCGGATCGCTTCAATGTTTTGTTCCAAGTCGTAAGATTTAACTTTCGACTCGGAGCGGTTTAGATGCGTCTTGTTCTTATTATCTGGGTTTATATTGAAGCGATGCACGGCGTCTTGATCTTTGCAGTAATCGAACGATTTGGCTCTCGACTCTGTATTCTTCAACTGCTCGGTCAGTGTCTCTTGGGTGACGGTTTCGTACGGTTCTAATAGTGTGTATCGGAAAGGACCTTGAGCCAAATCGTGAGATCTCGATCTGTGATGGCTCTTCCATGATTTTTGTTGCTGAGCGGGAGCCGGATTCGGTTGTTGGCCCTTTAAATGAATGCCCGTCTTGGCGTGTTGAGACGACGAACAGATGACGGCGTGAAGAAAGCTGTCGTATCGACATATGTTCGATTCTTTGTGCGTGTTTATGTTAGTGCTAGCTAAGTCTAAGTATCCGTTGTTGAGGTGCTCTCCGAGACTTGGTTGATTTGTAGGTTCCGGTGTGTATTTTGCGGTGAAAGTGTTCGATCTGTTGCGGTGTCGGTGCTTACTAATTACGCTATCCCCTTCTAGACTACTGACAACCCTTTGGTCCGGATAATGTTTTCTGAAACGAAAAATTAAATTTTAGCAACACATTCGAAATAGATTTTAATTTATATTTTTAAAAAATCCTATGGACTATTGTAGAAAATAATGTAGCAAGAGACCCTTTGAAATTAGGCATATTGAGTAATTAAAAGAACAACAAAAAAAACAATTTGAATAATTTGAAACTGGTATGCTAGTGATTTTACAATAGTGACCATTTTATATTGTCTCTTAATCTTAAAATTAGTTAACACTCCAGAACATTAGAATTTAGAATGTTATGTAATTTTGAATATTAAAAATATTTTATACTAAATATATAGATTAGAAGTTTGAACACACCTTGAAGTTTGAAAACTCATGTGGTTTTTTTCCATATTGGCCTGAATAATTTCTAGAAGTTCACGTCGCTGTAAGCTCCCAGATCTTTTTTTATCCGTCGACCCTCGGGCGCGAGATCCGTCCACCGAGGTATTATCTCGTTGTCCCGTCGTCTGCTCTGGACTCGAAATACAAGTAGGTAAAACATTCTCTTTTTGCGAATTCCAGATATCGTTTCTATGATGACTTAGATTATTTTGCTGGTTGCGAAACCTTGGACTTAAATTATTCTTTTGATACTGTCGATGGCGTATATTTCTTTTGAAGCCTTTTGGCATTCGGAGTCTTTCGGAACAGTCAGAGACATCATCGTCGATCGACAGACGTGACCGTCTCTCCTCCTCTGCTGGATCCGACACTGCAACGGCATGCTCTGAATCAGGACCCTTGACGAACAACGGTGACTGTTGTGATACAGAAGTCAACGGCAAACTTTCAGGCTGTCTGCGTCTTGGTTTACGTCTGCCTTCTCTGACGTGGTTATTCAGATCCCGTTTAAAGCGCACTTTGTGATCTTTATCGGTGTTGGGTCCTATCTGCGGCTGTGTCTCGTCTTCTTCAACGTCTTTTCGCTGATCGGGCGAAACTGTCAATCGGACTTGAATGGTCTTCGATCCATAATGAGGCACAGTCACATTTTTTCCGAAAGACTCGTATATAGTCGATACTATTCCGGCAATATCCTGCAAATACAATTACAATTTAGAATATTTGCAATATTACAAAACATACAATAGATTAAAAATCATTGCACTTACATCTTTTGTAATTCTCCCGTGGCCGTCGAAGTCATACAATGTAAAAGAAAAATGTAAAGGTGAATTTTTGCCACCTGAATTTTTGCTGCCTCGGACTTCAACGTCGCATGTGAATTCCTGAAAGAATTATTTTAATTTAAACTCAAATGTTTATTTATTTATTATATTATAGTATTATATTTGTTGTTTTTTTTTTATACCTCAAAGTGAACTCCATCATTTTGCTGTGATGATGGTGGTTGAGGTTGAGTTTGTGCAGTGATTCGACAAGCAGGAGTTACATGTCCTAAGGTTGGAGGTGGTGTTGTCGGAGCATTATTGTCAGGAACGAGAAGTGCGCGTGCTTCACTCGGAAGTAAGTCTGGAGGAGCTGAACATTGAGAGGGTGCTCTGCCCACCAGCTCTTCCGTATCGGTCCGTTCCCCTTCGGCAAGAACTGAAAAAAGATAATAGCATAAAGTTAGAAAGGCATTCAAAGTTTATTAATTGAACTTAACTATAGTGAAGTAAATTAAGAAATTGAAATGGCAATGGGTGGGTTGTGTGGCTAGAAGAATGGTTGAATAGTATACATATAAGATGAATTGTAAAAGGCTACAAGTAAAATGGGTCTCAGAACAAAGAAAAAAATAAAAGTTTGTTGGATAGTTGATGATGATGAAACTTCTTATACATTACATTGACTGTGCAAAATAAAATTGAGCATAATTTGGAATGTAAATATTAAATCTATAGTTCAAAAATGACCTTCACCTGTTTGATTACTAAAGAAAATATCCAGCTATGTTTAGGTAGATTTTGTACAAATTGTCGGCCAAATAAATTGTAATGAAAACAAAAAATAAATTAAAAATCCGATGAGGATTAATAGCACATATTCCAACACAAGCTATAATAGCCTATAAAAAATGATTTTTTTTAATTGTTAACCTTTCGTTTGTAAATTAACCATTTTTTTTTACATATACATATATTTGGAATTTAGTCAATATCTATTCAAAACGCAATTACTCGTTCACTGAAGCAGTTGTTTTTTTTTTATATCGATTATAATACATTACATATGTATATGTACATTCATACAATGTGTGAGGCTAGTCTGCATTATTTCTTCATGAATAGTAGAAGGCAATAATATAAAAGGTTCTAAATGTAAATCTCAGAATCTACTTCGTAGAGACGTTCGTCGGAACAAGAGACGAGAAAAAAAGCCTAGATAGAAAAGACTGACAGGTAGGTATACAAAACGGCAAAATTCTGAAAAGTAAACACACACATATATAAAAACCAATGCCGAGAGAGCAAAGGGGGGTTCTGTCGCTTGTGTCAACAA
The DNA here is from genome assembly GCF_051622035.1 of Arctopsyche grandis. NCBI lineage: Eukaryota > Metazoa > Arthropoda > Insecta > Trichoptera > Hydropsychidae > Arctopsyche > Arctopsyche grandis. Next base: position 2,298,182 of record NC_135360.1, on the reverse strand, counting down.
AGCAAAATTTAATTTGTACCTGGGGCGGCCCCGTCTTGTGAAGCCTTCCAGGAATCCTGTGAAGTTGCGGCCTCACAAAACGAGGCACAAGACCTTAACGAGAAGCCGATAAGAAGAGACCTCGCCGAGCTGATCAATAACGAGTGAGAGACCCAAAAGAAGCATTCTCGAAAAAGTTTAATAACCCGCAAAAAAAGATAACCGCCGACCAAGTGCACGCTCATCCGAACACCATTCTATCTATGGTTTCGAAACTGTCGTCACAATATAAATCAATGTCGATTCAACACGAATATGGACGTAGGAACTAACCTACATACAAATTAGGTAGGTTCAGCAGCGTACCCAGAAGAATACGCTCGAAGAGACAGGGATTGGAAAACATGTGAAGATATGAAGAAGTGATGGACAACCTACTCAAATACTAGAATGATACCCAAGAGAATGTGGAAGACAGCAAACGAGAGCGGTCCAGAAGGTTCTATGATAAAACCGAGCACGAAAATTGCGAACATGTGTAGAAAACTAAATAAAATAAAAAAAAAATATTTTTTTGGACACCATTGGACAGTTTGGATACTAGCTAGTCGATTTAAACTCACAAAAAGTTTTATATGTCCACAAGTCTATTTTCAGTGATCGCTTCTTTCGTGACCGCAATTTTCTTGGTCGGTCAACAATCATCAGACCAGAGCCTTTATATAGCATGCTGCTTTTAAAAGCCTTTATTATTAAGGAGCCCTATAAAATTTGAAAATTTAACAAGTATTTTGTTAAAAAAACAAAGAGTATAAGGGCCACGCAAGTTAAAGGCGAAACTTATTGAAAATGACTAGATTCATCAGTGTTCAAAAAACCTATAAAAGTAAACAAAAATCTGTATTTTTCTAAGACATCAACAATATTGCTCTAAAGACTAGCCCATCTCTGATGATAACTGATAAGGTAGGGATTTCAATACCGGTAAATCGCCAAAATTTCGCAATCGGTTAATACCGGTAAATTTTAAACTTTACCGGTATTTACCGTATTAATCGTGAATTAAATACAGATAGAGGCAATTATTGAATAATATTACATTAAAAATCAATGTTGATGGCGTATTGTGGAATAGGTTGTCTGGAACTTGTTTATTTTCAGTATTTTTTGGTGGCAATTTCAAATCGATAAATTCACTGGCTACACCGACTAACCAAATCGTAATAAATGCGATCAGACGATTGTTTCAATTAGGATCGAAACTTCCAAATAATCTTTAAATTAATAAATACGATTTTAATTTAAATTTATTATTGGTTGTGGCTATTTGCAGGTACTATATCTGCGACAGGCGCAAAGCCTTCTGCGCATGCGCGTGAACTGTCACTGTCAGCAGTACGAATTTACTTTAATACCTTTATATGACATTATTCACCTGAGATTTATTTTTAATTATTTATGATTCAATCTACATACATATATAGGTTAAGGTTTTTAGGAAAAGTAACCACACACAGCTATCTAAACCATGACATTTTCCTAACCTCTTCTTATTTCATTTACCGGTATATACCGGTAGTAGGATTAATTCGTTGTTTGCTGGTTTATGAAAATTTACGGTAAACTGCAATTTCTAGTAAGGGGGAGGGCAATGGTGTAAAGCCCGCTTTAAAAGTCAAAGAATTAGACCCTCAAAGCCCTCAACATGAGGCCGCCACCCCCTTCCGTCGGAGAACGAGAGGGTTTTCCAGCAATATTGCACAAGAACAACCGCACACAGTGCCGGTTTTAGGGGGGGTCTGAGTCGGGTGGCGCCGAGGGCGCCAAATAAGTTAGGGCGCCGAACGATGCGCCAAAGGCGCTTTAAAATTTAAAATTAGAGCGCCAAAAGCCATTCAAAATTTTAGATTAGAGCGCCAAAGGCGAAAGTTCTTTCTAAGGGTGTTTAGAAAAAATTGCCCGAGGGCGCCATCGGGTGTAAGGCCGCCACTGACCGCACATCACTGTGTAACAAAATGTGGGAATAACAAAAGCGGGGCGAGAGTGGAGAGCGTGTGCACTTGAATAGAGCGTGTAATAAATAAACGATCCTATCTACTTACATAGTGCACAAACATCGATAGAATTAAGAAGCCGAACATCTCAAGTGCAAGCGCATTTATTTTGTCTGCACTCCATTTATAAATAGATTCAGATGTGTATCATCAAGTTCAAAAATACATCATTCCATCGATACGCCCACCGTATTGGAAAACGGAAGCGCCATATCTCACATCCACAAACAGACAGTACATATTACATGTTACATGTACATATATATGTATAATAGAATCTTCAAAAGAGAGATACATAGCACGCGCTCGAGCTCCGTAGATAAGAACGAGAGAAGAGAGACAGATATGTATGTGTATGTGTATATAAGATGTTGTAGATGGAGAGATGAGGTTGGAGAATTCGTGTCCGCATGTAAATTAAATTTCGATATCAAAGGGTATGGGAGCGAGAGCATGTTTGAATTGTCGACCCATAAAAACGTTTCGTGATGAATGAACGAACGTCGGGGTGATAAAAGCTTTTTGGCCGCAACATCAAAGCGAGACACTTCTTTGATACCGCGGGAGATCTCGCCAGTTTTGCGGTCCCGCTATTTTTCCTTTATTTATTTATTTATCTGCGTATTTTTGTTTATTTTATTTTTTCTCTATTTCCGTCGAGACAAAAGAAGCCCGTCGTGCCTGCCTCGGTCTTTCGAGACGCACTGTCCACTTTGAACAGAGTCGATACGTTGCACGCGACATATTGTATGGATTCGATCGGAAAGTTAATCGCTGGCTACGAAGTTTTACGTAGCAAGCCACACTACGACCGAACATGACATTTTATTTTTAGACTAATCGAGCGCGCCAACGAATATCAACGGTCACTGTGCCTAGGTTTCGTCGACTACGAGAAAGCCTTAGACACAGTTAGTCTTCGGCGGACGAACGCGCCGAAAATTGACAAAAGGATCCCATTTTTTCTGTGCTGGCACATCCACGCGCCGCGCTTATAACTTAGTCATAACTAAAGGCCGGAAAACCAAGGTGCCGTCTTGAAAAAAACGGACCCAGAGGGTGCTGTGTATTGTTCATTGCATTGTTAAAGATTTGCCGAACGTTTTTTTTGGACTCCAGCTTTGTAAATTAAAGAACTAAACCGCCCCGATTCCTAGAAAAAGCACTGTGACTATCCGGTATCTAGTCATAACTAGAGGTAGAACCGGAAGCGTGCATTTTCCAGGAAACAGGGCATTTTGGGTCTATTTACAAAGCTAGAGTACAAAAAAAAAGGTTCGGCGAACCTTTAACAAAGCATTTACAACAATTGAACAATAAACGGCGCGCTGTGGGTCCGGCCACTAGTCATAATGCAGTAGTTACCGCTCTACAAACACAGGGAGTGCCGGAACCCTATTTGCGGCTGTTATCTGCAATATATAAGAACGCCACAGCTTCAATTTAGCATAGGAAGTAAGGGTAGGAGTAAGACAAGGAGATACCATCTCGCCCAAGTTATTCAATGCGGTATTTGAGGGGGTTTTCAGGAACTTGGAATGGGACACAGCAAGAGTAAAAGTCAACGGTCGCTTCTTGAATCACCTGCGGTTCGCAGACGATATAGTTTTAATAGCTAGCGATCCAACTGACCTATTTAACAGAGTAACACAGCTGGACAGCTAAAGTAGGAAAGTAAGACCAAATTCAATAGTCATTGCATGCATTAGATGATAAACCAGTAGCAGTGGTAAATAATTATTTATAAATAATTGACATGTCCGGTAGTAAAGATGAAGAAATAAAGAGACGTATGAAATTAGGATCGAGTGCATTTGGACGAATGAATGTTGTTTTTAAATCAAAAATGCCACTCTTGTCTGAAGAAAAAGATCTTCGTTCAATGCGTTTTGCCAGTGATGAGTGATGACTAGAGGTAGGATAGCCAAGGTGGCAAACCTTTAACAATGCATTTACAACATTTGAACAATACGCGGCACCCTCTGGGTCCGGGCTTTAGTGATTACGTATGGATGTGAAACTTGTACCGCAACTACCGAGCCTTTCATGATTCCATTGCTGAAACGATTTCTCCATCTAAACGGCAAAAACCTCCCTAGTCAATATGTCACCACTATTTGAATATGATTTCAAAAATTTATTATCTTTAACATAGATGTCTCGCAATTTTTTTATATATAGTATTTGTATTATAATTATACAATATCACTGTAGCTAATATGTAAATGAATAAATAAATTAGAACTTTGTTTTAAGTATTTCTAGCTACGAAACAAATTGTAGCTTGAGACCCCACAATAAACATCCGCAGACAAATAATATTCAAGGTGAATGAATAATTAAATGTAATGCAGTTTTTTCGATGCAAACCAATGCTGTCCAGGTTTGAAATTCCAATGAAGAACCAATTTTAGAAATACAGCACATCTTTCATGTTAAAAATTACAACGAACCGGTTAGTTTTAAGGTAGAAACTGGTCTGGCAATCAATCAATTGTTCACGTTTTGTTAGTGAATCTATGCAAATTTTAAGGACGAAAAAGTGGTCCAGATTTGTGGTTAGCCTTCAAAATCCTTATTCGGAACCATTACAAATGATGTATCCTTAAATGGTAGCTGATCCAGTAAATTGGGAGTGGTTTGGCGAAAAAAATTTGAAAGAAGGTCTACATTCTAGTATATTATAAATAAATCAAACGAAAGTTACATCACCGATTGGGGGATGAGTTATTAACTGCTTGGCTTGGAATATATTAAATATGTAGGACTCGGGATATTGAGATTTAATGCGAATATGTCATATTGACATACAAAATCGCATGTTTATTCACTCGATATACAAAAGGAGACAATTGTGGACAACAAATAAAACGGCATGGGACCAAAAGATAGATTAGATAAGGTATAAATTCAATGAAGCAAATTTTAAGTTTAAATTGGCATTGATTTGTTTTGTGGCAAAAATCTGGACAATATCCACTCGAACAGGAAATTTAGCATATGCACAATGGACGAAAAACAATGTTTGCGAATCACTTCAAACAGTTAATTCGAAATATAAATATCCACTAGGCCGATTTCAAAGAAGCAATTTAAACAGCAATAAAGCAATCTGTCAATTTTGTTACTGCTATATGTTTGTTCAAAATATATACATAGTATGAGATCTCTTAAACGAATATAGCAATTTTGAAAGCTTTTTTGTACCATGGCTGATATCTACTAGAATTTACGAGCGATAAATTGTCCTTTTAATCGCAAAATATATATATTTTTAATTTTCACAGTACATACTAGCCAATGTGAAATACCTGTGATTGCTGGTTATATGACATTAGTTGGTACGTCAGATTTGTTTCATCATCATCATCTACAGCCATTCACCATCCACTGCTGGACGAAAGCCTCTCCAACACGCTTCCACTCTTTTGCACAACTCTCTCAACATTTTCTTAATTTCGTCTACCTATCTTCCCTACTGTCTTTCTTTTACCTTTTTGCATTCTCTCGGGCACCATTCTGACACTTCTTTTGCCACCTTTCGTCCATCCCTCTAGCCACGTGGCCCGCCCATTGCCATTTCAATTTCTTTACTCTATCCACTATGTCCACTACCCTTGTTACAATTCTCACCCACATATTCCGCTTCCTGTCTTTCCTCGTTATGCCGAGCATACAGCGTTCCATACTTCTTTGAGTGCATTTAACTTGGAGCATTTTGACGTTCAATGTCCAAGTTTCACATCCATACGTCATCAGTGTCATCACTGGCCAAACGCATTGATCGAAGATCTTTTTCTTCAGACAGAGTGGCATTTTTGATCTAAAAACAACATTCATTCGTCTATCCTAATTTCTTCAGTATCTAAAGGCGAAATCACACAGGAAAGAACGGCACGTCGTGTGCATGGTTCCGGCTGCGGGTGGTCTCCTACATTTCTTCAAATATGGGATATCGTTATCGATCATTGTCAAGCAAGGATACAATTTTACCGGAAATACTCCAGAGGGTTATTTTGGGACGGGGCGTGCTGGGCGTTCCATTAATATGTGCAAGGCTGCGGCCCATTTTTTTCGCATATTGAAAAGTATCTAAAAAAAACCACGCGCCACGTGCATCGTGTGTTTTCGCCCTAAGCATCCCTGGCAGCTTGCTTTTTATACGAGCGATCCTACATTTATCTATGGGTTGTATACATTGGGCTGTAACATAAGTTGTTTCGTGTGTAATAATTGAACAAATGAACATTCGAGATTCAGATTCCCTGTCGAGACCCAATATGTTAATAACAGGGTTTTCTAGAATCTATTGGAAACACATTGGATGGTAGCACTGGGTTCAGACCTAGTGTTGACCTCTAGCTTAAAACTATATTACATAGTTCAACTACATATGTAGCTCTAGAATTTCATCCCCATCTGATGGGACCAAATACTCCCCGAAACCCACATAGGGACGATTCCAGAGCTGAAAAGGTTCTGGGTCTTTAGTGTTCGTGGTGAGACGGGTACCATTAGTACAATCTAAATGAGTATCGTTGAGCTCAACATTCCAACTCGAGATGGCGGCATTCCTCCGAGCTGGCGGCCGCTTTTGACCACAGATATTAAAATGCCTTCAAGTCCCTCTTCTCGGTGGCATAACACTATACACTACTATACTCATTATCAGATTCACCGACCTTTTCAAGCACACACACGCACACAGACCGATTCCTTCTACTAAACCGTTACGTCCTCCGCGAGTTAATCACCTTTGGTAACATCAATCCTGTACGAGCTCGCCAATAAACCAAGGCTCATTAGTCAATAGGCCAACGAGGCCATACTTGAAAAAAAAAAATCAAACGTGGATTAAGGGGATGTCGATATTTTATCTCTAGATCCTTGTTTAGCTGAAGAATCGGATCAGAAAGGTGTGCGGATCGTGGTAGAGGCCGGTGGATCAGGGGAAAGCAGAGATATTCTCGAAGATTTAGATGGAAACCATCAAAAAAGGTTCAAGATTATGAATAATAGTCATTTTGATTGTTGATCAAAAAAATTGGACATCCCTGCCTTGGTTAGTAATGCATAGGACAGTGAACGCGGTTCCCGTTAACCTTGCGATATGGCGAATTGTAAATCAATCTGGCATCTATGCTAAACAGTATCGGATCTGAACGAAGAAAAATCAACGAATCATCATTAACGGTACATCTAAGGTTCAGGGTTCAAATTCTCGTACTCTTAAGCAGTACACGGTCATACGTGAAAATCCTAACTCACGACGCGAAGGTGCTTGGTCTTGGTCGATACTTATCTCGGTCTAGAATTATTTCTTGTTGACTTTTTAGAGGGTTGCAAAGTGAAAATTGTTGAAAAGTTTAATAAAATGACACACAGAATGTTGTATGCTCAGTATAAGGAGAGACAGGATGATTATGGCGAAATATGAAAATTCCATACAGAAAATAGCGGACACAAAAAACTAGTGGTTAGCATATTATGCTTTCGAGCAGAGAGGTCACGGTTCGATTCCCACTAGTAGCTGTTGGCCAGACCTTGGTTTGTGAACTCCAGGTCGATTGTTTCCTATCAGAGAGCGATCTGTAAAGGCGAGGAGTGCACATGTTCGATTGAAATAAAAAAAATATACAAGTAATTTGATCCCACAATAGATCCAAGCTTTTGCTGATTGATTGATGATCAGATTTTGTTCAACCAAGAGTATTTCCAAAATCTTTTGAAATCAGTATCAATCATAGAAACAGTCTGACTGCGGTCCGTTCTGGAGTATAGCCAGATTTAAAATATGAGATCGATTGCTAACAAGTAATTATTTAAGTAATTACTTGTGATCTAACTACCTAACTAGCAACTATGTAGGTACATACGCATACAATTACTTATATCTTATATATAAAACCGAAACGTCGTCTGTAATTCGTTTGTAATTCGTTCTGATTGGCCAAATACGTTTATGATTGGTCGTTCGTTACAATATTATTTTTTTTGATTCAAATAAATTGAATAAAAAACAAATTAAAGATTTTTTTCATGATTCGACAGTTTTCTCACTACTAGACGGTATTTCCATTCTAAATTACTTTTATTACATCCTTGCCAAAACGGAAGAGATTGTCAAAAGTGGAACCGAGCAAAGCCAGGCAGCACCACTCGTATATTATACAAACAAAACACCTTATATTCAATCAAACAGTGGCTAGAAAAATTGGGCCCGCATGCAAATGTTAGAAAAGGCGCCCTTTAGAATTTTCGTCATTAAAATTTAATTGGTAATTAACTCACACAATTTAAATGTTATTTTTTCTAGCAAGTCGCAAAATATGCAGTTACATATTTCAGATATTTTGTTTTAGAATCATTTTTACAGATATTTGCAGACAATTATTATTACTGCACCATAACGAAAAACTATGTCGTGATAAGGAGAAAAAATTGGTGAACATTCAACATGCAATGTGTTGCGTATCAAATTTGTTGAGTATAAAATTTTAAATATTGTTTAATATTAGTCACATGAAAAATTTTAACAAGACTATCATTTGAAAACTCCCAAATATATTTTGTTTTGTTGTTTGTCTTGCTTTGAAAGATATTTGAAAAATTCGTTTCTTTTAAAATTATTAAAAGAAATATTTAAAATTCATATACACTTAATTTTTTACAAACCTCCTTTACGTTTCAATTACAATTATTTACTAGCCTCTTCTTAGCTCGCTTTTGATTTTTTCGTGTGACGAAATTTGGGTTATTATCCGATCGTTTTCAAACTTTGCCATTTTGCTCGGTTTGGTCATCAATACAAGTGGAAATCAAATCCGTCATTACGATGGTGAAAAATAATCCTTTGAAAATACTCCATCGTTCTCGGTGACGTCTATTAGTATTTATCCATTGTTTTTTCCCTTTTCGCCACCCTCTCACTATGTCAGATTTTAATCTTTAAGCGCCTATAACTTTTTCTTTTTTCACTCTATATTTTATAAAATTTGGATTATGAGCTCTCTTTATCTCTCTTCTATATTTTTACTTAACTCGTAGGTTATATAATATAATGACTGAAAATTAATGTGAAATAGCGTGGTATTTCGGCCAAAAGTCGAATGTCATTTCGGGTGCCGACAGATCCTAATCAGGTTTACATATAATTAGTTATACTAAATTACATATCATCAAATACAACGGTCTTTTTGGACAGTATGGATTTAATATAATACACCCCCCCCCCCCCCCCCATAGAAAGTAATTCCTTACTGGTCAAAAATTTTGCCCCCCCTGGGTAAAGCTGAAATAACGCCCCTGGTTACCACAATTAAATCAGATAAATTGGTAAAACCTAATGGGAAACGGTAGACTTGGAGCAGCAGCCCCGCAGAAATACAGAAATCATACAACCGATGCGGTATAAACGATCGACAAGCGGCACACAGACTGAACCACAGATTAACGACACCTGTACCTTATGCGTGCGCACTGCTCGCACTTACACTAAGCGAAATCTACCCGAAGTCCCGACATACACCTACCCCGTATACGTTCTGTGCTTCTGATACTTTAGTTATTAAACTCGTATATAACTTAGTTATAATAAATATGAGAAATTTAAGTACCTTAGTTATGCTTTACATATTTATTTCTTAATTTTTTGATTTCCAGGTGAAGGCTGTTTGTTCTATTGAAGGTAACAAATTGACCCAAACACAAAAAGGTGATGGTAAAACTACTACTATCATCAGGGAATTTGGAGATGATGAATTAACAGCTGTAAGTTTTGAATTTTGTATACATTTTTATTTAATCAAAATTATTATTATACATATAATATCGATGCGGTGCAAACGATCGACAAGCGCCAGACAGACTGAACCAGACAGATTAACGACACGTGTACCTTATGCGTGCGCACTGCTCGCACTTACACTAAGCGAAATCTACCCGAAGTCCCGACATACCTACCCTGTATACGTTCTGTGCTTCTGATACTTTAGTTCCGAATTTTTCCTTATTAAACCCGCCAGAAAGATCCAATTCAATTTTAATAATTGCATCTGTGCACATGGAAAGGTTACTCGTCATCTGATGTGCAATCTATCATTCGTGAAGTCGAGAATTGCGTTTAAAGCAGCCATCCAGTTAATCTGTGATTCAGTCTGTCTGGCGCTTGTCGATCGTTTGCACCAAACCCCATACAACGTATGATTCTTTTCAATCAAGGTCTAACCAAGGACCTTTCATCACTAGTAGCACATGCTACGTTTCAAAAAACTTTTGAATCCTAACCTAAATTAACCAACTTTTGAAACTTCAATTACAGGTGGCGATTTAGAAGAGCCAATGTGGTTGGACCTGGACAGTTTGAGAACAATATCGAAACAGATTGAGAGGCAGTGTACACCTGGGGCAAGAATGTATCCGGCGTAGTGTGTCGGCTGGCGTTTGATCCCGCGTGAGCTGCCGCCAACTGGTTTTTATTCGCGGCGCCTCTGTACCACTGGGAAGAGAGGCCGCCACAACAGCTTACCGCACATATACTTGTGTGCGCACGTATATATGGGTGCACGATAAATCTCACGCCAGATACAAGAATGCACCGCAATAATCCCCGAAAACAATTTTCGACAGTTGCAAGTGAACTCGGGTACTATTCCTACTACGCCGGGGACTTTTTGTCCCCTGCGCGGGATAATGTCTTTTCCGAGAAGTCTGGTCTCTTTCGAAGGTTGTGTTATTGTATAACAGTTTACGGCACAACACAGGGGGAAAAAAACGAGTACAAATGCCAAACGGATAACGAGAGGGATGCAAGCTTGTTTGAGGTAGGCGCGCTAGAGTGAGACAGTGGGCCATTTCTCGGAAGGGCCACGGGGGAGATGTGAGCCGCGTGGGCGAAAACCAACTGGGGGCTGCTCTGCACCGACAACTGACAAATTCAAATTTAAGATCAGAAATAGTAAAATCCATCCCACTCACTACAATAGTGGGTCTTGCTTCGTTCAAATGTTCAAAGTTGATGCAAAACTTTTTGGAAGCAGCTGAGCTCTGCTCTGCGAAAGGATTCAGATTGAAAGCAAATACCGGCAGCAATAAGAGATGGAAACTAGACTGGTACAATTGACAAAAAAAATATGAAATGCTATTATTTTAGCACTTAAACCAGTTTTTTTAAAAAATGTCACTTGTACCAGTCTGGTTTTCAGCCCGTCATATGTAGGATATTTAATTATTTTTTACATATGTACCAGAAAGGCCTTACAGGTAGCCCCAATGCGCCTTCCTGGCCAATCGCTGAATTACAAGTCGTTGAAAAACTCGCAAATTAACGAGACATCTATGAATTGTACATAAATTTTATTGTATCAATCTCAAATAGTGGTGACATAGTAGGTAGGAAGGATATTTAGCCAATTTTACCGGGAACCGTTTCAACAATGAAATCAAAGAAAATTGGAAAACTCTGATAAGAAACGATCAAACTGGATTCACAAATCCACGTCTGACCAGCAGCACTACAGATATACTTTTCAATCGAGGTCAGCTCATGGGATCGAACCAGCGCCTCTCGACGCTAAGCAGAAGCTTTAACGACCGAGCTATGCTACTGGCTGAAGAGGCAGAAGAATGAGATCAAAGACTTGAATCTCTGAGCTAGAGTTGAATAATCTGTCTGGTAACCTGCGCTCATCATTATTTTCATAATTGAATGTGATGTATGAGGGAATTTTGATCTTCTCTATTCCATTTGGGCTTCGCAGGGTTGTATCTGCAGCTGGTTCTTATATATTGATATGCTGGCTATAAGTGCAAGACATTTCCTACTCTGTATTTTATTATTAGATATTTTTACTGTATCTGTTTTTTATGATTATGTATGTACATATATACATATGTTTCTATTTTTATTTTTCTCATCTCTCTATTTTTTCGACCATTGTGGCGCATTAATGACTGCTGTAATGCCACAATGAAATTGAAATAAAATAAATAAATAAAGGGAGTTTGAAGATCTATCCAAAACTACAACAATATTACAACAGAGATGCAATAATTTGTACAGTTTAGCTTAATTTTTATCAATAATGTGCCCCAAAAATCATTGTATCTACATTATTGACCTCGACAATCGGTCTTCCTCTTTTATTGGATTTATTGTCTCTGCAATTGAAGTTTGATTTAAAACCACTTATATCAGTTAGCTGAAAGGTTAGGTTTTATTGTTTCTGCAATTGTTAGTTAGGTTCAAAAGATCAAACAGCTGGATTTATAGTAGGAGCAAGTTCCTGCAACAAGTACATAGTAGGTTCTTCTGGAAAAATATGATAAAAGGCGTTGAACTCTAGATCCAATATCGAATAAGAGGATCGAAAGAGAAGATTGGTCTATTATGCATGTGATTTTTTTATTGCTTTGATTAAAAAAAAGAGTAATGCCCTTCGCACAAATCAGTGCCTGTATTTGAAATCAATACAAAATCGTGTTTATTTTAAAGTGCACTAAGTGGGAGGATACGTCACGGTGGTCTTATCTAAGTCAGATAAAAACAGAAATACATAGTTGCGGTTGAGTTCTGGAATACCACAAACATCCTAAAGTTAGCATACCCAAGTGTGCGATAGACCGCGACAATGTCACCATTCATGGTTTAAACCGAAAGTTTTTTTTAATCCAATGCTCGGAAGAATTTCTCACAGTATTTAGATAACGCGCTAACGATAATCTCCTTGGAGTAAACTTCGGCTCGTAAATACCGAGTAAGGAGCAAGCATTATATGTATACCCAGAATGAAACGATTTCAAAGTGTCATTAACAATTATAAATTATTCGTGACGGCTGTCGCCCGTTAAAATCTGCACCATTAAAATTCTCGCATACGAAAACGATAATGCGCAAATTTTCAATGTGCGATAAAAATTCAAATAGTGTTTAGAGTCATTTGGAAATATCGTCGAGATTCGATTTGCGGATGTGAAACGACGCGTGACCGATTGATCGATGCGAATGGCTCGACTTTTCGAAGCATTAAAACCGATGATCGATACGGCGACCGAATCTAAGATGACCTCAAGTTGCGTTTACATCCTTTTGGCTATGGTCGAAAAAAATGTCCACGTTTGGGCCGAATAAAAAAAGCACCAGACACAAAAAGTTATTCCATCATCTGGAAGCTTGAGTCTCACTAAGGTGAAAAATATCAGATTCAGGCCCACAAGCAACGATTTCATTGAGAAGTCGGATATCTCTTGGAATAGGAGCCATTCAATAAATAACTGTGCGAGCAGAAGGTACAACCATCAAATAATTATTAATAGGGACAATTGTTCCAGCAACGAAAGTTAAATAATAAAAGATCAACCAGTTGGATTCAAGTTCGTGCAACGGGTAGCAGGTCCTTCTGGAAGAATATGATGAAAGGCGTGGAACCCTAAATCCAATGAATATCGAATAAGAGGATCGAAAAAGAAGATTGGTCTATTATGCATTTTTATTATTGCTTTGATTTAAAAACAAGAGAATGCGACAGGCCATTCTATTGAATATTTGTGTGAAGTGAAGTCAATACAAAATTGTTAGTGTACTAAATGGGAGGATTCAAGTATAGAAACAGAGAGTTCATTTAACGCGAATTGGTGAAACCAAACTGCAAAATAAGCTCCGGAAACTTACTTCACTAAGATCACTAAGGATAGGCGCTCGAGTGCTATTTCCCAGGAAAGAGGGATTGTCAATCTTTTTTTTGAACTTTCTAGATTTGCACGATTGCACAATTGAGATAGATCACTAGAGATAGGTGCGGGAGCGTGCTTTTTGGACAAAAATTGCTAGTTTTGGGGCTTTTTTCCAGGAAAGAGGGCAAACTACAAAGCTAGAGAGCAAAAAAAAGGGTTCACCATAAAAATGAACGATGGTGCGCAGGGCCGCGCCGAAGCTTACTTATCACCAAAGGGCGGATTGGAAGCGTGCTTTTTCCAGAAATCAGGGCGTTTTGGGTCTATTTACAAAAGTTAGAGTGCAAAATAAAGGTTCTTCAGCGAAAAATTGAACAATGAACGGCACGCTTCCGGTCCTATCTCTACTTATCACCGTTATCACTGAACGTCGTCCTTTACTGATAACTAGAGGTAGGATAGTCACAGTGCTATCCATTGTTCCATTGTTGTAAATCCTTTGTAAAAAAGGTTCGGCAAAACTTAAACAATGCATTTACAACCTTTGAACAATACGCGGCACCTTCTGGGTTCGGTGACTACTGATAACTAATCAGTAAAGGACGACGTTTGGACGATGCTTTATGGTTAAAAGATGGTGCACCATTATCAACCATGTTTTTTTTGCTCTCTTGCTTTGTACGGTAATGGAGAGGTCTATTGTTATTTGACGAGCACCAATCCAACGCCCAAGTCTACTTATCAGAGATCCCATAATTATTTATAAAACAATGCGCAATAGTTTCGCATGTATTGAGAAGTGGACACTTCTAAATGCGAGTCTCCTTCCAAGAGAAAAAAATCGTTATCACGTTTGGTAAATACGACATGACGCAATGTCACGTATCGAGCGAAGCGAACGGTTTTGAATTATGATGATGATAAAAATATCTAATAAGCGGCGAGCTTAGAGACTGGCGATGCTGAAACGCAGAGACTTTCTCCTGGATGTGAGCGTGTGGGCAAGCGTTCGAAACCGCTTAGGCGAAATACATATATTTGAAATAAAAAGAAGGATTGAGCACAAAAAAAATAAAACAAGAGGAACAAAAGTCCGATAGAAGATAAAAGAAGTCTAGAAGCGGTTACACGTTGGTGTGTAATTAGCGTGGACTGTCGGAGGGGGCAGTATAGCGTGCGCACATCAAAGAGGCGGCCGCCGCGACAAAGGAGATCTGTTGCTTCTCCTTCTCCACCCACGCAAGGCCCGACAAATAATAGGTGTATGTGTGTGCTGCACAACATTCGGTTTTGTCTCGATGGTCACTTCCGGTTTGAGTCGTCGACGTGGCGGCGGTGGGGATGGATCCGAGTGCAGCAGCTGCCTGGTTACGCGGAAGACGCCGTGTAAAAGTGCATCTTGTGTTGTGATGCAGCCGCCGGACCAAGGCCGCGGTCATCCGGCAACACCGCAACCAGGTTCAACAATCTGACGCAGAACCAGGGACTCTCAACGCCCAAAGACGAGAGCCATTCGGTACCCAAGACATCGCTCCACTAGACCAGTTTGGATCTATGTACGAACGAACAGAGCACCGTGCAACTTTGTCGGCCGACTAGTTGCGCGACACGAAAAAATGTATGGAAATGTGTGCGACAAACAAGTTGACGGGTGTAGCATGTCCCATCTACCTGCATGCATTGGTCTGGTCGCCCTCAACCGAATCGCGCGCAAGTCGCACGGTGCGGTCAGGCCCTAGGCAAAGCAAGAGTTTCTAGCAATTCACAAGATGTAGCTGTTGCTCAGCAAGTAACTGTTTCTGTCCGTCGAAAATTTGTAATCCGATTTTGAACCACTTCCAATCTTCAGGTAGTTTAATTTTATTTTACCGACATATTGGGGATTAGTTAACCCTTTGAATGTTGACCAACTTTTTGCAAACGGAACTGAAAACGCCGATGGGCGTTGTTTTTTGAGTATATAAAAATAAACAAGAATACTACCCGCTAAGCCTTTCCAGGTAGCAATAAAAAAAAATGCATTGAACATGGGTCGTGTAATCCGTGTCAATATGACTGGTTTACACCGGAATTTCTACATGTATAACTAGAGGTGGGACCGGAAGCGTGCTTTTTCCAGGAAACAGGGCGTTTTGGGTCTATTTCCCAGAAAACAGGGCAAACTACAAAGCTAGAGAGCATAAAAAATCATAAAAATGAACCAAGCACGACGAACAATGTTGATCCGCTCTTTATTTATAACCATAGCAGAATTTCTCGATGGAAATCCATAACTGCTGAGAATTTTAGATTGTGGTTTGGCATTTAGATTGTGAGCATTACATTTTAACAACAATGAAGAATATGGAACTAGTTTTGGAAAAATAAACACACCTTTACAAAACTCGAAATCCTCGGCGGTAGTTATTTAGGGGTTTGCTACAACTTTTGTAGACAGGTTGTGGGTTAAAATGCTCGAAGAAACCGAAAAATTCGAACACTGCTGGCAATATTTAGATGGTCATTAAATCCAGATCAAATAAAACCGGCATCCCCCACCCTTCTTTCGAAAATTTGTTGATTGTTACAAACATACACATGCTTGTGGTTTGTAATTAATATCTGTACACCTATGTACATTGTAGTGTCGATTGGGAAGACCTGTTATGGCATTATATGAAAAAAAAATGATTATTTTAGTCTTATGTAACTCAAAATGTCTGGCGACCCAAATTTGCCCTCCTTGCACCCAGACCTTCAAAATGAAATCAAACAAAATCTCAACACTGCATAGTTTGCAGACACCTGGCAGCAGAACGCGGTCGGATCTCCCGCGCATCCGAGCGAGACAGACCTAACCTAACCTTACCGCGTTGGTAGGAGAGAGGAGGAGAGACTGTATGGAACTGTATATGTGCATACAGATGCGCAGGTACACATAGCATGTTGCGCGGCATCAGAAGGGTTCGGCCTTATCCTTTGATGCGCCCACGCAATGAAATTATGCACATGCAACCGACGACAATTTCGGCAAGGACGCGCGCATCCCATTCAATAAAAAGTGCACGCATGCCGCCATTATGCAACGCGAGTACCTACACACAAAATGGCGGCGCGGCTCCTTTGATCTCGACACATCAAAGAGACAAAAGGGGCAGAAACCCCGATACTTACTTACGTTCCGAGACTTTTAGAGTGGGTGCTCGATTGTGTGTGTGTGTGTGTGTGTGTGTGTGTGTGTGTGTGTGTGTGTGTGTGTACGCAATTCGAAACGAACGTGTGTTTATTTATGTGTGTTGCTATTGGGTTTTATGACGTCGCGTGATCGCCGACGGCCATATCTGTATAATGATCAACAACAGTTCTGATCGGTTGAATGTTTCCACGTGTAAAATGCTCCTCTGGTTTTGTTTTTTAGTACGTATTAGCCGGCGTTGCCCAGCTTAGCTGTGCATTTTCGTTCCTCGACTAGTGAAAACATTTGCCCGGCGTTTTCGAATGGGGGTCCTGTGACCCCCGGGCTCCGAGCCATTCGAAAATTTATCATATTTGATAGTTCTACATATGTATGCCGACAAACACGAAAGTTGACCGTCACATCTATCAAAATTTATACTCGGAATAGATCAACGGTAGTAAACATTATGACTAGTCACTCTCCAATCATACTAGAAGCAAACAATGACTGTTTAAAATAAGTTGTTTCTAATATATTTTTGGACTCTTTGCATGTGAAGTTTCATGCCAGGCTCATTTGCAAGCACAGTTGAGAAAGTCACCTGTTTTTAGGTATAAGTAAAGCAAAAGTGCAAGTGAATATAATATGTCGAACATATTATATTAACATATTAGTAAAGAAAAAATATATGAGAGCCTATAATGTAATTTTTATAAGATAGTGTGTAAATCATAGTTATAGGCGTTTAAACAATTAAAAACTGACAAAACGAGGGGGGGGGGAGTCAAACAAACAAGGCTACTGGCTATTGGCAGTGGTGAGCTATCACCTTCTCAAAATTTTTTGGATTCTTCATTACGATTACATTTCACCATCAAGTTGGCGGACCCAATTGAAATCTCTATCGGCGGCCAAACCTCGCAAAATGGCAAAGTTTCAAAGCGATCAGAATAGTGTAGGAAGTTTGTCAGACCAATTGTAATAGGAAGTTTGTCATACTAATAAAAACCTTGACAAAAAGAGACAGCTTAGTTACTTTTATCTACTAATGAACGGGAAAACCCCGAGCATAGAGGACAAGGTTGTTTAGGAAGTACACACAAGTTATGGTACAGTACTTGAAACTTGAATCTCTTACCAAATGACTAGATTTGAGTAGAAAAATGACCAAACCACGCAAAATGGAAAAGCTTCATAACGATCGGAAGAATGTAGGATATCAAACCCAAAATGTTGTCATACGAAAGAGCTAAGTGAAGTATAGAAGAGGCTTTTAATAATAAAAAAAGTTTGTAAAGAAGATAGGTTAACTATCTGTAAGTGGTCTAATTAAAAAATCATTTTCTTTGGTTTACCATACGAAAGCATCCTAGAAAGAGTGTTTCTCTAGTGGAACGATGGTTTGGACAACTCGACAGTCTCAGAAATAAGCAAACAAGCACTAACGGAACCCTTGATTAGATATGGAGAACAACTATTCACGAGCGCAAGTGAGTAATCTGAACTTTGAATTAACAATCGTAAAATATATCGAGCGTAATTAAACAGAAATAAGGAGCCAGATAGTACAGAAGACGGGGGTAAAAAAAAAAACGATCGGGGTCACTTGTGGCAATGTTTGTTTACAGATGCGACCGTGCCTAAAATAAACGATGATTGCCTCAGTTGTTGGCCGACAGTCGGAGGGATCAATTGACCAGCTGATTCGTCGGAAAAATGTATTTATGGTCGCCATTTCGCGGAAATAATGGCAGTAGTGAGTTTCGCGTCGGGGAATTCTCATGATCCAACGGTAATCGATGGCGCCAATAACCACTTAGTATGGATGTTGCGTTCGCCAAACGCAACTCCAATACTATATTATATAAAAGGTACAGTTCGGCGCCAACGTCGTGTACTGGATCAGAAACGCCAATTTCTCAAATACGTTATCGGAATATGCGTGAAAGATTAGCCCTCATACCCACTCTTTGCCACCCGGCAGTACACATGGGGGCAACAAGTGTTTGTGCAACAGGCTTCCGAAAGAAGGTCGCAATGTCAATAAGACGTTGTTGACGTATTGGTTATATACATACATAGAAGCAACAAAAACAAGAGTAAGCGTTTAGTAAAATTAAAATCTAATAAAACGAGTGGGTGGCGGAAAGTCAAACAAACAAGACTACGGGCATTAAGCAAAAAGTCTTACTGAATTTTTCGAATCTTAAAACATGTTAATTACGATTATGTCACAATCGACTTGACAATTAAAATCTCTATCGGGGGCCAAACCTCAAAAAAATGCGAAGTTACAAAGCGGTCGGAAAAGTTGTAGGAAGGGAACGCTTAGAGCGAAATAATAAAATATAGTGAAAAAAAAAAAAAGTTATAGGCGTTTAAACAATTAAAATCTGACATAGCGAGAGTGTGGCAAAAAGGGAAGAAACGATCGGAACAGTGTGGACGAGGCGCGTGGGTTTATTTTGTCAATTCCTATTGTTTTTGCTCTCTAGAGAGCAAAAAAAGGTTGACAAAAGGAACCCGTTTCGGCGCATTCGTCCGCTGAAGACTGGTGTGGACAAATGCGGCAACGTGGATAAACAAATAGACGTCAACAAAAATGATAATGGAGTATTTTCAAACGTGTCCATTATTATTATTTTTCACCATCGTAATGGCGGACTTGATTTCCACATATATTGATGACCAAACCGAGCAAAATGGCAAAGTTTGAAAACGATCGGATAAGAACCCAAATTTCGTCAGACGTAAAAATCGAAAGCGAAGTAAGAAGAGGCTAGTAAAAACACACTGTACGTGTTTTATTTAATACATAAGGAAAAACGCCCATAATCAAGGTACACATTTCCAAAAATCACCCCCTGGAGTGATTTCGGTAATATTTTATCCTTGCTTGACAGTGATCGATAACGGTGAATCCCATATTTGAAGGAATGTAGAATCGGTTGCATATGGATATGTATACACGTGCGACCTCCCAAACACATGCATTCTGCACGTGCACAGTGGGAAACACGTGACGTCCCATACCATTCAGTGTTGCACAAGTGAAACTAGTAAAAATCTTGTAAAAAATGATGCTTCAGAGTTATTTTATAAATATTTAATTTTTACTAGAGCCATGATTGCTCCAAATCGACATAAATATAAATTAAAATTATAATCAGATCATGATGACTGTAATGGGTAAGTTCCACTTGTTACAATTAACCAGATCCGACTAAAAGTGATCTTAGTGCAAAAAGTTCGAAAGTTATTCAAATTGTTAAAATAAAGCATATGAACGTAAGCTTTGGAAATATTTATCGCAAATGAGTTTTTTTATTATATTTACTATCATCAGCTCCACAAAACCATCAAAAACAATAACAACTAACAAATGGAGTCGACTATAAATAAAGTTTTCATGAATGAAAACCTCAGGAAAAATTTAACGCAATCACGAGAACCATTCATTGGCTGACATCCAACGATTGGATTCCAATGTCACACAGGGGATTCTGGTAAACTGGTTGGATCATATCCAACAATATATTTGTATACACACACTATTGTTTTTGAGGAACCAACTAGTCTCGACGAAAATTATCAGCCACTTTCTCCAACTCAGTAAATGAAGCAAACAAAAAAAAAACGCCATTATAATGGGATCTTTATCATTAATACAGTGTGTTTCTATACATGAGATGGAAACACCATATGTAGATAGAGCAACTTATGCAACTATCTAAAAACGGAACAATAAATAATTTGTCTTATTGATTGATTGATAAAAATGCTTTGGAATTCAATAATGCTTTAATATTTATTAAGTTTTGTGGTTTTACGTGGTTTTTTTTAGATAGTTTTAAACATTTAGAAAAAATGTGGCGTGCATGGGACATTCCTTTCAAAACGACACATTCGATCTACATATTATGTCGTTGAAATTGTATGGTAGTATTACTGATCTATACCAAAACGACCTTTTGGACCATTTTCGGTAAAATTGTATCCTTGCTTGACAGTGATCGATTACAAATATGGGATAACACCGTTATCGATCACTGTCATTTTTTTTACATACATATCTCTTTTATGTTTCACTTACGATTACTATTAAGAAAAAAAATTGCCTCTTATCCGATCGTTTTCATACTTTGCCATATTGTAAATGTGACGCCTAGGGCAAAAACACACAGCACGGAACGTGGCACGTTGACGACTTCTCCTACATTTCTTCAAATATGGGATATACTGTTATTGATCACAGCAAGGATAAATACAAAAACACAATTTTACCAAACGCTCCAGGGGGTCGCCATGTTTAAGCTGTTTATATTACAAATACTGAGCGAAATCGGGTAAAACAACTAGTAAGTTAGTAAATGCATTGTTATAGTTACTAATCATGTTATACTAGTTGTTTTACCCGGCTTCGCTCATTGTTTGTAATATAAACAGCTTAAACATGGCGAATCTAATAGTAAATATTCATTTGTTTTTTTTATTAGATTTATTCGAATCGAAAAAAAAAATTCAACCAATCGAAACGAATGTTTTCGATTTCCAACCAACTATAGTTACAAACTTACAAACTCTCTTTCGAAATTATATATTATTATAGAATAGTTATAATTTTAGTTGTTACTTTTGTTATATATATACATTAGCAATCTTACATATAAAATACTAAAGTTTGTTTGTTCGTATGTATGTATGTATATACTTTTCCGATTCGCTGTATAATTCGCTTTTTTCCGATTCAAAGTTCCCGGGGGCGTAGGCGCCGAGGGCAGACCCCGGTGGTGTACATATATTTTTTTATAAGAGAATTACTATATATGTTTGTTTGTTCGTGACAGTCAGTTTAATAATAAAAAAAAATAGTATTCAAATAAATTTAATAAAATGTTTACTATTAGATTAGTCATGTTTAAGCGGTTTATATTACAAATACCGAGCGAAGCCTGGTAATAAAGCTAGTTTGCTATAAATAAATAAATATAATATACGAAAGGCTTATTGTCATTTGACAATGCGCATAGCAAGTCTCTGTTCGCACAGAAGAAAGTGCACGAATGCGTGCACCTGGTTACAAGTCATAAAATAAAAACCGTCTTATATGTATGTACATACATATATTATGTAGCAGTTGACATGTTTTATTTACGTCAAATTTAACATCAATGAGCAGCGAGCGAGCTTATCTTCAGAATAACAGCGAGCGCGTCGTCACTGAGATTCGCACAGTTCCGAGAACAGTTACGATTTCATTCACCATTCCGTGTTTTGAATTCGCACGACCACAATTAAAAACAACGACACAACAATAACAAAAACAACGATTGTGTATATATCGTGGAAAATTTATCACACACACGCGCGCGCGCACACATTGAAGCGCGCGTTCAAATATTTGCCTCGAGCACATGGCGATGTACATAAAGTGGGTATGTATGTAAAGTGAGTAATGCTTGTTTACAAAGTGCTCGCAGATAACGAGAGCATCATCAATGGGACCGGCCCGACACAGAGCCGAATCAGTGCTTATCAAAAATCGGGCGTATTACACTGCGAGCACGCCCGGTGTGATCGATCCATTACAAGTCTTGACAGCGTCGAGTGTAGCGCAAACAAGTGGTACATAGTTCGCGGCGAAAAAAATCTGGCGCCAAATAAGATTAGCTGCACGGAAAGTCATAAAACTTTATGAGCCCGTGTGCCCTTTAATGACTTGCATCGTAAAATGCGCCAAGCTACGGAAGAAATTCGATACGATTGGAAGCTGAGCTCTGAGCTGAGCTGCTTCGAAGCTCTGCAGATGGTTTCTTCCCCCTTCTTCTCTACGGATGTTTGGTCTCCTAAAGACTATTGATTCACACGGCATTAGATCTGTCATGTAATTATGCGAAGCTTAATTCTAGGAATTGCGTGCATGGGATAATTTATAAGTTTTTTAAGGGTACCAATTATCAGCCCGCAAAATAGCCCTATTTCCAGACACATTAGGTATTTATCACGACATAATATGCAAATGACCATCTCTAAAACATTTCGCCCTGCAAATAAAAAAAAAGAGTGCTCCTCTCTAAAAGGGCTCGCACGGCCCAATCGAGGTCCGCCAGCAAATCAAATGTCAAATGGGTTACCAGTAACAAAAATGGATCCTATGACATCTATGGATTTAGACTTGTATATAAATTTTTACATATTGTACATAAATCAAATTCAGATATTTGTGAAGGCGTGTAGGATGGATTTTGCCAATAATGGAGGAACCGTTTCCAACAATGAAATCAGATAAATTGGCTAGCTCTGATAGGAAACGATCGACCTAGAGTCACAAACATCCAAGTCTGACCAGCAGCATTAAAGATTTGCACGGGATCGAACCCGGTAACCTAAACATAAACGCAACCACTGAGCCATACTGTTGGCCATGTAAGCCAATGTAGATTTTTTTTCTTATAATCATTCCTCATGTTGACTTCGAATGTAAGAAATACTAAAATTGTATCCAAGCGAGTGCAAAAAAAAGCAGGTAATGAAAATGTGTAGAGCAGGGAGATAAAAATTGAAGAAAATTTGATTGACTTTCACCCAGCATTATATGATCAGTTATATTTGAGTGGCGGAAGTCCAATTTTCAGTTCCAAAAAACACTATAATTCTAAAGTTAAACTTTCTCGAAATTAAGAAAAGTGGACTTAGTATCCCACTTTCAAACATAACGGATCATATATAGAACATATTGTGGAATTTTAATTGAAAGCTACTTTAAAGTATGTACATGTACATATGAAAAGTGATTGAATTTTACATGACTAATATCAGTTTGAATGTAACTCGCCGGGTGTCACCGGGAATTGCCTCGTTTATTACGCACGTAACACAAAAACGCGCAGAGCGATTTTCATAAAATTATGCACATTTATAGCCGGCATAATGCGGCACATGATCACACGGCCAGTTTTGGGCAAACATAAAATTTAGCCGAGAACGGCGACGACAAAAACTGCCGCGCGTCATTGAATAGCGTTGCATATTCATTCAATGAGATTACTCATCCTGTTGTCGCGCGGTTCACAATTTCGCACACACGTCAATTGAAAAGCGACCTTGTAGAGTCGCGTTGCTTGAACTCCTCATCGGCGATAGGAACTGACACGCTTTTACAATTTGTGTGAGCGATAACAATTTGATTATATCGATACTTGTTACTGGAGATAAATATCTCGATGAACTACTTATGTATGTACATATATCTCGACAGTGCGATTAATTGAGTTGGAAACTTGAGCAACATCGAATAACATGAAATCCAAAGCAAATTGCCAAGTCTATCGAAGGAGATGAAGATGTAATAAAGGAACCTACGACGGTGTATATTCGTGTAGATACATATTGTATGTACATTACATAGGTTCCAAGATCAAAATTTGGATTTAAGGTTTCGTAAGCATTAAGCTTTTAGGTTTTTGGAAACATTTATAATAATTTTGGGACTGAAAATCGTATTTGAAAATAAGTTGCGTTTCCATGGTGAGAAATACTTAGCAAATGGGTTGAGATAAGAAACAAGCCGATGTCAATTCGCATACAGGTTGTTTTATGATATTAAGTAATTTAAAGGTTTTTTTAAATTAAACATTTAAAAAAATTACCAGAATCATTAATATTTACAAGGCGTGAATTTAATTGATCATTAATTCATTCAGCTTTGATCAACAAAATTACTAAATTGTCAGTAAATATTTCGAAATTATCAGTGAGTATTCTAAATGATCAATACGCTGGGATCGGTTGTTATATACAGTTATTAAACTAAATGATCAGTTATTAAAATTAAATGGTCTATGATTATTATAAGATGATAAGTTTCATTTTGACAGCCAGAAAATCGTCAGTGTTGCCATATTGCATTATGGCTCCTGTTATGGCACTATGACAGTGAGACTGGTTAATACCGATCCTAACAATATAATCTTAAATGAATAGGGCCAACCCTAACTTAACCTAATCGTTAAATAAGTGTTGGCTGTTAAGATGTTTTTTTTTGTGAAAATATAGATGAAATAAAACTTAAAATAAAAGATATTGCGATGTGTGGACCCCGGGAGAGTGGGAATGGACAGTAACGGGGCGACGCGCTATCATCCAACCTATAGGATGGAAAATCCTTTATCAGTATCAACAAAATTGAATAATTTATTATATTCTACTGATCATTTAGAATAAGTTACTGATCAAGTTTATTTGCTGATTTTATTTTAATTTATTTTATTTATTTACTGATCAATTTTTATTTTAAAATTAAGTTTATAACTAATTACTATAATTTGTTGCCTATTTACAATGCTATTGGTCTGTATATACATTCTGGTAAATATGGCATAATATTAATCAAAAACTCTATATCTATGCCAAAAAATACTTTTTGATCTTGTGTCGTATAACGAAGTCGGGTCGCCAACAGCGCGCAAACACATCTTAGTAGGATGTGACCTAAATCTGTGGGAGATATTAGGCCACACTCGAAATACGAATAAAGGAAATGGAGGGTGATTAGCATAGGCCGGCGCGAACTTTGCACCATTGTTCATTTTTATGATGAACCTTTTTTTTGCTCTCTAGCTTTGTAGTTTGCCCTGTTTCCTGGAAAATAGCCCCAAAACGCCCTCATTCCTGAAAAAAGCATGCTCCACCGTCTAAGACTAGTGATTAGTAATCACTGATTACTGTAGTGGCCGGACCCACAGCGCGCCGTTTATTGTTCAATTGTTGTAAATGCTTTGTTAAAGGTTCGCCGAACCTTTTTTTCTACTCTAGCTTTGTAAATAGAGCCAAACCGCCCCGATTCCTGGAAAAAGCACGTTCTGTATCCGTAGTCTAGTGATCGGAAGCGTGCCGTTCATTGTTAATTGTTCGCTGTGCTTTGTCCAATTTTATGAAGAACCTTATTTTTTGCACCCTAGCTTTGTAAATAGACCCAAAATGCCCTGATTCCTGGAAAAAGCACGCTTCCCATCCGCCCTTTAGTTATTACAGTTTGGTTGAAGCTTGTGAGAATGCTTACATATTGGGGTTCCATTGAGACACTTTCTACATACATATATAAAGGAAAATAGGAAGATCTTTGAAAGCTTAGCGACAAAATTACTGGAGCCAGTCGGCGCTCCCAAATAATGTAGGGAGCGGCAGTCGGACATAGATAATTAAGAGCTCGTTAGACCAAAAAAATACATTACGGTGCAAAAATTGGATTGGCGTTCACAACAATGAGCTGCTCCAGTATTTGAAGAGGGAAGATCCAACGTCGTCTTGGGTATATATAGACGAGCGTCAACATCAAAGTATTTCTGTCGACGGCAGCTGTCGAGATGAGCTGCTGGTGCTAGAAGACGGACAAGTGTGTCGACAACCTCTTCCCGACCAGGGGGGGAACACCACCACGGAGACCTGCGTCACAATCGCCCACGACGAGTGAAAGTGCTTCTCAAACGCGGAGAAACTGTGGACTGTGCAGCAGTGGAATGTTGGAGGGGAGCCCGTGGAGTGCCCCAACTCCGGCGCCAGCTGATCGCTGTCAACCTTGGCTTCGCAGCAGACGCACTATCCTCTCTGTTTTACCATGTGTCTCGATCAATGACGGAAAGTTTGTTGTTATTAGCTATATATGAAACGAGTCAAGGACTAGCGGTACTCTTATTTGAGCACCGACAATCAACCGCACTCGAAATTGAATCGAGACTGTACGAAGGAGATGAGCTAGGAAGTAATAAAAACCGACAAGATACATTGAAAAAGATGGAACTTTTGAAGCAGGTATTGATGTTTCATTTTAAATACCCAGAATATTAATCATTCTGTCACACAAGTACTCTCATAGTGAAATGGCAACAAATCGAAATATCGGCTGGTTGAACCGTGTGATCGATTATCAGATGGAGGCGGATTTGCTGTATGTTTTCTAAAATAACGGTTATAGGAATACTAAATTTGATATACTAAAATATTGGCGTCTGATGATGCGAACACACCGGGCCAACGAAGGCAAGCGAAGGGTATTTGTCGATGGCTATACCACACGTTCGTTTAATAAAACGCTAGTTATTTCGATATTTTGTACCCCACTGTCCCAACGAGTGGTATAGCCATCATTTATAAACTTGCCTTCGTTGGCCCGGTGAGTACGCACCATGATACAATATACTGGAATATAATATGTAGAATAACGAAAAAAAAGTGTGGAATGTTGTATGCTCAGTGTAATGAGGAGACAAAGTGCGAACGAGTAGTAAAAAGCTAAGGTAGGACCGAGCGAAGAGATTGGAACGACAATGAGATTAGACGAAGTGTGAAAAAGACGCAAGATGAACAATGAATGTGCATAGGTAGCTCTTGGTAGGTATGGAAGAATTGAAGTAATATAATATCAATATCCTAAAGTGTCGGGTCATTTCTTACTCTCGTTCTCGTTCTCCTATTAAATATCCGTATAAATTTCATGATTCTCTTCTTCAGAGAGAATTATTTATATCTGATCTGGGAATAGTCTTCGAAAATAGTTGGAGTTTCAACATTCACATTGAGAATATCTGTGATAGGGCAACAAAAATCCTTGGATTCGTAATCCGTAATTCGTCCGAACTAGGGCTCACTGCCATTCGTCTCTTATATTGTACATTAGTTCGCAGTGTGCTCGAGTTTGGCTCCATTATATGGTCTCCCTATCAACTTCGTTACTCTCTAATGTTGGAACGAGTCCAAAGGAAATTCCTTAGATTTTTATATCTGAAGACATTTGGATTTTATCCATATCTGTTCCCTAGTGCCTTTGTCTTGGGATCTTTGGGTTTCAACTCCCTGGCAAAGAGAAGAGATTTATTTCTTGGGAAACATTTCGTAAAATTACTTAGAGGAGAGATTCACAATCCCACTATCCTGGAGAAACTAAAATTCTGGGCCCCGGAAAATCGTAGAGTTTTAAGAAAACATGATATATTTTTACCAATTAGGGCTAAATCAAACGTGCTCATGAACTCCCCCCTCTCGAGAGCTGTTCGACTCCTTAACTTACTGGCACATTACTTGGACCTATTCGATGCCAGTTATGTTGAGTTGGTGGAACACATCCTAAATAGCACGATATAAATTTTTCAATCTTATTTCTTTGTTTTTATTTTGTGTACATATTTTTTACTTGATTTTTATTATTTTTTTATGATGTTTTTTTTTTATTTATGATTTTTATTATTTTCTTATGTTTTTTTTTATTTATGATTTTTATTATTTTTTTTATGATGTTTTTTTTGTAATTTTTATGATTTTTATTATTTGTATTAAAATCACATTGACGCTTTGGGGCAACCTGTCAAGTCTCTGTGGTATTGATTTTTTTAAATAAATAAATAAATAAATAAATAAATATGTATGTATGTTGGAGAGGCTTGTGCAATTTAAATACAGAGAAAAATTGAAAGAAGACGGAAATGAGGGGAGTCTCTAAATTGAAGGCTGTGAAAATGCTTATGGAAGAATACGAAGTCCTTGTTCCATGTAGCAACCTTCAAGATATGTACAACTCACTTACATAGCAGAAAAGTGAATTGGGAATCGAATTCCCCGAAGCAGCATGGACGCATTCGACGAAGCTAGATAGTGGATATCGACGAGGTAATGACCACCGCCAAACTCCCGTCTCGACGCGAGGTACCTAATCACCTCCGCAGATGAAAACGTGCACGGCGAGGCGAGGCGAGGTGAGGCTTGAGGTAGCAGTTCCATGAGGTGCCCGCTGCTGCCCAATAAAGAACGAGGGACGGAGAGGGGAGGTGAGGTCCGGTGTACAATTGGCCAGTGCGGCGGCTTCACCTTTGATGTCGGCCACCAAAACAAATGCCCGCTCCTCTGGCGGCTCCCCCCTCCCCTCCGCCTCCTCACCCCCCGCACCTTGCTCCGGCTCGGACGCGCCGCGGTGTGCGTGCGCCCGCGCAGCTGCCAATGTTCATCATCACTACTCCCTCATCCTCCACGATGCCTCTTATTTTATTGAAACACTAACTCATATTGAGTCATATCCCTTCAGCAGTTACCTCATACAGAAGAGCACCCGAGATAATAAAACTTCTTCAAAAACAGCGTTAATATCTCACGCAAGCGAATTGTACAAACCCGTGTACAGAAGTGATCAATGATCACTGTACCAAATATAGGATAATCACTGATCATCCTATATTTGGCACATCCATTTTGTCATTCGTTGCATTTTGGCGATTGTCAAAACAATCGCACGAAGCTTCTCATCACTTAACCACTTAATCGCCACGCGTTTGTAGAAACCGATTAGGATATTTTGTTGTGTTTAGTGCCAACCCTTGACCTCTTGAATGGGTCCGGGTCACTGCAAGGAAAGTGTAAAAGTCGAAAAATGTAAAAAAAATAAAATGGATTCGTCGACTCGTCGTTAACGTAGGTCGGGGTTATCTATCTCTTTCATCTTAATGTAAACCCTGGCACATGGTAAAGATCTTTTTATCGAATCGAAACGATCGAAATTATTTTTTCCATCATGTCGCTTTCCTTCCAGTGACGGCCACCGCTCTTGACTAACGAAACATATCGCCTTCTTTCAATTTCATTAGTATCACAGGATATTTTTAGATGCCACTACTGCGAAGAAACCAAATGAGTGCGCACCGGTGCGTTTATGGCGATTAAGTGGCTAAGAGCTTGTTCGTATTCCAATGTTTTCTCATTGAAGCTCTAAATTTATATAGGATATAACTTTGTTTGCTTCAGACAGATGATTCCGTTGCATTCAGAATCGGGCACAGAATTTGATCGGATAGAGTGGAGCGGGTCGAGTGAATCCGTGGACCACAGAGCCGCGGCAGGCAATCTGAACGGCACTTTTGTCCGCCGACAAACAAAACGCCAAAGGCGAGCCGCCAGCCGGAGAGAGCGAGACGCAGCGAGACAAAATGTCGGCCGCGAGAGAGAGACGCCTCGCGAGAACGCTCCTAACATACCACCGCATCTCACGCACGCACACGCGCACTCACACTCGCACGCTCGCACAACTCTAATTGCCCACATTTGACACAAACCACCCTTCAAACATTTTCTTCGTCCGTTTCCATCCAAAGATTCCATCGCAGATCGTATCAAACCTCCTACACACACTTACAAACTTACGATTTCAGCTAAATTACATTAGAGATGCAGAATTGAAATACGCAGCACGTCAAAATTTATCAATAAAACATTCGTACGTATCGAAAGATGTATTCAAATATCTATACATAGTAAATTCAATGATCAAATTCGATGTTTTTTTTGTCTTGGTTCTGAGAAGCCACTTTTGCAGTGATTTCCTGCTGCCTTTAAAAAAAGGAACAGAGTAAAAAGAAAGGGGGCAATTATTTGGCCATTTGAGAGGATTTTTTTTGTACGAAAACCTTAATGAGATAAAAATAAATTCAGACACGATTTTTTAACGTGACGCAATACATCAAAGCAAAATATTTGGAGGCAACCACCGAGAACATTAAATTCGGTCGTTTCTAATGATAATCCAAACTTCGGCCCATTTTGTATAAACAACCGGGAAGATTTCATAATCATATATCGCCATTCCATCTGAGATAACGCTCGCCGTATTATAATAGTCGTTTCGATTCGACATACATATGTACGTCACAGCTAAACCACTGCCAAAACGTATATATTATACGAATACAATAACAAAAGAAAAAACTTATAAATGTACTGATCGCTACTAATGATTCCACTTGGCAGAGAAAAATTCGACCGCGTGGGGATCGAGCATATGACTGACGACACAATTAATTTCATTAATAACATAATATGCCCACACCCATGCGATGATATATCATCGGGAACAACACTATGGTGGAATATAATATAAGCTGTGCTGAACTGGTTGAGTGGTTGTAGTGCAACGCCCGTGGTTAATTATTAATTATAAATGTCAATGATTTTTCCATCAAAATATAACAAGTAGTTTAGTTATGATTGCGTGACTGGCCACAGTGACGCGTTCGGTGATTATTGGTCACAAAGCGCTCGCCCAAAAGTAACTAAAACATCTATAACGGAACATCTGGCAGCCGAAAAGTCCATCATACTAACGAGAACTTCATTCGCGAACAATATTCGCGTTTTCATCGCAAAAATTGTCTTTTGGGCGATCGCAATGTGACTAATGATCCAATTACCGCGTTAAGACCACTCTGTAACGTCACTGTGGCTAATATGTTAAATAATAAAATAAGTTCTTATACAGGAAAGGTTTAAAATGGAAAGTTTTCAAACGCATCGCTCAAACATTTGAATATCTAATCACGGCGAGTAAACAAAAGAAGGGGGGGGGGGGGAATCACAAATGTATTTTGACAGAAGCGTGACAGTCGAGAAGAAGAGTGGGGTTACGCAACGAAGGTGCATTTAGTTGCATTTATATAGATATGTATATATTATTTTGTTTTTCTTTTCGTATAAATTCCGGTCGACCAGTCGCAGTCAGGCAGTCGGCTTTCGGCCAAAGAGTGTCCGGTTTCCGGCGCGCATCGTGCATACAAATCACACTAACAACACTGACTTCCTGGACCGCGAAATAATAATAAAGTAAAGTAAAAAAAGTTTGGGGCAGAGTGTGTGTGTGCGCGGCGAGAGGTTTGGGCCAAGTGTGTGGGGTGTGGGGTGTGGGGTGTGGGGTGTGGGGTGTGGGGAGAGGTTTACCTGAGAAGTGCTTGAGATTGGTGTTGAATCTGGCCCTCCACCAGCGCAGCAGGTGCGCGGCCATGGGGCGGGGCGGCGCGCGCAGTCCGCCCGTTTCGCCCCCCAGAGGCGAATACCACGTCATACGTCACGGGTCACGGGTCACGGGTCACGAGTCACGAGTCACGAGTCACGGGTCACTACTCCCCGGCCGTCACTGTCACTGACACAACATAGCGACCGCACCGCACTAGCGACTAGCGACTACTGACTGCCGACTACTGACTAGTGTCAAGACGAGAAAACACAACACACCGAGCGACGCACGCACCGAAGCACGCGTGCGCTCTCGCCGGACAACGCAGACCGACTGTGCGTTTGCTGTTTGCCGCCGCTCACTGCTCACAACCCACCGCTCACCGCTCACCGCTCACCGCTCACACCCCACTCCACTCCACTCCACTCCACTCTACTCCGTCCGTCTCACTTCTCGTCTCGTCTCAGTCAGGAGTCCCCCTACCCCTCTATCCCCGTCTCCCTTCCCCCTCTCCACTCCGCTACACCCCCCCCACCAAACCCCTCCACCCCGCTACAGCCCTAAACATGTGCACAACATGCCGGCATCACATACGCACACACACACACACACACACACCGACGAGCGTACGCACTTATTTCATGTGTTTTGTTTTATTTGCGTTGTTACAAAAAAAAAGTCATGTGATTTTTATTATTCACTGAATTCAATAAAGAGTATGCCTTGATAAAATATATGTTGAAGAAAAGGAGATTACTTATGTCCTATTAAATTTAGATGTAAATAAGGGTGCTGGACCTGACGGCATACCTCCATACTTTATTAAAACTTGTTATTTGGAACTTGTAGAACCCTTATTTATAATTTTTAACAATTCTTTATCTGCTGGTGTATTCCCTTCTAAATGGAAACTAGCCAATATTGTACCTATTTTCAAGTCTGGCGATAAATCACTTTGTAATAACTATAGACCAATAAGTATCTTATCCTGTTTTGCTAAAATTTTTGAATGTTTAACTTATAATCATATTTATTCTCATGTAGTGCCTAAAATTGCACAGGAACAACATGGATTTGTTAAAAAAAAATCAACCGTTTCTAATCTTATTGAATTCACTACCACAATTTATAAATATCTTAATACTCGTACACAAGTAGATGTTATATATACAGACTTTCAAAAGGCTTTTGACAAGGTTAATCACGGTTTGCTAATTCGTAAATTATCTAAATTTGGAATTCATGGAAATTTACTTAGATGGTTAACTTCTTATCTTAATTTGAGAGGTCAATTGGTTACAATTAAGGGTTTCTCATCTGCCCCTAAAACAATCCTTTCAGGAGTTCCTCAAGGTTATTATTTTTATTAATGACCTAATCCCCCTACTGAAGTGTCAATGCTTACTTTATGCCGATGATCTTAAGGTTTTCCATCCTATCAATAGTGAGTCGGATTGCTTAAAATTACAATCCGACATTGATATAATATCTGAATGGTGTAATGTAAACCTTATGCATCTCAATATTTCTAAATGCTTCTCAATGACACTTTCCAGAAATCGTAACCTAATTGACTTTACTTACAATATTAATAACGTAGATCTTACAGCAAAAAATTGTGCCAGAGACTTAGGTATACTTATAGATTCCAAACTATCATTTAATGAACATATTAATCATATTGTTACTAAATCTTATAAACTATTGGGATTTATTTGCCGAGTTGCGAAGCCCTTTAAGAATCCCCATACTCTGATTCTACTCTATTACAGTTTAGTTCGTAGTAATATGGAGTATGCCTCAATCATATGGTCTCCCTATTACCAAACTCACATTGAGCACTTAGAAACAATCCAGAAGCGTTTTCTGCGCCATTTATCCTATAAGACTGGTCTTAAAAAACTGTTACCATCTTATAATGACAGACTTTCTTTTTTCCATATTGCAAGTTTGTCTCAGCGTAGAAGGGTTTCTGATTTGTTAATTTTATATAAGATTGCTAATGGTATTCTTGACACGTCTGTTTTAAGCGAGATTAATTTTAACGTTAATGCCCGATTCACCAGATGCACAAATCTTTTTTATCCACCTATTTGTCAAAGCAACACCTCTTTCAATAGTGCAATCGTTCGTATATGCCGTATTTACGATAGCTTAGATGATTGTCCTGACCTCTTTAGAGACTCTTTTAGTATTTTTAGGACAAAGGTGAAGAAAATAATATGTGGTTGATTTGCTTCTTCACCCTTATAGTCTTTCTTTTTCTTTTTTACTTTATCTGTATCTTTTTCTTTATCTGTTTCTTTTCTTTTTTTTAAAATCTTGATGTTTTTGTAATTTTACTTTTTTATATCACCATGTGGTGCTCACTGTAAATGGAATATTATATTTTTATTTATGTTTATTATTATTTTTTGTCTCATTATACAACTTTCTTTTTATATTTTATTCTGTATGTGTGCCTATTTAAATAAAATAAAAAAAAAATAAAATAAAAAAAAGAGTGATGACTGATGACTATAGGTAGGATAGTCACAGTGCTATCCATTGTTCGGCAAACCTTTAACAATGCATTTACAACCTTTGAACAATACACGGCCCCCTCAGGCTCCGGTGACTTCTGATGACTAGAGGTAGGATAGTCACAGTGCTATTCATTGTTCGGCAAACCTTTAACAATGCATTTACAACCTTTGAACAATACACGGCCCCCTCAGGCTCCGGTGACTACTGATGACTAGTCACCGGAGCCTGAGGGAGCCGTGTATTGTTCAAATTGTTTTTGTTATTGTTTATTGTTCAATTGTTGTAAATCCTTTGTAAAAAAGGTTCGGCAAAACTTTAACAATGCATTTACAACATTTGAACAATATACAGCCCTCTCAGGGTCCGGGCTTTACTGATGACTGATGTATACTTTGTAAACAAAATGTTTTTTTTTTTTTTTGGATAGTTGCTTGCAGGGTAGGGCTGCAAGATATATTGATAGAGCCCGGATAACCAAGGTGCCGTTTATTGTTCAAATGTTGTAAATGCATTGTTAAAGGTTTGCCGAACCATCTTTATAAAGCATTTACAACAATTGAAAAATGAACGACACCTTGGCTCTATTTATTGATATCCAAACTGGGACATTTTAATTGTACCCCCCCCCCCCCCCCCTGCAAGCACCGATATTACATGAATGATAAAAAATCTTTGTAAAAAGCGTAAACTTAACAAATTACATTTAAAATCCTTCCTTTTATAAACTTGTATTTCCTTTCTTTTTTTCCAGTTTATTTAGTTATTAATAATGAATTGATTGTTATTACTAATAACAATCAATTCATTATTATTTAATATTAAATGAAATTAATTACAGATTGCAAGATTGAAAAAAAATTGATTTTCTCAATCTCGCTTTTTTAACAATGGATGTGGATCTACGGTGAGATTAAGATTCGTGCATTTTTTTCAGTTTTATAACTGCGGGAGATTGGTATTTCTGAAGGATGAAAGGTCAATAAGCAGCTATCGAAAACCGGGACATTTGGCTGTCCCGAAAGGTCCCTTCGGGACGCTGGGACGAGAGGCTTGAAACCGGGACAAACCCGGAATAGCGAAACGCCTAGCAGCCCTATTAAAGAGGCGTCATTAAAGAGGAGCAAAATTTTTAAAAATTGAGTGTATATGAATTTTAACTATTTCTTTTAATCATTTTTTCAGCAATAAAAAGGTGATACTATTCAAAAATTTGTTTCGTAGTATAAAAGATTTTTACAAATATCTTTCAAAGCAAGACAAACAACAAAACAAAATATATTTGGGAGTTAACATTTTTTTCTGGGAAAAATCAACAGTGTTCTATAGAATTTCAATATTCTATTTTTGTTGTTTTAGTTAATAGTAATGCATTAAACAACGTGGATAGTCCCGTTCAAATCTAGCTACCAAATTTTATATATTTTTCTGCGTACAGAACACAAAACGTAAATATTCAAAATTCATCTTACTTGTATAAATGTACACAAAATAGTTTTTACCTATTCTAATTCTCAAAAAACATTAGCCTGTATATAAAATACGGTTTCTAAGTAGGTAGCTTCCAAGATAGGTAGGTATGTATGATAAAAAGTCAAGAATGATCGACAACAACAAATAAAGTAAAAAAAATTTGGTAAAACACTTAAAAATTGTCTTCAAATATCTAAGTTGAGCCAAAGTCAATAGATAAAGTACACTTTGCGGTTTCCACAAAAAAATATCCTCCCACAAAGATATAAAATTTCTAATAAAAATGGTTAAGCTTGTTCAACCAGCGGACACTTGATACGAGTCAATCAAATTTTTGTTTGATCGGACGGAGGAAAAAAAAAGAATGGCTCACCGACAAGGAGAAGACTGACTCATGGCATTGTCCCATGCCAACATTCGGATGAATCAAAATTTTGTCCAAGCTTATCGATTTTGTCTCACTCAATTCCACGAAAAGTGATTATAAACATAAAGTTTCATTTTTATTCCCAGACATACTCGAACACATTCTCAATGCAAGCACCTGAATGTTGATTAATTAATATGTTAACTAAGAGAACAGATACCACGTGTCCTATATATAAGCCATTCTATTTATTTTCTCTCGCTCGATTCAAATAGTTTTTAGGCAGAAAATCGACTGCGTAGAAGTGGGTCAAAAATTGATCACAAGATTTGAACCGCACAAACAAAAATGTCAAGATATAAAATAATAGAGAGCAATAAAAGGTGAAATAAGAAGATAAAGAGGCGACGAGGAGAGGAGGAAGGCTCCACGGAGCTCGAAGTAGAGTAGAGTTGCGGTTCAACGAACTTCACCCATTCGAGGTATTGCTCAATCAGAGTGTGCTCGCTCGACGAGCCCACAACCTACAATCAAAGATCAGGTAACACCATCAAATTCTACTACATACTACGGACCAGCAAGACCAATTTGCCCCAGCCGACGCCCTCAACCCGAAAAATTTCATCTCCGGCTCGATTTCGCCGATGTTCCAAAACTTTGAGCTGCGAGAAAATGGTACATACATAGGTAGACGAGTTTTGGTAACGATGTTAGACGTTCTCCAATTTGATGGATACAAGCTCTCCCCCCGCTCCTGGAGGATAATAGGGAACGCGTGTCCCCAGAGTAAATTTGCTCGAATGCCTCTTCCTCTTGTCAAGTTACACTTCGCAATACGAGGAACGTTCAATTAGTGAAATTACAGGGCGCGCCTATGGATATTTAGGGAGTGTATGACTTGAATTTTGATTTACTCTTCGACGTGAATGCCTTAATTTGGCCTTCGAAATAAAGTCCAAGCGAGCTCAAATCTTTGGGGAGATAACGGCAGTTTCAGAAAATGTTAATAGTATTAGAATATTAGGCAAAACTATTCAATAATGAATACCGACTTCTTTTTTTTTTCTACTATGTATGTTTGTGAAGATGAATGTTTGTTTGTTCGCTATGCATATATGTAAATCTGCAGTTTTTATAAAGAACTTTATCAGCAGATTTGGTATGCCATCTCATGGTACTGTTAACATAGAATTAATGGTTTTTGGAATGGGTCAAAGGGCCCTATAAAAAAAATTTAGCTTTCACTCGCCCGAGTAATGCCGGGCTATTAAGCTAGTCTATCTGCTGTATAAAGGTGAATGATTTTTTGTTTATTTACTATGCAAATCTACTGATTTCTGTTTAGTATCATCGAATTTTATTGGAATGAGTCGAGGTCAAGGAGTTACATACATATGTATATGTAATCAATCAATCAATCAATCAATGAAATCGTTGCTGTTGAGCCTGAATGTGATATTTTCCACCTCAGTGAGCCTAGGTTATCGGAGATTATTTTAACCTACATATTTGTCTGATAGCCTACGCTCATCATTATTTTCATAATTGAATATGATGTATGAGTGGAGGTTTGATCTTCTCTCTTCCATTTGGGCCTCGCAGGGATGTTTTGTATTTGCGGCAGGTTCTTATATGTATATATTGGTGCTGGTTATAGGAGCAAGACGTTCCCTGCTTTGTATTTCATTATTTGATATTTTTATTTTATCTGTTACTTGAGTTTTTACCCGGCTTCGCTCGGTGTTTATTAAACGTTTTATTAAATTTATTTGAAAAGTTTCATTTTATTTAAATTTATTTGAATATTCATTGGTTTTTTTTATTAAATTGAACGTCACGGATTTTACGAACCAAACAAACAAAGTTTCGAAATTATAAACTGCATTATTATAATGCTATTGTTTTTTTATGATTATGTATAAATGTATTTTTTGTCTGTGTATATATAATATGTATATATTTTTATTTTCCTCATCTATCTGTATTTTTTTTGACCAATGTGGCGCATTAGGGACTCCTGTAATGCAACAATGTTCCAAACTTAAACTTAAAATAAAATATGTATATTTTAAGCTTTCGCTTACAGGATCATTTATTTTAATTATACATACATAAAAAAAAAAACGTTACGTTTGTTATTAATCCACAAGAATAGTCGAAATATGATTTTTCTAAGTGGAATTTTATTTAATTCTCATATAAAGACAATTTAATATATTATCCCTATTAATTCAATTCCGATTCGTGTAAATGCTAGTACGAGTTTTTAGCTCGCAATTTTACCGATTTAAAATTCAGCACACGTCTAATTAACACGAAAACAAAAAATAGTGTGGCCAGAAACCTATCTCAATAAACATGTTTCAATAGAAAATACTCAATATAAAATATAAAATAGTGGGAAAAAATCTCAAATGAAGATACGTAATTTTGACTTTTGATTTGAACTGGAGGACTACTTACAGAGATTTGAAAGCTGAAAAGTACTACAAATGAAAGATAAAATACTCAACTATAGATTAAAATATTCATTTCGAACAGGAAATTTACAGATTTTGAGACATCGACCTCAAGACAAGACAAGACAACGACATCAACACCAAGATATAGAAAAATCGCGCGATAAAAAGACATATATCTCCGAATCTCGAGCCAATCAACATTTTTTATTACCAGATTCGTATTTACTGGGCATATATCTATAAGAAAAGTCATATCTCGTCTCTGAACCATTTTTCGTGTCGAACAGTTGAATCGGTTAAATACAACAAAAAAAAAAGAAAAAAGAATTTCGAAAAGTTTCGGCAATAGTATCGAGACTATGCCAAAACTTTTGGAAAGGGTTAGCAATGAGTTTTAAGCCATTGAGGTTTTCAATCGATGGAATTCATAATGGGAGAATGGAAACGAGTCTTTGTCGGGAAAACGTTTCAGACGACCCTCGAGAGCACATTAGCGGTAGGTAATTAAGCCCGAATAAATAATTAACGTGTCGGTATTTGCGTATTCGAATCGCCGAATTATACAAACGACTTGGATGCGATAAGTGCCGCGTCCGGGAAGATGGAAATTAAACCGCTTTTGGGTCAGCGGGTGGTCGCCCTAATGCGCCTTTTATATCGTAAGTATGTACCCATCTACTATCTACCCATCTACTATCTTTATACGTACCATATATGTACACACCTACATCTCGCGAACGACTCGTCTTGCATTCGTTTAACGACGCTTTCAACTTGGTTAACGTATGAGAGCCTTTTCGTTATATTGGCACTTTTTAGATCAATTCGGTGAAGAAGAATGCACCCAAAGAATATAAAACGGAACGTTATATTTTTGATATAACGAGGAGACACAGAATCAGAATCGAAACACATGGATGAGTAGTAAGATCAGGGTAGCTGACATAGTAGAACGAATAAATTGTAGATTGAAGTGGCAATGGACAAGAGATGTGGCTAGAAGATTATATGGAAGATGGACAAGAGAGCGTAAAAAGATTTAAAAAAAACCCGATTGATTGGTGGAATAAGTAAGGAATATGTATATGACCTGATGAATGAGTGTAACCCAGATTTTATGAAAATTAGTAGAAGAAAGGAAGGATATATTATTCATATATTTATGTATCTACTGATACAGGAATAAATAAAAGTGAAAATTTGGTAGCTTAAAAATGGATTGGATAGAG
Organism: Arctopsyche grandis; assembly: GCF_051622035.1. NCBI lineage: Eukaryota > Metazoa > Arthropoda > Insecta > Trichoptera > Hydropsychidae > Arctopsyche > Arctopsyche grandis. The sequence goes on along the minus strand of NC_135360.1, from coordinate 2,258,504 downwards.
TATGTATATACTTGTTCGAAAGCATATGTAAATTACTAAAATGCTGTTGTATAGGGTTGTCGATTTAGTGGAAGGCTTAAAATATGTAAAAGTATTAGATGAAAGATAAAAGAAAGTAAGCATAACACAAGTAGAAATATGCTTTTGGTTATTGTTAACTTCGTAGAAAAACCTATTTTTTTGCTTTCGCACATTCAGCACTGTTGAAACGTGTATTGTTATTTGGCATCGCCCTAATTAGTATCCATCCTTTAGTCATAATTAGACTTTGGCAGCTGAGGATGCCGCCATAAAATAACAGTAGACCTCTCCGTACAAAGCAAAAGTGCAAAAACAAAGAGGTTGTCGACAGTAATTGACAATAGTGAACCCTTTTTTTCTGTTCACGCCGATCTCTGGTCATAACTAGTCTTCGGCGTTGGCTGGGAGCTCGTCAAATAGCAATAGTCTACTCCATTTATGTACAAAGCAAAAGAGCACAAAAGCATGATTGACAATAGTGATCTTTTTTTGCAAAAAGGATCGTCCCAACGCCGTTCTTTGGTCATAAGTAGAGGTAGGATAGCCAAGGGGCCGCCCATTGTTCCATTGTTGTAAATCCTTTGTAAAAAAGGTTCGGCAAACCTTTAACAATGCATTTACAACATTTGAACAATACGCGGCACGCTCTGAGTCCGGGCTTTAGTCATAACCAGAGATCGGCCAACAAGTTGCATTTGCCTGCAAAAAATGGTTCACTTTTGTCAACCATGCTATTTTGCTCCCTTGCTTTGTACGGCAATAGAGAGGTCTATTGATATGTGAGGAGCACCAAGCCAACGTCTATTCATAAGTTAGATTGACGAATGTTGATAAAAATAGGAAAGAATGCAAGTTTGTCAATGATGTTGAAGTTCTCACATAAAATTCATCTAAAGTGGAAGCATTTACATATCAATATTGAGTCTCTTGAAATATACCTGCTTAAAACATAGCTATGTGCGTTAGCTTAAACACTTCATTATGACAAAAAAATAACAAACAGTCCAGACTAGATAATTGTGTTGAATCTTGCGCCGGCAACTTTGTAGGAGATAAGGAGAGGATAGGGCAACTGCTTTTCCTTTAACATTTGCCGATTTTACGACATATTTCTCGGAAAACGTTGTTTCGGCACTGGAGCTAATGGTTTCCTCTTTTTTCCCCGGGACAAATAACTAGATCGTAAAAATTTGCAATTGTAAGCCGAAAAGGATGTCGGCGGCCATGTTCAAATTAAAGGCAAATTGTATAGTTCTTTAAATAGGCCTATATAATAATTTATGATAGCACTCTTCTTTTCTTCTATTTTACGTAGGTATATAGACGACGCAAAATGCAATTCTGATTTGAAATTATCCTACGAATTAGTCCTATGATAAAGTCAGTCGGTGGGTCATGTTTTCTATGGGCGAATTTTTCGTGTACGTAATTTTCAATTTGCGCATAACTTTTTAGACATATATGTACATAAGTATATATGTATGAAAACCTCAAAACTCATATACGATCGAGAGCTGGAACGTTTGAAGAGTTTCGTCAAAGGAAGGACATCGTTAGCGAGACTGCAAGAGCAAGATCGGCAGCATCTCGTCATCGAATGGAAAACTTCAGACCGGAAAATGTGCGGTGAAACTTTGACGAAACGTTCCCACACATTCCATATGTACTCATGTAAGTATGTATGTTCATACATACATACATAGTATGCAATTTTAACCGCTTCGTTTAAAAGCGATAGATCAACGTTTTGAAAACGAATGCTGTATAGAATTTCATTCAAAAGCGATTCTGTGCGACAATGCGGCCATTGTTTTCCCGAACGTCCTGGAGGTCCTGCCGACAAAGCGATGCACCAAAATGCATCCAAAGACAAAACACTCTGCAATTATATTGTTGTCTTCGTGTGCATACTGGGAGGTGCTCGATGGCATAAATTAGACGTTTAGTTCTGCTCGACGGAACGTAACCTCCACGTCTGCCGATAGCAATCTGTACACATGTAATGGAAAAATGTAGATAAGATATTACGGTAATTAAATCAGTAATTAGTCACTCGGATTTTTAAAGTACACTTAAAAGTAAAGTCATTCTTTTATGTTCAAGTTCAGCGACTCGAAGCAAATGACGCACGATCATCGCAATCTCGAGCCATGTCCAAAAACGGTTGATTCGAACCCTATATACATATGTACAAATTGGACAACGCATCAATTTCAAATCGAAGAGCCTAAAAATATTGAAAATGCATATTGCTTTTTTTTTTTGGAACACCTTGAAGAGGACATAGAAGTGAATGTGAACACAAAAGAAGGACGAATTTCGTACGCACAATGCAAATGCATGGAACTGCAAGCGACAAGACACGGATCTACTATAAATTACAATGCACTTTTTGTGTGCATCATGCCACACAATGCACCTTTGAGACCTTTGATGCTACCCGCCCCGTCACAAGGGTGTGAAACTGGCAATTTGTTAGGGCAGACATTTTATTACTGACTATTTTATAAATCGACAAGATCGAGAAGAGGAAGAAGGAGAAGATCGAATTGCATTGGCTTCAGATAATGGCGGAATCGTGTCCTGCGGCTGATCAAACGTTTCGAGTTCCGACTACTTTAGGGGTGAGTTTGGCTTCCTCTCTTTGTCGGCACTTGAAAGTCTCTGACACCAGGTGCTCTCCCTATCCTGGGCCCTTACGTATTATGTACATACACACCGGTTCCTCGTGTGCGAGTAATGAAGTGAAAACTTTACTTGGGTCATTAGGAAGCAATCAATGTTCATCCATCACAATTATTGCCAATGAGACTTCTTTAAACATCGATTATAATTTATACAACGAATTTTTGACTTCCTGCCTTCCTTGTATAGATATAATTATTATTTTACATAGTATATTCCAGGAAGGCTTGACAGGAAGACAGCAATGCGCCTTCCTGGACGATTAATTACAAACAATGCAGCATTTTATTATTAATTTATTACATAAATCACTGTATTTCCAGAAGCTGAAGAACACGAAATACCAATTAATTAATTAATTAATTAAAGAATTATTTTTTGTAAATTTGTACATAATTTAAAGATTTGTAAATAATTTTTACAAATTGTACATACAATAAATACAGAAGATTTGTGACAACAGGAAAGATGATTTTTGCCAATTTTGAGGAACCGTTTCAACAATGATCGGATAAAATTGACAAACTCTGATAAGAAACGATCTAACCAGCAGCATAGCGGATCGAACCCACTGATCACTTGGTGCTAAAAAAAACACGCTACCATTGTGCCATACTGATGGCTATGAATCATAGCCAGCAGTCATAGGCCGCCTATGATGAATGTATGAATGTAAAAAAAAATGAATGCAATGTGCATTAACGCTGAGCATCAAATATCTCGCATATAGGATCGGCAACGTCTGCGTTCAAATTGGTCCACTCTGTGCAATGTTCATCCATCACAATTATTGCCAGTGAGACTTTAAACATTCTTCTTTAAATTTCTTTAAAAATGTCATTTCCTCTATACGAGCAATCATAATGGAAAAAAGGAACAAATGATTATCTTTCTATCTAAAAGGAATTTGAAGAAATTCCAATTCCGATCATGCATAGTTTCTAATCTTGCATTACATTATAGGTAGTCGATTTTAAAACGAAATGTCATGTGCCTTCTGAGAAATACTACTAGTGCCAGCAGTTTCGGTAAAGATTGAGAAGTTCTGCCCCGAAGCATCGGACGTAAAAGGAGCCCGCTGTTCGATTCTGTAAATGCACTTTTAAAAGTGGTCATAAATTAAAAGTGACTAAAAGGATCGTTTCAGGTACCCAAAAGTACTGCGACGTTTGAAGCTCGTCATTTTTATTATTTCTTTGCAAAAAAAGTCGTATCGAAATAACAAATTCGTACATGTGTAGAAGTTACCGCTTATTATTGATTTAATTAATCAATTTCAAAGTGCCATTAATTTTCATAACCTCAAAGTATGCACATATTATGGGAATGATTAAGGGTAATTAATGTAATCGGTCACGGTGATGTAATTAAGTGGGTGAGCTAAACTGCCATTACAATAAACGGTCAAAGGTGTGGTTAATTTTAAACTTGAAATTTAAATACGAGATCTTTATAAAACACGCCATTCTTGCTAATGCTTTGATGATAATAATTTTTGAAATTTTAATTTTTATGATGTTTTTTTTTTTGATACGCAATATATTGTAACTTAAGTACTGCTTAAAAACGGAATGTAGTTTTGGCATGACCAATTTATTTATTTGTATTGTATTCTACTTTTGGTCTGTAAGCTATCAGTATCCAATCATTCCGTACAAATAGTTAATTGTTATCATAAATACTGAAAATCTTAGGGATCAAGGAAGGGCTAAGTTTATAATAAATATGACTTCACTCTGAAATTGAGTCACTCTTAAACGGAAGAATTTAAAAAAGTTCATATTCTACTAGATTACATTTAAGATTAAGAGAAGTATCACGCTCATACGGCTGTAAAAAAAATTAATAAGTCTTAGGAAGTATTGAATGTGGTGTTGCCGTTATTCGGATTCCGAGAAGCAAGTTCTCGCCCCAGGGCGGCCATAGACGGACAGGCAAACATCAAAAGGGCCGTGAAGGCAAATTGCTTTTATTGGTGTGTGTGTGTGTGTGTGCCAGTTTTATTGGACCTGAACCGAGGAATACGCTTTTAAAATTTACTATCCATAAAAGCCTCCTCGGACCCTTCTTATATACCTGCGATTATGTTCACTCCACGATAAAAATCCTCTTTTTCGACGAAATTAACGGAAGTGCCTGCAATTACCCAAAACATACCATTTCAGTGTCCTTTCATTTTATAACTATTATAAAATTCTGTTGCAATATGGAAAACAAGCCATTAGAAATGTTTAATGGCAATCAAACCATCACTACGTCTAAAATAAATATAATAAGAAAACGAATTAAGGATGAAGTATTCAATTGGAACCATTTTTTTCAAAGTTGGACATTCATGGAGAAATTCTTCGGTAGAAATGTGCCTTGCGGGCTTTAATTAATGTGCGCGCGCAGAATATGGGAGGAAAAGCCTGTTCCTCTTGTTCCTGTTGTATCCTGCTCGCGCAAATTAAGTGAGTATGTACCGTTTACCATGCACCCTTTTTTATCTTTCGACTTAAGATCTTTCGATTTTCGATCTTTGCCTTTCGATATTTGGTTTTTCGTGCATTTCTAATTCGATCCCGTGAGGTGCACCCATATATCTCATATTATCTAATATATAATTTCGAAAGAGACTTTGTATATATGTATGTATGTATGTATCTATGTAACCTTCGTTCGTTGGGTCGTAGACGACACGTTTGATTTATTTTTTTTTTCAATTCATAGACGTCGATTAATTTTTTTTACGATTTAAAGGATTCGAAGTCCCCGGGGGCGAAGGCGCCGAGGGCGAAGCCACCTTCGCGCCGGTGGGGAAGCCCTAGGGGGCGAAGGCTCCGGGGGCGGAGACTCCGGGGACGCAGGTGCCGGATTCTGATATACATCTAATTTCGAAAGAGACAGTATATACATATATGTTTGTTTGTTCGTGACATCCAATTTAATAAAAAACACAAACGAGTATTCAAATAAATTTATATCAAATAAAACTATTCAAATAAATTTAATAAAATGTTTACTATTAGATTAGTCATGCTTAAGCGGTTTATATTACAATTACCGAGCGAAGCCGTGTAAAACCACTAGTATAGTATAATATCATACTATGAGAACGAAACCTACATAGTATGTACATATGTACATATTTCTTTCTCTTTATGTATACATATATTTACATAGGTACTATTTTTTTTTGTTCATTGTGAAACTAAGAATAGGATTTGGGATTTTATTTATTTGATTATTACACCTTTGTTTATTTTTTTTTCTTATGTACATATTATTTTTCTTTTGTTTTCTTTTTTTTTTATTTTTCATTTTATCATGTTTTTCTGCCTTTGCATTTTTACTTTTTATTTTTTGTTTTTCTTTATCAAATATAGGCCATTGTGGCGCATTAGGTTCTTCCTGTAATGCTAATTATGTTCTTCCAAAACTAACTATCAATAAATAAATGAATAAAATAAATATGTTTGGCGTAGGGAGAAGAAACAGAAAGTATGTATGTAAGTATAATACATATGTAAATGGTAGTAAGAGTATATATGTGTGGCTAGAATACAGTCAAAGAAGAAGCTGAAAAGGTACCCAAGAGAATGTAGAAGAATTGAATCGTACATATTTGAGATACTGATGATGGTGCTGTTTTTTATGATTATATGGTTTAGTTAACTTGAAATGTACAACAAATGTGATTCTATCTAAAAACTGAGTTATACATTGTACGCGAAAACGCTAGATTTTAATCTAAAATGAATCATTATAAAAGTAGGTCACGATTCAACTTTTTTTCGGCACTGTTCTGTTTTTGTTGTCCTACCACAGCAGCTGGTTCTTAAGCCGTTCGCCGTATAATATGAATTAGTATATTATAAATTATCCGATAGGCTATTTAGAGAATTTTAAGCTGAAAAAATTGTATTCAACGTTTTTGATGAAAAGTGCTTTTCCGAAAAATGGGTTGTTTTCACCATGCCTCACTGGTTTCAAAACTTTTCTAGTTGTATTACATTTCAAATTGTCATGTCAGTGGTTTCCAAACGGGAATATGTGAAAAATATCAATAATGGCGGGAAAACATTGCGATCGTAATTTCTGACAGTCTTGCAAGCTGATCAGGGACGTCCCGTGGGCATAAGCAAATAATGCAGCGCTTAGGGGCGGCTTATTTTGATAGGCGGTGAGACAAAAAGAAGGAAAAAAATCGTGATTGTAGATTGAAATTATTCTGTTTGATTACAAATGCCTTCATCTTTGCTTTCTGATTTTAAATAATTTTTCTTTTATTAGAGGTTGAAAATAATGAATCTCACCAAACTGGAGACGAAAAGAATAAGAGGCGACTTAATCGAAGTTTTTAAAATATTAAATAATCATTACAAATTTTCCTATGTTCAACCTCTTTATGATCCATGACAACACTCATTTCAGAGGTCACTCTCTCAGACTCGAATACATTGATTAGAGATTCCTTCTTTTCAAACAGAGTGGTTAAAGCTTGGAATAATCTTCTCAACAATGCAGTAAATTCTGAAAACCTATTATTAAAAAATATTTTTGAAAAAAGCTAGATGTCTTTTATAATTCTCGTCTTCTAATATCTTCATTTCTTTCTATATTTTCGTTTTATTTTTTTCCTCTAATTTATTTTATTATAGTTATCGAATGCTTTATTTTTATTTTATATTTTTTTCTCTTTAAAATTATATATAAGTAAAACCCATTGGTTCTACCGGATTTGTCGCTTTCTTCAAATATGTTAAACCTTTGAATGCTGATCAACGCCGTTCGGCGTTTTTCTAACAAGTCCATGGCTCTAAAAAACGCTGACAGGCGTTGTATTTTGAGCATGTACAAATTAAACAAGAATACTACCCGATAAGTCTTTACAAGAGCTAATTTATTTCAGCCAGAAAAACACAGATTCAGAAATATAGGTATTAAAAATACATTGTATATCAGATTCTTTAAAAATAACCAATAATCAATAATAAAAAATCAGTAATCAAAAATAATAATTTACAATATACAAAACTCCAAAATCAATTGTATTTTAATCGCTTTTTCTTTTCCTTTTATAGATTTTACAAATTCCAAATCATGGATAGTCTAAAACAAATATAACAAATCATGGATAGTCTAAAAATATTTAAAATATAATAATAATAATATATACTTTTATTAAAATTTACTTTCAATACCACAGAACGCAAACGCAGACTGGCGACTAAAAGTATTTTAAATTGATATTTATTATGTTTACTACAATCAATTTAAATTAAGCATTGTATATAAATTGAAATTCAATATGCTCTACCACACTCAATTTTTTTCATATTTATTACTTTACTTTATTATTAATTAGTTGTTTTACCCGGCTTCGCTCAGTATTTGTAATATAAACAACTTAATCATGACGATTCTAATAGTAAATATTCATTTGTTTTTTTATTAAATTTATTTGAATCATTACATATTTATATAGTTACAAAGTCTCTTTCGAAATTATATATTAGATTATTACTTATTTATTACTATTTTTAAACAATTTTTATCCATGGTGGGGGTTTTTTGCAAGGGGGGTTAATGTCTAGGGGGTTTTTGGCCGGGGTACGTGTCCAGGGGGTACATATCCGGATACCGGTTATAAACATATACGAAAGTATTCAAAATACTCAAAAAGTATTCAAAATACTCAAAAAGTATTCAAAATACTCAAAAAGTGTTCAAAAATATTCTTATCTGCAGCGTGTTTATCGTATGTTTAACGAGGAGCTGAATGAGGTTGATCTGTTCGGTATTTCCTTACATCAATTAAGGACTAACATCAAGAGAATCTTGACCGATTGATCCATTTCTTCTTCAATTCTATTTTATAACCTTTTTCCAATATTTTAATACTTTTGTTTAGTTATGCAATGTGCTATTTAGTCATGTTATAGCTTTTATTATTTTCCTTTTCATTTGTTTATCTTGTATTTATCGTTTTCATTTGTTTATCTTGTATTTATCGTTTTCATTTGTTTATCTTTGTAAAAATCTGTAATTGGACTCGGATGTTATATATACATTATATATTTACTCTTTATTTTTATGCATTTCTACATTTTGTTGTCTGTTGATTTTTCAATAAATAAAATTTAAAAAAAAGTTTTTTAAAAACATACCTCTTCTATAATTTGTATATAAAATTATTATTTTGAATAAAAACAATAATTTTATTTTACTACCGCCATCTATGTTTAAAACTAATAAACAAACGATGGATAAACATCAACGACTATCTCGCCGGGCAGATATCAAACGCGTCTTACACGATATTTTTGCACCATCGTAATTGCGGAGGATCCATTTACTTATATTGATGACCAAAATAAGCAATATGGCAAAGTATGAAAACGATCGGATAAGAGGCAAATTTTTTCCTGAATTGTAATCGTAAGTGACACGTAAAGGAGATATATAAAAAATCGATCTCTGTGACGAGACAGAATGTTAAATTACAGAAAACGTACATATCGGAAGGCAAAGATCGAAAATCGAAAGATATTAAGTCGAAAGATAAAAAAAGGGTGCATGGTAAACGGTACATACTCACTTAATTTACGCGAGCAGGGTACAACAGGAACAAGAGGAACATGCTTTTCCTCCCGTATTCTGCACGCGCACATTAATACGGGAGGAAAAGCCTGTTCCTCTTGTTCCTGTTGTATCCTGCTCGCGCAAATTAAGTGAGTATGTACCGTTTACCATGCACCCTTTTTTTTTTTTGATCTTTCGACTTAAGATCTTTCGATTTTCGATCTTTGCCTTCCGATATTTGCGTTTTCTGTAATTTAACATTCTGTCTCGTCACGTAGACCCGTAAAAAATACAAAACGATCATAAATTGAATAACTGAAAAAAGCGGCAGAATGTTTGAAGGCCGCTGACCGCACACATTCGGATGCATCAAAAGTTGCAGAGCGTAATTTAATTAACGTCAAGTCAAATTGTTACGTCGCGACTCACCGTTCATTGTCGGCGACCAAACACGTCATTGACCGCTCATTGAATCCCATCCTATACATTGTACACATATACATATGTACATACGGATCAAAATTTTCAATCCAAAGTACATACATAGTTTCGACGGTCGCCAGTACGGAGCGTATCGAAAAAAAATGATGGAAAAGACGCGTCCCACCGTTTGAGAGGCGAGGCGTGTGCAGGCTTTTGATGTTTTGCCGGCGATTAGCGGAGGGCGCCCTTTGATGTCCGCCGGCGACCCTTTGATGTTTCGCCGCGGCCTCCTTTGATGTTTCGCCGCCATGTCGCATCATTTGCATCACCTGACATCATTACGTCAACGGACACACATCACCGCGACTGCGCACGCCAAAAGTCGACTGTTGTTCACGAGAAATTAATCAACACAGACAGACAGGTAGCTACTGTATACGTATACGTACATATGTATGAGAATTTAGTTTTGGGGACGATACGATTTTACGATCAACGAGCATTTATCGTAAGCATTTCATTAAATTTGTGTGAGTTAAAAAAAAACATTACATCATTTAACAAATTTTTTTTTCTAATCTAATATAAATTTTGAAAGAGACTTTGTATGTTAGTATGTAAGTATCTTTGGTTGGAAACATCGTAAACAAAACAAAGTTTGTATTGATTTTTTTTGATTTTTAAATGCTTTTTATTATTACTAAATTATGTTCACAATACATCTTATATATATTTTAATAGCTACTGATCTACTGATCATTATCTATTTCCCAATTTTAATTTAATTTTGTTAGTAAACATGATGATTAATTATTTTTTATAGGAGCTAGGAGCCGCCAAACATCTATAAAATCGCCTCTTTTTTACACCCACGAAAAGAGTCTAGCGTAGTTATTTAACGGTCGATTTAAAAAAAAATACGCCGATAGATGCACAGAAAATATCTTTCTCATATCGATGATGAAATTTTTTTAAAAATTGGTCCAGTTTTGGAGGAGAACATAGTAGAATACGAAACCTCGATTTTGTCAATTTAAAACACGCTTTATCTGGTCGAAGCGCAACTGTCGCATTCACTCAATATATATATTGATATATATTGTCGCATTCACTCAATATATATATCGAAGAAAGGAACGGTAACAAAATTAAGGTTTCGGGTGTACAGCCCTCTTAATGTACAGCATAATAGGAAAAAGAGCTCAAAACCCTATTTACAATTCTTATAAATGCTCATAATTAGTCACCGGACCCAGAAGGTGCTGCGTATTATTCAAAGGTTGTAAATGCATTGTTAAAGGTTTGCCCAACCTTTTTTTACAAAGGATTTACAATAATGGAACAATGGATAGCACTGTGACTATCCTACCTCTACTCATAATTAGAGGTAAAAAAGGTTCGGCAAATCTTTAACAATGCATTTACAACCTTTGAACAATACGCGGCACCTTCTGGGTCCGGTGACTACTCATAATACATCTAATACATAATATGATCTAAAGCAAATTGTGTTTAGGTAATCTGTGTTTATACCTCAAGGGTTTAGACATTTTGTTGAAAAAGTTTCTATGACGAAAATTCAATTGAAATGGTTGAATATTATTATATATTTTTTTTTATTCAAATAAATTTAATAAAAAAAGCAAATGAACATTTACTATTAGACTCGCCATGTTTAAGCTGTTTATATTACAAATACTGAGCGAAGCCGGGTAAAACGCCTAGTAAATTGACAACAAATTATAATTATATTACGAAAACAAAAGAATACATAAAAAGTCTTAGGTTCCTTTAATGTGGTATTTGTACAGTTAAAAAACAAAATAAGCAATAAGACTAAAAGCCCCTGATAAAAAAATAAAAAATATTTGATCATTGGAAAAATTACAAATCTATTGTTTTAATTAGGTCAGCATTTTAATAGTTACTTTTTCAACAGAAAAAATATAAAGCAATCTAAAATGAATGAAATGTGCATTAACGTCGAGCATTGAAGGAGACGCTGCCGATTCTGGTATACATATAATTTCGAAAGAGACTTTCACAGACCCCGGGGGTGTACATATAATTTTTTATAAGAGACTTACTATATATGTTTGTTTGCTCGTGACAGTCAATTTAATAAAAAAAAACAGTAAATAAATTGTAAATTGTAAAAAAACAATTTAATAAAAAAAAGAGTATTCACATAAATTTATATAAAATTAAACCATTCAAATAAATTTAATAAAATGTTAACTATTAAATTAGTCATGTTTAAGCGGTTTATATTACAAATACCGAGCGAAGCCGGGTAAAACCACTAGTATTTTATATTAATGGAAATTTATATTTTTATTAGACGATAAAAGTAATTGTCAACGTCATATTATGGACAGCATAACTTACATACAGTAATATTATCAAAGATCTCGCATTGAATTATATTTAAGTTGAATAAGAAATAATTAAAACAAATAAATAAATTATTTTACATCCTCACAATGTTACAACACATTGCACGAGTGTGACAGCATGCTCGGTACTCGTAAGTCTCACGCTACATCGAATCGACAATAATGCGCAATTTATTTTGTTCTACTGCGCAAATGATTCGTTCTAAGGAGCAAAGCTTTTTTTTAATGCACCGTTAAATCGTATTCTTTATTTTTTAACCTTACATAGTATGCAGTGCATATATAAATGGTTAAGTTGGTATGCTTGGATTTAGTGTACTTTCAAGTTGGTACGTCGCGAACAAACGACAGTTAGGGAGAAACCACACAGCGGTGAATGTGGCACGTGGTTTTTTTTAGATACTTTTAAACATGTGAAAAAAATGATGCGTGCCATTCAGTGCCGTTCCGGGCATTCATGGAACGCTCTCGAACAATGACTCTCTCGACCTTTTACGGTCAAATTGTATGCTTTTATTTATCCTTACTTGACAGTGATCGATAGCGGTGTATCCCATATTTGAAGAAATGTAGGAGACCACTCACGGCGAGGAGCCATGCACACGATGTGCCGTTCATAGCTGTGTGTTTCCGCGCTTAGCTTCTCATTGGCCTGTACCACGTGTCCACAAATATTCTCAACAGTGACAATAATCAGTGCTGAACTCTACCCGATCAAGTCACCACCACTTACTTGCATGAATTTACTTGCGCGCAAATTTGCCTTCTTCCTCAGCCTTCAACGTTACCAAACTTGCACGATTCTCTCTACTTGGGCCATGTATTATAGAAGCGTCTTTAATTAGATCGTGCTCGCTTCTTTGATAAGCACTCGACAAACAAGCCTTTATTATTTTATCAACAGGGGAGTGTAAGTCGAGTGGGACTCTCCTCATCCCGCTTCCCTATCTTCTTCTCCATAAAGGCGTAATGAACCGTCTGAATGAATGAAGTATCAGCGGTCCCTTTGATCCGAAGGTCTCGACCGTTTGTTTAGGACCCCCCCACGTATGCATTTTGCTTTTATTTTTTGTATTATTATTTCTTAATATTCATGTACACACTTTCGGCGCCATTGTCACATTCGCCAGGTGTACTCAAACGATGGCTGATGGTTACCTTCAAACACCACTATACTCCAGATGATGAGTTGAATCTTGTAATCTTGTATGATGAGTTGAATCTCATCATACAAGTTCATAGATTTTGATGAGGTTTGAATTATATTTCGAGCAGTTTATCCACATAGAACCCCTCGGAAGGGTTTTTTTTTAGAGTACACTAGAGAAATTCGACTGATTTATAATAAAACAACACTCACAAAAAACTTCACTAATATGAAGCCATAAAAATATGTATGTGACGTAGGCAGAAGAACACTACAGTATTAAATTTCACACCAACGTGCCACCATTCCTATTTCGACCCTAATTTAAGAATCAAACATAGCACTGTTTAAAAATAAAATAAAAAAAGTAAAAAGGTTGAAGATAACATTCGATTCGACTCCATTAATGGTCCACTGCTTCCAGATTCGCTGTTCGAATTCAATTTGAATCATATTTCATGACGGGCGCACTAAAAGATTATCTCTTTATCGCATAAATCAGCCGTGCATCCAAAATCAAAAATTTCAGTCCGATGGGTATGCATAAATATCCCCGTCTATGATTCAAAAAGACTAATTTACGCTTTATGATTAAAAAAAAATATTGTTGCCGAAAAAAAATTATAATGAATCCAAAAATCCAAATACAAAATATGTACGTGCATATCAAAAAATGGCATACAGTAAATTCCGCACACCGAAAATAAATTGCTCACACGGAAAAAGCGCTCATTTAAATATCACACGACTGAAGTGAAGCCTCCTTACACGAAATCTAAATTTTATTTTTATTTCATAGAACATAACTACTCGCCTTAACAGATCGCTCCAAAGCGACAAGTGCACTTAAAATATACAATACATTCAATTAATATATGTACATAAGCATTTTATACAATGCGAATTAATAAAAACATGCACAGTGACATCTATTGAGAATTTTTTGCAGCATTTTATAATCAAATGGCGAACCTCAAGACGCCGAATAACTTAAGAATAGCAGGGGAAGGAGATGCCAATTTTGCAGAAACCGTTTCAATGAAAATCAGAAAAATTGGCAAACTCTGATAAGAAACGATCGACCCGGAGTCACAAACCAAGGTCTGGCCAGCAGCAGGCCTCTAGTGAGACTGACCACAAGTCTAAAGTAACTAACTAACCACTAAATAAGGAAACAGATTAATCATTAGGGTGAAATCACACAGCGGTGAATGTGACACGTGGTTTTTTTTAGATATTTTTAAATATATGGAAAAATGTGACGTTCATGGCACGCATGCATGGCACACGTCCTTTCAAAACGTCACTTTTGACCTATATCGTTGAAATTGTATGGTAGTATTTATCCTCGCTTGACAGTGATCTATACCAAAACGAACCTTTGGAACATTTTCGGTAATATTGTATCCTTGCTTGACAGTGATCGATAAGGGTGTATCCCATATTCATATCCCATACAATTTCAACGACATACATAGGTCGAAAGTCTCGTTTTGAGACGACTCTTCGAACGTGTGCCATGCGGTAATTGGATTATTAGTCACATTGCGGTGGTCACAAAGACAATTTTTGCTATGAAAACTGTGAATACGGAATATTTGGCACTCGAGTTTTCGTTAGTATGATAGTTATCGTTAGTATGATGGACTTTTCGGCTGCCAGATGTTCCGTTATAGAGATTTTAGTGACTTTTGTGACCAATGATCACCGAACTGTGCCATGAACGTGACATTTTTTCTATATGTTTAAAACTATCTAAAAAAAACCCACGTGCCGCTGAGTGATTCTCAAGGAGAGTTTTGTTAACTTGATCCTGGTTTTATTTTGGTCATACGAAACCATCACGTAAAGCTGTTGGGTGTCGATCAAAAGTTCTTCTGTTCGTAAGGAAACTGTTCGGAAAAAAGTTGGTAAATAACGATTCAACAACATCAAGGTGGCATTATGTCATAATATATGTATGTCCAAGTCAATTCGGGATACGGAAAACACTCGAAACAAAAATTTGCATCGATGAAATGTGTGTGGAGTAGAATGAAGCCATCAGGACGAGTGTGGAGTGCCCCCTCCATTAAAGAGCGATCAGCATACATTTGTTTGTTGTTCAGGCACACAAAGCAGAGCCGCCGACTGACATTAAAACAGAAATCAAAGGGAACGATGGGGGGAGGGGGAGGGGGAGGATAGGGTAGGATGATACCCGCGAGGGCACTCGTACTTTGTAGCTAACTTTTGTCTTTGTCAAAGCAAAACAAGTATTATCGATACCCCGTCGACGGTTTCTCGATGGGGTGCTTTCTCATACCCCACATCACTCCAAGAGCTTTTGCAAATAATTGGTTTTTTGTTAAAGTCTAGTTCGTGTGTGTCTTTATATTATATTATACATGTACAATAATGGGAATTGTTTACGAGGGTTTATATTATGGAAGACGGTCTGGAATAATTAAAAAGCGGATAAAAGAGACGCTCGCAGTAAAGTCCTATTTTTACGAGCAGGTCTCCGGTTTTATGGGACACTTTGACATTGGGTTTGTCTCCTGGGGTCTCGTGGAGCTTCTATTCGTCTCTCGTGTTTAGAGTTTGCTCATCATCGGTGTCGTCGACGACTTTCAATCTATTATGTAGTGGCTATTCTATTGAACTTGCTTGCTTATTATGCAATACATATGTATTGTATAATACAACAAGTTGTACTACTATTGTATTCGCAATTCGAATCGCAACGCCTCATTTGGTTTCTTATTCTGATGAATTCGTTCTTTTATCAACTTCATTGAAGATTTTTGAAGTCGGGAAGTTGGAAATCAAATATTGTATTTTAATGTATTGTATTGGAAATCAAATATTGTATTTTAATACTGTATTGTATTGGAAATCAAATAGCGAAGTGATTAGAAGAGTGGAAGTGATTGAAAATCAGCTCACGAATTTCGGATGGTTAGAAATTTCACCTAATTAACCAAGTCAAACTAATAAAAACATTGAAAAATCAGCTTATTAGTGAAGAAAAAATATATATGAAAGACAATGAGAGCCTATAATGCAAATTTTATAAGATTTAGTGTGAAAATGATAAAATTATAGGCGTTTAAACAATTAAAATCTGACAAAACGAGTAGGGGGTGGAAAGTCAAACAAACACGGCCACTGGCTATTGACAGTGGATGAGCTGTCACCTTCTCCAAAATTTTTGGATTCTTAAACGTGTTTATTACGATTATATTTCACCATCGACTTAGCAGTCGATGGTGAAATATAATTTAAATCTCCATCAGCGGCCAAACCTCACAAAATGGCAAAGTTTCAAAGCGAACGGAAGAGTGTAGGAAGTTTGTCAGACTAATTGACGAAGTCAAACTAATAAAAACCTTGTAAAAAATACACTTGCATACATTTCATATAGGATTAGGGTATAGAAAGAATAAGATCATCAATGAGAGTAAATATTTCGACTTGGCTCGTTGGCAGCACTGGTTATTTGACAATGATGTTTCCATCTGAGTCTGATTTTCATATTCTCGTGTATATTTGGTTTGTGTCAACCTGTCATGACCAAATCATAAGAACGATATGAATAATATGCATATTTACTTTGGAAATATATTTCTACAGCCAGAAAGGGAATTCTGAAATAAGAAAAATAGACGCATTTAAAAATGAAAACGAATATGTATGACTTTATGAGGTACCCAAAACTTTTTGCTTAATTTCCACTCGGGCGCATTGTAGGGATTATCCGAAACAATTTCGTGCACATTTGGAATCAGAAAGACAAAACAAATGTCAGAGCGAGTGGGTTTCGTGGGTGACAGGTCTCGCACTGGTGGGCTTTGGGCTCTGGGCCCTGCAAGGGCTGGGTCTTACGACTTCCAGGAAGCTTCCCGCAGCCGCAGGCTCCCCGTCGTGCTTTTAAGCCCTACTCTTCATTTTTTCACCGCAATAGCGAGCTTTTTAATAAGCCACCACGCATAATAGCGAAATAAAATAGCGACTCCCCTCCTATTCGTAAGATTTTTCATTTTATCAGCGCGTTGCGTTTGTTTGGAAATTAAAAGGAATTCCATTATTTGTGTATAATATATTTAGTTTCGGATCGTAAATAAAACGAAGACTTTGATGCTGCGGAGAGCGGCGGTTCGTAAACTAAACAATTAGGCGTTGCGATGAGCCGTTTTTGAGGTCTGGGTCACAAATCGTACCCAAAAGCTCGTCGGCTGAATCAAATCAATTTGTCGTCCTGTGAGAGGTTTTTTTTTTGTAATAACAATGGATTAGGGACTTTTCGGGATTTGTTACGCATTCTTTCAATTTGCGGAGATAATTTTTTTCTTTCTCATTTTTTTGCATTCACTCTGCCTAGTTCTGCATTCATTCTCTCTGGGAAAGTTTCTAGGATTTCCTTCTCTGATTTTTACCTTATTTTAAAAAAAAATTTGGACTAAATGCATACATATCCATAAGTTTATATAAAAAATTTAAATAGATTTTTGAGCTCTTTTTCCTATTATGCTGTACATTAACATTAGAATAATATAATACTATGATTAGTCTAAAGCCCGGACCCAGAGGGTACCGCGTATTGTTCAAATGTTGTAAATGCATTGTTAAAGGTTTGCCGAACCTTTTTTACAAAGGACTTACAACAATGGAACAATGAGCGGCACCTTGGGTATCCTACCTCTAATGATTACTAACCAAATTAAATTAAATTGTAAAATAGAAAATGATCAGTAGATCAGTAGCTATTAAAATAGATATAAGATGTATTGTGAACATAATTTCGTAATAATAAAAAGCATTTAAAACTCAAAAAAATATAAAAAATTAAAATTGTAGATGGGGGTTTGAGCTATTTTTATTCCTATTATGCTGTACATTAGTACATTACATTAGAATAATATAATACTATGATTTCTAACCAAATTAAATTAAAATTAAAATTGTAAAATAGAAAATGATCAGTAGATAGTAAAATAGATATAAGATGTATTGTGAACATAATTTAGTCATAATAAAAAGCATTTAAAAATCAAATATAAAAATTTACCGTATATTTAGTACAACACAATATAAAAGTAAAATTTCCTTACATTAAGTCTACATTATACATCAGGTGAGAAACATGTTAGGTTTGTGAGGTAATTTTCAAGGATGAGAGGGAATCGAAAACTGTAGATTTGCTTTTCGGAAAAACCTCAAAACAATTTTATATTTTAAAATTGAAATTGTTCTGTTCCCACTGTGAAAGGAATTTTGTGTAGAAAATCAGACTTCAGACGATATCATATCAGATATGATCATTCATTATGCGTCACATCCGATATTCTACAGCGAAAGCTCAACACTCAGTAATTCAATAACCATTTCAATGATTAACCGCATTATATTTTATGTCACACGCAATCACGTCATTAGATACCACAATTCGGTTTACATATCTACACGTGTAAATGAAAATGATACTGGAGCGTGAATGTGTAGATGGGTTTCTGAGATCGAAGTGAAATACGCAGTTGTAGTGGTAGAGGTAGTTTATTGGTCTTGATCTGTCGGCCTGCCAGCTGCGAATGAAGCACGGATCAAAACTGCCTGTTATTTATACTCAACGGGTACTCTCCGCAGAGAGATCATTGGTCGATGGATCGCGAGACCTTATTGGTTGTTATAACTAGAGGTCGGAATCTGAAGGGGCCGGAAACGTGTAGCCCATTGTTCAATTGTTGTAAATCCTTTGTAAAAAAGGTTCGGGAAACCTTTAACAATGCATTTACAATCTTTGAACAATAAACAGCCCCCTCAGATTCCGGGCTCTAGTTATAACTAGAGGTAGGATAGTCACAGTGCTATCCATTGTTCGGCAAACCTTTAACAATGCATTTACAACCTTTGAACAATACACGGCCCCCTCAGACTCCGGTGACTAGTTATAACGCGACATCAGGTGATCAGTGCTAGTAAACCAGTGGTCATCGAGCACATCGAGCATAAAAAGCACGCTTCCGGTCCTACCTCTAGTTACGACTGTACATTATTTATATGAAAGTGAATATGGTCAAAATTAAAGTTCAATTAATTAATATCCCGTGTATCTATTGCTACCCCGGCTAGTACCTCTAAGAAATAAGTGGATATTTCACACACAAAAAATTGTTATTTTACATAGATACTACATATATACCAGGAAGGCTTGACAGGAAGACCCCAATCCGCCTTCATGGACAATTAATTACAAACAATGCTGCATTTTATTACTACATAAAACACTGCATTTAGAGAAGCTGAATACGAAATAACAATTAATTAATTAATTAAATAATTAATCCATTGAAATCTAAATCCATCTATGGATTTAGATTTTGTACATACAATAAATACAGAAGATTTGTAACAATATTTTTTGCCAATTTTGAGGAGACGTTTCAACAATGATTAGATAAAATTGGCAAACTCTGATAAGAAACGATCGATTTGGAGTCACAAATACCCCCAAATCTAACCAGTAGTATAGCGGATCGAACCCACTGATCACTTGGTGCTAAACATACACGCTACCATTGTGCCATACTGCTGGCTAATGAGCCATATATGACATTTGACAGATATGAGTCTAAAGGGTGGACCAGCTTTGCGCCGTTCATTGTTAATTATTCGCTGTGCTTTGTTCATTTTTATGATGAACCTTTTTTTTATGCTCTCTAGCTTTGTAGTTTGCCCTGTTTCCTGGAAAATAGACCCAAAACGCACTGTTTCCTGGAAAAAGCACGCTTCCGGTCCTGCCTCTAGATATGACAATCAACTTGTTGCAAAAATATGTTTCAAAGCTAAAGAAAATTTGAAAAAAAATCTAATCATGTCACTAACCGAAAGGTGCCCCAATCGATACGTGCCATAAAATATAAAAAGGGTCGTAACTACCCTCGTTAGGTAACTGGAATGAGACGTTTCGACCGCCCGCTCCCCCCGCCTCTCTCCAATATACGAGTGCAAATTTACACGTTGGCACCCGTCGATTAGGGTCATTATCGCACCGACTTTTATTTTATTTTTTATCCCGCGGTCACAAAATTGCGCTATTTTTGACGTTAAATGAAGGGGTTCGTGTCGATTTCCACCCGCCACATGTCGTGCTTAACGAGCTCGTAATAAACGCGATTGTTACGTGCTCTCGTTTTCTCGAGCAGGTGTTGCCTGCTTAACCTTTTCGGATCGATTTATTAAATTGTATCGGCTTTTTTTAAAACGTATTGATGTTTTGCGGGTAGGGAATATTTCCGAGAACTAACGAGCGAAAATTCGATCGGTGCATCTGCTGTATTGAATGCACATTTATTAGAGATCAGGGTTGCCAGATTTTCAATTTGTTATAAGGCAGACTTAAAATATTGATATTAACTGACGATAATTGAAAGAGTTGTCAATTTCTTTAACTTTGACGTTAACAATTTCTGTAACAAAAATAAACCCGCCGCCAAGAAACATCCGAATTCACTTACATTCGCCCATTCGTTACATAATTTCCGTAACCGTTTTTTGATTCATCCGTCACTATAGAAGTTTACAATCGAAAAAGGCTAAATTTTCAACGCAAAAATTATTTTTTAATTCGAGAAAATATGGAATAGGTTACGCAACTCAACAATGTCTTAATTAGGGCCCAATATACCAACTTATAGTATAAAATATTGGTGAACGCACATGAAAAAAATGGACCATTAAAAATCCAACTTTTTGTCCTAGAAAGGTCGATTGAAAAAGGGAAAACCCATTAATTCACTGTGATGCCATTCTTAAGATGAGAGCGGCCTCCCTACGTCATCATGTCTCTGTATCATCAAATTATATTATTGCTGCCTTGAGTACTCATTTCCGTTCATCATTGAATATTACCGACCACCATAAATTATTTTTTAATTGATTAATTAATTATTTAAATAATTTATTTATTGTTATTATATTTATTATATCATTAGCCAGCAGCATGGCTCGGTGGTTGGGCTTTTGCCTAGCACCGAGAGGCACCAGGTTCGATCCCGTGAGTTGACCTCGATTGAAAAGAATTTATTCTGAGTACATCTGTAATGCTGCTGGTCAGACTCGGATATTTGTGACTCCAGGTCGATCGTTTCATATCAGAGTTTGCCAATTTTTCTGATTCCATTGTTGAAACGGTTCTTCGATTAAATTGGCTAAAAACCTTCCCACCAACTATGTCACCACTATTTGAGTACAAGGTAAAATTCATAGATGTCTCGTTAATTTCGAGTTTTTCAGTGTCTCGTAATTCAGCGACCTATGTAAAAAAAAATGCTGCATTGTTTGTGATTGGCCAGGAAGGCGCATTGGGGTTTATCTGTAAGTATATATTTATTTATTTATATATACCAGGAAGGCTTTACAGGTAACCCCAATTCGCCTTCCTGGTCAATTACAAACATTGCAGCATTTTTTTTTATTATACAAGTCGCTGAATTACGAGACACTGAAAAATTCGCAAATTAACGAGACGTATATGAATTGTATTACTACACACGGATGTGAGACGTGGACTCTGAAAACCAAGATGATCAGCCGCATTGAAGCTTTTGAGATGTGGGTCTATAGGCGTATGCTGAAGATTCCTTCGACCAAAAAGATATCAAACGAAGCTGTCTTCGGCATGATGGGGAGAGGCAGGGAACTTGTTTCTGTCATCAAGCGGAGAAAGATGGAGTACCTCGGACACATGATACGGGGTCCAAAATACGAATTTCTCCGTTTGATAACCATGGGGAAAATAGAAGGAAAAAAATGGATTGGAAGGAAAAAGTTATCTTGGCTTCGAAACATGCGCATGTAGACCGATATCAGCGCCGAAGAGCTATTCCGAGCCGCTGAAGACCGATGCGGATATATTCAAATAATCGACGAGGTGGTCGCCAACGTCCGGATGCGGACAAGGCATTAACAAGAAGAAGATATGAATTGTATATAAATTTTATTGTACATTAATCAATCTCAAATAGTGGTAACATAGTAGGTAGGAAGGATATTTAGCCAATTTTACCGGGAACCGTTTCAACAATGAAATCAGAGAAAATTGGCAAACTCTGATAGGAAATGATCGACCTGGAGTCACAAATATCCAGGTCTGACCAGCAGCACTACAGATATACTCAGAAAAAATCCGGCGCCTGTCGACGCCAAGCAGAAGCTTAACGACCGAGCGATATGTATATACATACATATGTATATGTACATAAAAAATAATAAAAAATAAATTTGCATTATAATATACATATATATTTTTTATGGACGATAGGGATTGCATTATTTTGGAATAAAAAAATATTATTATTATTAACAAGTAGAGAGCTCTAGAGGCGTGTGTGCGAGCAGAATGCAAGCTCACGTTAAATACAGAAGTCGACGGTTTTAAGGCTACGAAATTCGGCCATTATGAATGTTCGTTCTAATCACCTCTTTGCCGAGCAAACCTCGCTCTTTCCGATATTCAAATGCGTAAAGCACCATTTTACGCATATTTTTACACAATGCGTGCCGTAATGCGTTTAATTAAGAGCCCAAAGCCCTAACAAGACCTTTAATTTTGCACGGAAGTTTGCGACGAGCTTATGTTTTAATTAAAGGCGACCGATACGTGCTCGCACATAAATCCGGCGAGCGAAAGAGAAGCATACAGTTTCGAGTGGGAGAGAGCGAGACGGCGACACACACATACAGTATAGTGGGCTACACACGAGCTGGTTTCGTTTTTTTTTCGTTTTGTTATTATTATTTTAATTTGAAACACAGTGAGTGTGTTTGAATGCAATTTCGAGCCGGCTAGTGAGATTATACGTTGTCGAGTGTATAATTTAGATTTTTCGGTTATTGGTGGTGGGCCTCGCACCAGAACCCGTCCCATTAAACGTCTAATAATTACGTTATAGCCGAGGTCCAAACGATGCTACCAAAAACAAAGCGGCCGCCAAAAATGACCCGTCGATTCGAAAAATTCTAATTTGCTTATGAACAAAAAAAGAATAATAAAAATAACTTTTGGAAAGTGTCTCGGTGGCGGAAGTGTCAGTCGAGCGTGTCCAAATTGAAATTATACATATTTTTTTCGTTTATAGAATACGGTTCAATTGTTGGTAATTAAATTATAAATAAGATTAAATGAAGGCAATATAATAATAATAAAACTATCGGTTGCGCCGCGAGATGCACGAGTGAATATCGACGATGACTATGTATTAACCATTTGCGCGGGGCAGTGGCGGCTCGCGATGAAACTTAAATTTAATTGTAATTAAAAGTAGCGTTGATTCGATATTGGTGGTGAGAAAATTCACCGATTTTTCTATTTTAATTTTAACTCAATTTATTTTCTTTATATTATTTTGCCGCATCGAAGCTTTTGAGATGCGGACTACAGGCTACTACAGACCAAAAAAATTTCAAATGAAGCTGTCCAAAATACGAATTTCTCCGTTTGATAACCATGGGGAAAATAGAAGAAAAAAAATGTTATATTGGCTTCGAAACATGCGCACGTGGACTGATATGAGCGCCGAAGAGTTGTTCCAAGCCGCTGAAGACCGATGCTTCAAATAATCAACGAGGTGGTCGCCAACGTCTGGATGCGGACAGGGCATTAAGAAGAAGAAGATTTTCTTTAATCGAATATAGCCGACCTAGAATTCAGCTCGCCGATTTAGTGATTATTTAAAATTTGAGGGATCGTGGGTTTCAAATCTCGACCGAAATCGAAATGATGTTGCCGAGATCTAGTTTCATACAAAATTGGTACCATCAAAAATCCAAATTACTAATCATAATCATAATCCATTCCCACTTTTTCTGCTTCAGAAGGTAACGGGAAGCTTCTGGACTCCAGAAGCTTTTTATTTCCCAAGACAGCTTCACAACTTGGTAAATGATACAAAAATGTTTCATGAACACTGGAATGTCAAATAAGCGTTGAAAAAAAAACATTGTCAAAATAACGTTACATTTTCTTTTTTAAAATATATTTCATTTTTTTAGTGCCATAATAGGTTGTTCTAAATCAACATTATGTCCAAACGTGTACAATGTACAAACATATTACATAAAAATTGAAATAATCATGTATAATAAGACAATTATAACAATAATGGGTAGGCATGAACCTATTTCTGAAGATATGGCTTGACAATTAAATCAGATAAATAGGCAAATGAACTACTTGGATGTCACAATTATCCAAATCTAACCAACAGCATCACACTTTTGGCAAGGTTAAACCACTTATCAATTCCTTTACAAAATCACTCGTTGAAATATCATCAAATAAAACTCTATTAATAAATTTTTTGATTGATTTTTAAATGCTTTTTATTATTACTAAATTATGTTCACAATACATATTATATCTATTTTAATAGCTACTAATCTACTGATCATTTTCTATTTTACAATTTTAATTTAATTTCGTTAGTAATCATAGTATTATATTATTCTAATATTAATGTACAGCATAATAGGAAATAGAGCACAAAAACCTATTTACAAATTAATAAATTTAAAAATAGTTAAGACTAGTGGATTTGGTGCGCATATTTGTGTACTTGATGGATTGAATGATAAAAATGGATTTTTTTATATCCATGAAATGAAAAGATCACCCTCGCCCCGAGCTTAATATCGAACTCAATAATTAGCTCAAATTATCAAATTATATTAATTGTAATAAATTATTTAATTTATTATAACAAATTATATATTAATTAATTTCATCTCAAAGAGACGAAAGCACGAACTATAAAATGCCCAATATGGTAGCGAACTGCCCAATTAGGACCATTACAAAAACAAAATAAAACAATACGTCAGTGCGATAATTGGATTATTAGTCACATTGCGGTGTGACAATTTTTGCCATTAAAATCGCGAATACGCAATATTTGACACTCAAGTTCTCGTTAGTATAATATGTTCCGTTATAGAGATTTTAGTGACTTTGTGACCAGTAATCACCGAACCGTCAGTGCATGCGCACTATCGGTATAACGTCTATCTGTGCGAACAATCAGTGTGTGACGAAAAAAGCCTTTTAAATATACATGTATGTACATACATATGTAGATAGATTATCAAAGATAGATAGCATGTTTACATTCAGTTCAGCTGAACAGATTTTGTGGAGATATCACCATATCGCTCTAAAGACGCGATACGGACATGGAATACGTATTTAAGTGGCAAGAGTCTTGCCACTTAAATTATTATTGTGCCAATACCTTTACGCTATCCCAGCACATACTCGTAATGCACACGTTGAGCGTGTATTTTCCTTAATTAATGGACAGATGAACGAAATAAGCTTTCAATTGACACAGTAGAAAGCATAATTCAGTGCGTTTTTATAATTATGTAAAAGGGAAATGCATCGAATTTTATAATTATGTAAAAGGGAAAAAGGAAAAAAAAGTCAGAAAAGTATGATTGGGCAACGAAGAGCAATGAACATCAAGTTCAAGAAGTTGGTTAAACACGATTCAATTTCTTATAATTAAACTATCAAAAAATATAATAAATTATTTTTATTGGGGGGGGGAGGGAGGGGAGGAAGTGTACCCATCTATGGTCCGACAATTATGGCAACCCTAGGCAAGACCCATGTGGTCATCATCTCGCGCAACGTTGCTTGACCGCCACGAGGACTGTTCAGTCAGTGTTTTATATCTGGTTTTGCCGGCCTTCCACATTTAAAGCAGAACTAGTGTACACATGTTGTATACTATGTATAATACATTAGATATATGTATACGTATGTATATAGTGGTGTTGTTGATGAGGCCACGGCACGCCACTGTGTAGGACGTGTGGCGCGTAAAATCAAAGTGAGAAATAATAATATGGCGGCGGCTTTGGCCATCAAACGCGCCGACACCGCCTTTGATCCGCCGACGCTCAGGTGCGAATTATCTCCGGACAGCAAAACTACACCGGTGGCACGCGAGCCGACACACACCTGTCAACCATCGCAGCCAAACCTTTTAACCCCTCGCCGGTCATACGACTACATACTTTTTCCGACACGACTGATCTTACATGTATGTATGTATAGGTATAAATTATACCAGTACTAGTTGTTTTACCCGGCTTCGCCCAGTGTTTGTAATTTATTTATTTATTATTTTTATAATAATAATTAGAGAGCGTTCATTGGAATTCATTGTTAAATTGTTCGCCGGGTAAAAGTCGGAATTCTCGACAGGGCGGAGACCGCTGGGTCGGGAGGGAGGCTCGGTCGACCCGTTCCTTCCTGTGATTGGCTACTCTTTGCGATGCCAATAGTATTGCCGTGCCCTGAATTAACTCGACTTTTAATTGATGAAATACTCCGAAATATACTGCCAGGTTCGCATATAATTTTGGACGGTTGGGCAGCGTACGGAAATATTCCACGTATTTTTTTATTTTATTTTATTTAAGGAAAACCAACAATCTTATTTACAAAACAGTACAAATAATAAAGTATATAATAAAAGACCAATTATAGGTCTCCTCTGGTACATGAAATTTTAAATAAACAAGAAAAAACATAGAAATTAAATTAAAAGATTATTCAAAAAATGATTTAACTATTGCTCGCCTTGCTTGGTCATGGGTATTATCAAAAATATCAAGGTTATGATCTCTCGCTAATCGGATAAAGGTTAGGTTAGGTGCGAATGTTAGGTTGCGAATGGAATATATACGCATTCGTTTGTGGTTAAATATGAATCAAAACGGGCACGCGTTGTGCCAAATTGACGCTTCGTCTTTCTTTTCACACGCATCCACATATTTATTCAATATCGAATATGGGATACACCGTTAGAGATCACTGTCAAGCAAGGATACAATTTTACCGAAAATGGTCCAAAGGGTCGTTTTGGTATATTTCAGTCTAGAGGTAGGATAGTCACAGTACTATCCATTGTTCGGCAAACCTTTAACAATGCATTTACAACCTTTGAACAATACACGGCCCCCTCAGACTCCGGTGACTATATATCACTGTCAAGCAAGGATAAATACTACCATACAATTTCGGTAAAAGTGAGAACGCTCGACAGGAAAAGCGGAACTAGATGTTGGTTGCCATTATGCCTGCGCCAGACATGTGTTCAAAGATGTGATCAAATAAGTGTGGCACGGGCATTTGATACTATTGTCACATATTTAATCACTTAAGTGCGCTTTGCCGTTCCGTGTCGGTTTTTTAGCGCACATCAAAGGGATGAAAGTCCAAATGTTTGTGTGCCTGCCACACTGTGCGAAGCCCAGTTGCGAGAGCCTAGTTGATCAAATCTTTGAACACATATCTGGCAGATACAACAATATGTGTGAGCAAATGTGTGAGCAAAGTCTTCAAAGAAGTGATCACTTCTTTGAACTCATGTCTGGCACCGGCATAATGGCAACCAACATCTAGCCCCGCTTCTCCTGTCGAGCGTTTTCACTTTTACCGCAATTTCAACGACATAGGTCAAAAGTGTCGTTTTGAACGAGAAACTGCTTTGATGGAAGAACCGCTTCAAATAAATCGGATAAATTGACAAACTCTGATAGAAAACTATCGACATGGAGTCACAAATACCAAGCCTGACCAACAGCATTTAATATTATACTCGGAATAAATTCTTTTCAATCGAGGTCAGCTCACGGGATTGAACCCGGTGACCGTTCGGTGCTTAGTATCAACGCAACCACCGAGCCACGCTGCTGGCTAAATATGAATGTAGTATAATGTCACAAAAAAATCGATTCACACAGATCCGAATAAAAAATTCATACAATATCTTAGAATAACTCTTAAATGACTACCTGATTTTTTAACGAAAGATGCTCGACGTGTTTCTCAGGTTCTAATTTATCATAAATTCATATTTAGATAATAAATAACAGATTTCAGGAAATCCTGTATCAGAAAATGTATCAGTGGCACGCCGTCATTCGATTAGAGGGACTAGGCTATTCTCCTAAACTTTAAAAATATCAACAATTCAAATCGTTGTACATATTGTTATTATTCACTCGGATTAGCAAAGCTTAGAAACCGGCATCGACCCTACCCGAGGTAGTGGTAGTGGATTGTTATGGTATGGTCCGCCGCGGCGTTCGCTTGCACGGACTCAACGTTCAATTCGCGGTACTGGCGAATTTTTTTTTAATTTACTCGTTTATTCAAGCGCTTGTGGTATTTTCACTAAGAATGTTCTGATTTGTATCCATCATTATGAACTTCTTTTAAATAACACATATATATATATATATATATATATATATATATATATATATATATATATATATATATATATATATATATATATATATATATATATATATATATATATATATATATATATTTGCACAGAACTTCTTGAGTGCAAATATGGCAAGGGACTCGGCTCACGAAACGATTCCCTCAGAGAAAATAAGTGCGCCGAAACAAATAACGAGGCTTTGGAATGTTGCATTCTCGATCGATTGTTCGAAAAAGCATTCAGAATATGTATTATGTTTTGAAGACAAACAACATGTCACCACACTGGGTAGAACTCCTGGAATCTTGCAGAATCACTGATGTATTATACATATATAGAATTCATTGGTTAATTTATTATACGCAATGCAGTGGATATTCCAAAGTGACATGTACATATGTATGATCACTGTTTCAAGTGATTCCACTGTTCCGTGCAGGTATTACTTGAAACGTGAATCTCGTGGGTGGGTGGGGTGTTTGTCGGCACACCCCACCCACAAAGGACCTCTCGACACTTACGGAGCCCTTTGTCGGCATACATCAAAGGCCTCCAAAGACAACCACCCCAGCATGGACCACCTGAAGACGCACCTGCTCACCGTATTAATTAAATCGTACCATTTGACGGGCCGTCACACCGAATCAAATGTTTCTCGACGTCTGAGTACCCATAGCCATACTCACAAGTACAAAGGTATCTTAAACCGCCATGATTAATGCGAAAATTATTAGTATTATATATAAAATGCTTACGAAAACAGTGTAAGGAAATTTATTTATTTATTTAATTACATATTACACAATACTCTAACGCGTCACTCTGACCAGACATGTAAGCATAATACAAATACTATATATAAGAAAATTAGCGAGACATCTATGTTATAAATAATAAATGTTTGAAATCATATTCAAATAGTGGTGACGTAGTGGGTAAGATGGTTTTTGCCAATTTGACGGAGGAACCTCTTCAACAATGAAATCAGATAAATTGGCAAACTTTGATAGGAAACGATTGACTTGGAGCAGGGGCGTCATTTCAGCTTTTTCCAGGGGGGGGGGCAAAAATTTTGACCAGCAAAGAATGACTTTCTAGGGGGGGGGGGGGGTATTATATTAAAAAAAATTAGTGTATATGAATTTTAACTATTTATTTTTTATTTATATATTGTCAATACAATTAATAGAAAAATAATTTTAAAAGATAAACGAGTTTTACAAATATATTTCAAAGCAAGGCAAACAAAAAAAAATATTAGCGAGTTAACATTTTTTTTCTGGGAAAAATCGACGTGTTTATATCTGACAGTGTTCTAAAGAATTTCAATATTCTATTTTTTTTTTTGGTTTAGTATTTTAATTCGAATTCATATGAATACATTAAACAATGTGGATAGTCCCGTTCAAATCTAGAGGGGGGGGGGGCAGCTACCCAACTGACGCTCCTGACTTGGAGTCTCAAATATCCAAGTCTGACCAGCAGCATTAAAGATTATACTCAGAATAAATTCTTTTCAATTGAGGTCAGCTCACGGGATCAAACCCGGTGACCTCTCGGTGCTTAATATCAGTGCAACCACCGAGCTATGCTGTGCTTTTTCCCACTAGTTGAAAATTAAAACCTTAAGTTGGTCTAATTTAGTAGGCTCGTCTTCAGAAGTACATGATTTTAGAATTCCGCATAGTGGGGGTGTGGGTGGAAAATGCACTTTTTAGATTTATTTATTATTATTTTTATTTCAATCAAACATGTCAACTCGCCTTTACAGATCGCTCCAAAGCGACGAGTGTACTAATACAGATACAATACAATAATACAATCGATACAAGCATTTTTTAAACAATGCCAATTCATACAAACATCATCCACAGTGACATCTATGTATGTAGAAATTTTTGCAGCATTTTATTATAGAAATTGACGAACCTCAAGACGCCGAATAACTTGAGATTTGCAAGTGAGATTGGAAAGGAGATGCCAATTAATAGAAACCGTTTCAATGAAAATCAGAAAAATTGACAAACTCTGACAGGAAACGATCGACCTGGACAAACCAAGCTCTGGCCAGCAGCTACTAGTGGGAATCGAACCGTGACCACTCTGCTCAAAAGCATAATATTCTGACCACTAGTCCAAGTTCCCAGATATTAACCGAAATATATGTATGCAAGTGTAATGTACATATAATATATATATACATATACTTTGAAGTTATAAGACTATTATACATACATTCCAAGTTGACAAGATTCATTGCATGACAGTATACTCGTACGTGTAAATACTGGTGGATAAGTATGTAAATTTAATCAGATGAAACTGGCGATTTCCTGATTTTAATGACTTAATCACGATAATCGAAGCTGACTGCATTTTGCATTCCGGTCGCAATTATTGCATATTATGCATACATTTAAACCGCTCAATAAAATCGCCGTTCAATAAATTGCGCATTATATTTTATTCATAATATGTATGTATATACATACATATATAAACCTAACCAGTTTTCGCATTATACATATAATAGATATGCATTGAATATACAAATATTGGTATATGTACATACATCTATATATAAATATATAAAATTAAATGTCTGTCCGTCTCGTATAGGATCCTAAACCACTCAACCGATTACGATGGAACTTTCAGAATTTGTTGTATGTATGTCCGGGAAGCTTACTGTGAAAAAAATACCTGTCAATAATTATATTCATAATTTTACCGACGCTAAAGTTTGAAGCGCCATTGTGTAGTCAAGGAAAGGTGTTCGTTGGTAACCACGTTACCAGTTGGTTTATGACTACACGGCGTTGAAGAAACGTTAGATGAGCTCAAACCATCACTTGAAATTTGCTTATTCTGGCATTGCAACGCATGCCGGGTTCAGCTAGTATGTACATACATACATACATATGTACATATATAAAATATTTCGTTTTCAACCAACTTTGACAATGCATGCGACTGCAGTGTTTTTGTATCCCGATAGGGCAGATTTGTTTGTTTATTTATTTTAGAGTACAAGCTTTTGTTATAATAGCTATTGAAAAACGCACGCACGGTAGAGGTGAAACTGACAGTTAAATGTTAATGGTTTTTTTTTATAAAAGTACCTCTGACAGGCTTGCATAGTTCATAAACTGATCATTTTTGACATTTTCACGAAATGAAAAATTACAACAATGAGTATATATGTATGTATATGTAGTGTACGTCAAAAGCTACATTTGTCCGCATGACGTCATTAATTTGATTGAACGCTTTTGTGCCCTATCCAAATAGTGAAATGGTTACAGATAGAAGATTGCCTTATTTCACTAGAAAGTATATAATAATAATGAAAAAAAGCTTTTAAGACGATTAGTTCGGGGACTCATTTAGATGAATGAAAAGTTTCCAAGACTATCCCACCGGAAAGTATTTTCTTACTTCCGGTACATATTTACTAGGAAGTTATGTACTTATGAAATTGGATTTCAATTGATCTTCACGTATGGTCAGGTCGATGTGACGAAAGCTCACATTTTCAAAAGCAACTTTGCAAGCTGGGGTTATCTTTGAAGTACCACCAGAAGTGGTTTCCCAGTTTTGAGAAGTTTTGTGGCTAAGTTATAATATAATATATGAACAATACATACATATACGATACTTATTGAAAAATACATAATTATCGATCGATGACGTCTCGAAGACACGACGATTGTATCATCATCCTTTTTATTAGTCATAAATGGGGTTACACCCCTGTACAGAGTTACATTTTGGCAAGTTTAGAGGGGTGTCGCTTTGTATATTAATTTGCAGATGTTGTCAAATTAATACAAAAATGGTAGTTTTTATTGGTTCATATCAGCAATAACAAGAAGAAAATATTTTTGATGTTACTAAGAATAAAAATTACTTAAAAATTACAATTGTAATTAAATTTTATTGTGAATATAAGAAGATGCTACGCAAAATCTAATGCACTCAAAGAAGTATGGAACGCTGTATGCTTGGCATAACAAGGAAAGACAGGAAGCGGAACACGTGGGTGAGAAGCATGAAAAGGGTAGTGGACATTGTGGATAGAGTAAAGAGATTGAAATGGCAATGGGCGGGCCACGTGGCTAGAAGAATGGACGAAAGGTGGACAAAAGAAGTGCTTGAATGGTACCCGAGAGAATGCAAAAGGGTAAAAGGACGACCGCAGGGAAGATAGGTGGAAGAAATTAGGAAAATGTGCGGTGTGAGGTGGATGAGAGTTGCGCAAAACAGATGCGAGTGGAAGCGTGTTGGAGAGGCCTTCATCCAGCAGTGGATGGTGAATGGCTGTAAATGATGATGATAAGAATTTATAATATATAAACCAATATATATTTATAATAATATAAACCAATAACAGCGATATTGTGGCGTTTGTAATGAGTAGTCACCGGACCCAGAAGGTGCCGCGTATTGTTCAAAGGTTGTAAATGCATTGTTAAAGGTTTGCCGAACCTTTTTTTAAAAGCACTGTGACTATCCACATGTCCAGTATACACATGTCCAGTTTACCATACATTGGATATGAACTGTGACTGTTTTGTGTATCTATTACAATATACTTTTTACTGAAAGCCGATACATAAGATATAATGCGAAAAAGAAAAAGTTATAGGCGTTTAAACAATTAAAATCTGACAAAACGAGAAGGTGACGAAAAGGAAAAATTTTGAGGGCACTTACCACAAGACGTCAAGATGGTCAAAATTGTAGTATTTTTTAAACGTGTCTATTGCGATTATTTTTCACCATCGCATTGGCGGAATTGATTTGAATATCTATTGTTGACCAATCCGCGCAAAATGACAAAGTTTCAAAACTATCGGAAGAATGTAGGATATAATATACATACATATATGTTGTCAGACCAATGAGCGAAGTGAAATATAGAAGGGGTTTGTAAAAAAAGACTCGTTTTTCCAGCCATCCAAATCAAATTTTTCACACATTCGCTCTAAAACTAAATACATTATTTAAATCTCATTTACAGCGCTTCATCATCCACTGCTGGACGAAGGCCTCTCCAATACGTTTCCACTCGTCTCTGTTTGCGCAACTATCATCTATCTCACCCCTCACATTTTCCTAATTTCGTTTACCCATCTTCCATGCGGTCAAACTAACCTAATACCCTTTTGCATTCTCTCGGGTACCATTCTAGCACTTCTTTTGTCCACCTTTAGTCTATTGTTCTAGCCAAGTGGCCCGACCATTGCCATTTCAATTTCTTCACTTAATCCACCATATCCCTTGGCATACTACCCACCCATGTATTCCGCTTCCAGTCTTTAGTCACAATGCCAAGCATACAGCATTCCACACGTCTTTCAGAGCATTGAACTTTGTGCATTTTGGCTTTCAATAATGTATTATATAATGCTCGCCGTGTTCTAAATGTAAATATCTATGCTAAACATGTGTAAGCCATGGATTTAGGTCCAGAATTTATCAAGACTTGGTCTGCAACTACGCAAGTTGAATGCGGTTTGTTTGGAAATAAGCTTTAAGTCGTACAAATTTGTGCGGTTGTGCACTTCTGGTGTGTAATCTGATTAGATTTGTTTAGGTTTGTCGAGGGGGTGGGATAAGTCGTATATTTCAATTCGGCCATCCCTTGCGTTGCCATTCGGCTCGAGTGCTAGAGTGTCGACAAACCCCCTCCCACCCACCCACCCAACGACAACCCCATGCTTGGAGAATATGCGATTTATTGCAGCCATTTAACACCGTAAGCACTTTGCTTCTTAATCAGATTATGTCCGCCTATCTACTCTGTACGCGTATTTTCAATTAAGAATTATAACAACCCGGCCGGGAAGAAAACAACATATTTGATTTACCCAAGAAAATTTGATTATATAAAATACAGTTAGATATATGGTGTGTTTAGATTAGATCAAAATCAAAATCAGAAGTTGGCACCTGTGTATATGTATTGCAAGCGCAAGCAGTGCTACGTCAGTTGGCCGAAAGAGCAAACTAGTGGCTCATGGAAGAGGCCGATTAAAAACATCCCGATAATTACTTTTTTTTTGTAATATTGTGTATGTAATTGTATTTGAGATGTGAACAAAGAGTATTGTTATAAATGTTTTTACTCACAGTATGTACAAGTCTCATTTCTGGTCGATTCTTCTAGTCTCACGTGAATCCCCTGAAAAAATAATGAATTTATCACATAACAGTTTTAATAAATATACATAAATGTATTATCTGTGCAGAAGTATGCATGTAAATTTAGTTGGGCATAAGTTGCTTGGGTTGAGTGTTTGTGTTGGAGTTGGTACCTATGCTGTAAACGATAGTTTATTTTAGGCGCACCGAAAAAAAATGTTTAAACGCACTGACCACGAGTCCCATTGACTACCTTTACCCCGTGTCCCTTCACGAAGTGAATCCAACATATATTTATACATTTTTAATCAGATGATAACAGAAACTTACGAAGCAATTAAAATTTTGAACAGTTTTAAAATTACTGTATTAATTTTTTATTCGTATAAACTTTTATTTTCAGTCAACCCCCACCCCCACAATATAATGATTTGACACACAATATAAATGAAACTTCAAGCATGGAAGCAGGTAGGGGGGGGGGGGTGTGCTGATCATAACCAAAGGGCGGCGTTCGGACAATGCTACAATTAATATTTATAATTGACAATCACTATTGTCAACCATGCTTTTTGCTCTCCTGTTTTCTACGGTAATTGAGAGGTCTATTGGTATTTTATGGCAGCATCCTCGGCTGCCGAAGTCTAGTTATGACCATAGGCATGACCCTACGCACCATTGTTCATTTTTATGGTGAACCTTTTTTTTGCTCTCTAGCTTTGTAGTTTGCCCTGTTTCCTGGAAAATAGCCCCAAAACGCCCTTTTTCCTGGAAAAAGCACGCTCCACCGCTGAAGACTAGTTATGACTAGAGGTAGGACCGGAAGCGTGCCGTTCATTGTTAATGTTCATTTTTATGATGACCCTTTTTTTGCACTCTAGCTTTGTAAATATACCCAAAACGCCCTGATTCCTGGAAAAAGCACGCTTCCGGTCCTACCTCTAGT
Source organism: Arctopsyche grandis (assembly GCF_051622035.1). Lineage (NCBI taxonomy): Eukaryota > Metazoa > Arthropoda > Insecta > Trichoptera > Hydropsychidae > Arctopsyche > Arctopsyche grandis. The sequence goes on along the minus strand of NC_135360.1, from coordinate 2,222,891 downwards.
TATGACTAGACTACGGATACAGACCGTGCTTTTACCTGGAATCGGGGCAGTTTGCCTCTATTTACAAAGCTAGAGTGCAAAAAAAGGTCCGGCGAACCTTTAACCAAGCATTTACAACAATTGAATAATGGATGGCGCGCTGAAGTGTCTAGTTATGACTAGTCACCGGAGCCTGAGGGGGCCGTGTATTGTTCAAAGGTTGTAAATGCATTGTTAAAGGTTTGCCGAACAATGGATAGCACTGTGACTATCCTACCTCTAGTTATGACTAAGGGTTGGATACTAATTAGGGCAATGCCAAATAACAATACACGTTCCAACAGTGCTGAATGCTAGAGAGCAAAACAGTCTATTAGACGAACATCCGTCTAACACCTATCTCTGATCATAACGCTTCCGCGTCATAAAAGCACTTCAAAAACCATTTGTGTGATTTAATCAACTACGCTTTACCTTCAGTAGAAATAGGATTCATTGGACGAATTGAACACGTATAAATAGAACATTGTGTGGGTGTGGGTGTGTGTGTGTGTGTGTGTGTGTGTTCATTTTCAGTAGAGCGTGTAATTGCGTTAGAGACGAGACAAAAAGCAGCTTACAAGCCTCGAGGCCTAATTAAATACTGATTAAAGCCGATCTATTATTATTATTATTATTAAATACGCATTTTGGAAATTTGGGTGGCTCTCAAACTGTGGTCCGCTCGACTGAAGGGAGGGAGAGTGGGTGTGATGGGGTGGTGTGATTGATGAGTACTCAACCCTCACGTGATGGGTGAACCGGCTGCTGAAACCAGGGGTGTTCTCCATCTCATTCTCTATCATCGTTCAAATTTTAGCTGACGTTTGTCTCGAGTGATTAATAACTCTAGATGAGGTGGATAATTGATTTCGCATTATATAATATATTTGTATTATCGTATAATATCGCTATTCTGTGTGTGTATCTATGTAAGATAACGCTCGCCGTACTATAATGTCGTTTAGATTCGACATAATATTATCTCTACGTATAACATATGCTCCTGGTATTGTAAAATTTGTTTTTTCGAAATCCTCATACAAACAAATATACATATTTATCAATGCATCGTTTTTATATCTAATAATATATAATTTCGAAAGAGACTTTGTATATGTATTTATATGTAACTGTCATTGAGAACTTTGTAAACAGGTAAGTTTCTATAACAATATATTTTCTTTTCGAATCAAATAAATTCGCCCCCAGCCCCGGGTACACCAAAGACTCCGAGGGCGCAGCCGCCGGGGGCGAAGCCCTAGGAGGCGCAGCCACCGAGGGCGAAGGCTCCGGGGGCGCAGGTGCCGGGGGCGCAAGCGCCAGATTCTGGTATACATATAATTTCGAAAGAGACAGTATACATATATGTTTGTTTATTCGTCAATTTAATAAAAAAAAACAAATGAGTATTCAAATAAATTTATATAAAATAAAACTATTCAAATAAATTTAATAAAATATTTACTATTAGATTAGTCATGTTTAAGCGGTTATAGCAAATACCGAGCGAAGCCGGGTAAAACCACTAGTATATTATATTATTATTAGAGGTAGGATAGTCACAGTGCTATCCATTGTTCCATTGTTGTAAATCCTTTGTAAAAAAGGTTTGGCAAACCTTTAACAATGCATTTACAACCTTTGAATAATACGCGGCACCTTCTGGGTCCGGTGACTAATTATTATATACTGTTTGCTACCAATGTTTCTTCTAGGCTAATAGACGGCGCTAAGTCTTTGGGCATTTGGCGCCTAATTGAAAATTTATTTAAACAATTAATTAATTTTTCTATTGGTGTTTTATATTGTTTATATGTACCTATACATAGGTAAGTTCGAAAGACACTTTGTATATATGGAGGGTTTGGTTGAGAGCATCGAAAATAAATCAAAGTTTCAATGACGAAGATATCGATATCGTTGAATATTTTTTTTAGATTCAAATAAATTTAATAAAAAAAACAAATGAATGTTTACTAATAGATAAGCCATGTTTAAGCTGTTTATATTACAAATACCGAGCGAAGCCGAGTAAAACCACTAGTTAAATATAAATTAAATACATTTAAAAGGTATTTGAAAAAAATACAACCGCGTGCCGATCAAACACAGAACCGACACATTTCTTATAACACTAGTATAATATAAACATACTTATATTTTTTTTTTTACTTATTTATATAGCGAATGCGAAACTTAATGCGAATGGTCTTTCCACGAATCGCATCTAAAAAAGTTCATACTTCAAAATCCGCTGTATTATTATTTTATTATATCAATGTACATATGTATACATAGATGTTCCGTATTCAATTTAATACTAGAATCAATGAACACAATATTGATAGCGTTAAGATTGAAATTTTATAAAAACGGTCATAAAATCGCCAGAGGGCAGGTCTTTAACTCTGATATGTTTATTGCATCGTTTTATAAAAATATTTATGCATTTTATTACACCTACTACGCAGATATTGATTGTTAATTATTACGATAATATTTGTACGGTATAAATTTCAATCAGTCCAATTTATACATGTAAACATGTAAAGTCACAGCAATAAATATTAATTTTGTCGGACTGAACTGATTAGATGGGTGGAAAGGAGGGGAGAGTTTGTATTTTTTATTATTCGTAAGTAATCGATCGAAAAAAACGCTTTTGTAAGAAATTGCTAGGGTCGTTTTTCATCCCCAATTTATATTTCTTTTGTGTCATCCCCCTCGCGTTTCGCTACTGAAAATATTAGCAATGCATAGGAGGTTCAATTCGATACCCATGTATGACGACAAAGAGAGATAATTTGAAATAAATTATTTAACCTTCCATATCCTAGAGATGGGTCGCATGCAATTTTGTACTATATGACACTAGCGTAGCGCTCGTTGACACTCAACGGGCGATTTTAGATAAATAATTGCAAAACATATCGTAAAGCTATGAAATTACACACATTTGTAAGCTATTCTTTTCAATGTTTTTATTTTAAGTTTAAGTTTGAACTATTGTGACCAAACCGCGCAAAATGACAAAGTTTCAAACCAATCGGAAGAATGTAGGAAATAGTGTCGGACCAATAAAATCCTTGAAAAATGGTCGAAATTGGTGCACGCATTTTTCGTGTATAATTTAATCCAGCTTAAATTTAAATTCAAATTGTAACGCGACGTTCTCCCCATCGTCCCATAGGGCAACACTCGCCCTTTATTTCGAGTGGCCACACAGGAAAAAGCCTTATAGGCGCGCGCGCATGTAGAGCGACCTTCTCTCACCCGCCATCGATCGACGAAGAAAGATCTCTCTAGGGGGAGACGGGGCCCAGAGATCCACCATCAGTGCTGAAGAACCGCTGTGAGGTCGAGTATCATCACTCCCTCCTCTGAGTTCCAGCACAACGTCCCCTGTATTCCTCACGCCGTTTCCGGAGAAACATCCAGCCGTGAGAGGACCGACCAGAGGACCGCAGAGCCAGCTCCCAACCACGAGGAAGCTGTTATCAACGAGACGATTTGCAGCCAGTAACCTCCCCGACTATATAACTGTATCCCAAGGTTAGTCCACGTTTCCATATAACCCGACCCTTGGAAGAAGAACGGAGTAAACGCCCTCTGGACCTCCCACAGCGAGATCAGATAAGCGCGCGTAAAACCGTTCGTTACACAATTCAATTTATTGAAGTAATGATATGTATTATAGTATATACATTTTCAAATTATCATAAAAAAATCGGAAAACACCACAGCGTACGACTTATGTACAATGTCTATTATATTATGCAGTAATAAACAGTATGCGAAAACTAATTCTACTGCGAAAAAGTGGGTTAAGTCTCATGTTAAATTTAATCGGCGTTTCGTGTCGTGCAAAAAAAGTTGCCTGGAAAATTCAACAACTTGTTGTTTCAGCGGTTCGAGACTTGTAATTTTCGCATTTAAAATTGATGGGTTGCGCCGGAACTCTCTAGTTTTTTATTCAAATAACACGTTGTTGAAAATGTGAATATTCAGCTTTCAGCTGAAACCACATACGCCGTTGGGCTCGCGTGATCGCTGAAAATAAACACAAGTTTTCCCTAAGGGGGAAAAAGTGGAAAATATGCCTAAACGACAATTTTCGTCTACCGAAAATCTGAAAATTACCTAAATGTACGTTTAATCAAAGTATAGTGCAGCGCAAAGAGCGTGGCCGCGCGATGCAATTTGGCAAATGGATGCCCAGTGCTACCCAGTTCAATTAACATATGAAATGTGGATGAGATAGACAGCATCCCGGCCTGCAATCTAATCGATTGCGCAACGGAACTGATTGAAAACAAACACACCAAAACCGCCAACTACTCAGATTGACAATACATATGTACTGGCAGGTGTAACTTGTTATTTAACCACACGAACAAAATGTGTAAAATTGCGGACAATTTATAAATAGACCTTTTTGTCACCGTTTGCTTAGAAATTTACAACGTAGCTATAACAGCACAGGTCAAGATAATCAACGACAAATTGATTACAGTCCCGAAAACTATTGTGTACAATGAAATAAACAGACCAACGCCATCAATGCATGCAAGATTTATAAGTTCTGAACGGTGTATAAATCGACCTCATTTTTACATATCTCTTTTACGTTTCAATTACGATTACTATAAAAGGAAAATGTTGCCTCTTATCCGATCGTTTTCATACTTTGCCATTTTGGTCATCAATATAAGTAAAGGTATCATCCGGCATTACGATGGTGAAAAAATATCGTATTAGACGCGTTTGAAAAATATCCCACGAAGATGTGCCTGACGTTAATCGCCCAAAATGTTCGGTCGCATTGTTCGCCTACTGCGATCGCTTCGGCGTTTTCTTGTTGAATATCCGTTTTCGCCGTCATCTAGCTTTGTCAGATTTTAATTGCTTAAACGCCTATAACTATTTCTTTTTCACTCTTTATTTTATAAAATTTGTTCTATAGGTTCTCATTAACTCTCATATGAATATATAAATTCCAAATTTGGCGTATAGCTTCGTGTATTGGCATATAGCCTACACATATATCTCGATTTACGGCCAAGTGTGTCGGATCTGACATTTCACAGCTAGAACTACATCTCTTCACTGAGCATTATCTGCACTGTTAATTGAGATGTTAAGATACGTATTCAATAAGAAGAAGTTATGATGTATCTAATTGTTAATATCATTTATCAATAAGTTTTTTTTAACATAAATATTATTTTAGTTGAAAATTATAAATTTTGGATACAATTCTAGATATGTATGTACATGTATAAATCGATTCTATAAAGACAATTTTCATATATACATATATATATATATATATATATATATATATTTATTATTTTGCTGAAATGCGGATTATTATTTCTTCTTTTTTGTTGTTGTTATTTTAACTAACAGCGTGGTATAGTGGTGAGTATTGAATTATTTCGTGCTTGATGTCACGGGTTCGATTCCCACTAAGAGTCTTGTTGTTGGCCAGACCTTGGTTTGGAGGTCGATCATTTCTTACCAGAATTTGCCAATTTTTCTGTAATGTACAATGTGTAGAAATTTCTACAAAAGTCTAAGTCCATAAATGTCTCAATGAATGAATGAATTGTTAATTTCGTGTTCTTTAGCCTCTCAAAATACATTGATTTATGTAATAAAAATGCTGCAATGTTTATAATTAATTGTCTAGGACGGCGCATTGGGGTCTACCTGTCAGGCCTTCCTGGTAAATATCTATGTAAAAATAAAATATGGGAAAATTTTTAAAAATGGTTTATCTTTTAAATAATTACATTTTACCATTACTTATATATTTTATTAAAACTGTAAATTTTCCAAAATAAATAAACTGCATACGTGACAGTTTTATCACGAGGCGCAGTTGCCACCGTAAAAATCTAGTTTTTAATACTTTAGAACCCCCTTATTTATGTAGCTACTCTAACTTTGTTTTTGAAGGGCCTTGCGTTAAAAAGTATTCGTTCGTCCGTGCAACGCCGGGCAATTTGACTGGCGCATACGTATTTATTGAGTGAGTCTATTAGTGTTCAGATAAGATTTTGACACGTGTACATTGGACGTTTTGAAAGCGAGGCACAAACGATTATAAAATCGAAGCGTTTCGTCGCGTACTCGTAAATCGTACGTAGAGGTCTTTAGCGGACACAAAGAGCAACCCATTACCTGCCGGCCGACAGCTAAAATGAGTTTCTTTTGTGGCGGCGCATGTAAATGACGCACTTTGTTTGTGTGTGTGTGTGACCTAATCAAAAATATATATATATATATATATATATATATATATATATATATATATATATATATATATATAAATACATATAATAAAAAAACAACGACAACAGGTTATAATTGCCCGGACTAGACCTGGAGCCGCCATTTACATCACCGACTCTTCATTTCATTCTCTGTGGAAGCACTGAGAGCAATCGTATATTCATATTTGGGGTGTATTGACCCTAATACACGGCTTGACATTCAAGCCAGCCACAGTAAAATTGACAAAAAAATATTTTTTGATGTGTGCTAATTATTTTTCTTTTTATCTTGTGTAAATCCGAAGTCAACAATTATTGGCTTCATTTCCGCCTTATCTAGTCGCATTTGATTTTCAATTCGGAAGTTGCTAATGTGCAGTCTTAAACTCTTAGGGCCGGGCCGCACCGTGCAACTTTGTCGGCCGATTAGTCGCGCGGCACGAAAAAGTGTATGGAAATGTGTGCGACAAACAAGTTGACGGGTGCGGCATGTCCCATCTACCTGCATGCATTGGTCTGGTCGCCCTCAACCAAGTTGTTCGCGAGTTGAGCGGTGCGGCCCGGTCCTTAAACAATGGTATGAAGCTCTAAAATAAATTTGGTCTATATCTTCTTTTCTAATATATAATTTCGAAAGATACTTTGTAAATATTGTTGATTGGGATTTGGTTGGGAACTTCAAAATAAGTCAAAATTTCCATGAAGACATGGGGACGGGGGACGGGGACTGGACATACAGTGATTTATGTAATAATAAAACGCTGCATTGTTTGTAATTAATTGTCCAGGAAGGCGCATTGGGGTCTTCCTGTCAAATCTTCCTGGTATATATCTATGTAAAAACAGGTGCACGCATTGTATTTATAATGTCAGTAGACAGAGTGCGCATGCGCATTGTCGATGTAACGTCTGTAGAGTGTGACGAAATAAACCTTTGAAATGCGGCCTCGTTTGGGCCCACTATTTTCTCGAATTCCTACTAATTTTCATGCAATTATTACGGTTGAGTTTTATTTATTCATATTAAAAGTTATTGAAATTGCACACGCGATTTTAGATCTTAATCACTCGTTACAAAAGGAATCGAATCGCGTACAAGCATAGAAAATTCTATAAAAAACTCGATTCGTACGCATTTTTATATCGAGATACGAACGATTAGGCAAAAATGCGCTCAAGCGAATATTTCTCCGTTTTGGAATCGAATCGTGCGATTTGGGGAAATTTTTTCAACCATTTCCTTAGTCGGCAGGGGATGAGTTAAAAACTGGGTCTTATGGCCATTAAATAGCTTGAAAATGGCGTCTTATCAAGTTCAAAGACTTTCTAGTCGAGATTGATTGTCAAACTTTGATTGCTTCTGCGCAAACGGGATTAAAACAATTACAAGTTCAAAACTCGTTTTCCGATTCGAAATTATAACATTCGATGCAGATCAGTGTGCATAATCAAAAAAAAAAAATGAATTGTTTTTATAAAATTTTCTATCAACACATTAACGGTTTAAATACATACCAATGAACTCTTCTAAATCAGTGATGAAAAAATCATCATCAAAAATCACCGTGGCCGCGATTGAGAACCACTATTATGCTAAATTGGAATCAATACTCTCTAGTGGTGCATCCAAGCGGGTTAATTATTTAAAATTTATATTACTTATATGAAAGTGAATGGAGTTGATATCGTTGAGCACACTCGGTGGGTCGTTAGTTTCCAACTGCTTTTCCAACCCTATTCCGAATTTTCCCCAAGGGCTGCTGAAAATCCTCGACCTTCCAATTTTCTTGTCGCACTCGAATACATTTTCCAATAGCATTTAATGCTCGCTCCGAAAATAAATTTGTAATTCACTTATACATTTGGGTAGAGCCCAAGGAAACCAAACCAGGCAACACATATTATATTTATAATAATTGAAGGCTTTTGTTCGGTCCTTGATATGATCAGAAAACCCTGCGGGACTTAAACTATCATATGCTTGAAAATTGATTTAATGACGATGCATATTGTATTTTCATAGTTATGTACATATTATTTTATTTTATTTTTATTTCAATCAAACGGCTGTCGATGTATGGCTGTTGCCATACTTAATTAGTTTCCGACACAATCATCTTTGGTGTGCATTGTGCAACTTTTATTTAATTTTATTTCATAGAAAATGCCTTTACAGATCGCTCCAAAGCGACGAGTGCACTAATATAGACACAATACAATAATACAATCAATACAAGCATTTATGCAATGCGAATTCATCCAAACATCATCTACAGTGATCTCTATGGAGAATTTTTCGCAGATTTTCATTACACAAATTGGTGAACGTCAAAATGCTGAATAACTTGAGTGTCGCAAGAGAGATTGGAAATGATACACCAATTTACAGGAACCGTCTCAATGAAAATCAGAAAAATTGGCAAACTCTGGAGTCACAAGCCGAAGTCTGGCCAGCAGCTACTAGTGAGAATCGAACCGTGACTATTCTGCTCTAAAGCATAAAATGCTGACCACTAGTCCACGCTGCTGGTTCGCATGGACGTGATTCGGCACAAGACCGTTACGGAAGTGGTAACGAAAACGCACGCACTTTATAACACTCTTGTCCTTTGTCAGTAGTTTTATTTTCAATTTTGTTTTCAAGTTTTATTTTCAATTTTGGAGCTTCACTTTCATTTCACACACAGTTAATTTTTTTTCAATATTATACATAATTTCTATCAAAAAAATATTGAGTAGATTCAAAGCCCGCTTTAAAGGTCAAGGAATTTGACCCTTAAAGCCCTCAACATGACGCCACCACCTCCCCCAACGAATACAGTCTAAGAGACCCTTTCGTCGGAGAACGAGTCAATTGTTAATGAATATCGCACAATAACAACCGCACACCACTGCTCTAATAAAAAAAACCACACTGTACATAACCAAGTACAAAATAAACAACAACGCATGAACACATAAAGCGCGCACGCGTTAGGGATTAATACCTGAAATGTGCCGTGCGAATGCTCGCACACCTCAAGTAAACATATGTACATGTATGTACATACATATATGCGCGTAATATTGAGTAGATATTTCCAAATTACTATCGAAATAAAAGCGATATCTAGCGAGTAGATTTGCAGTCAATTACGATGTTCGAAATGCGGAACGATATGCCCGATCGACTTCCGATTTTCCCGAGGAAAAGTGCTCGTCGACTTCCGGTAATCCGGCAGCACGTCTAGGGTATTAAGTCCCGGATAAAATTAGGATATCCCAGAGCGATGGGGTGGATTCACTACAATTCGACTCCCTACAAGGAATTCCATACGGCTCTGCCAGATAATGCCCGTGGGTGGAAAAACCCTCCCCTAACCCGTCCTCATCGCCGGGAAAAGCTCATTTCCCCATTTCCCGAATACCTGTCGCTCAACGTGCTACGCCAGACTTATTTCCGATACGAATACTACGTACCACTAACGGAATCGATCTGAAAATGCCTGTGATTCCAAATTACTTATTTCGGATCTAATACGTCCTAAGTCTACCATACAACAAGCAATGTATACCATAGACTTTTCATCGTTTAATAATCCTATAGCACGTATTATAAATCACCACAAAGCTCTAAGCTTGATTTGAGGCAAATCGTTGAAAAAACATCACGGAAATGATCCTCAATGAGTTGGACCAATAGGTCAAGAAGACCATAGAAAGTGCTCCGATGACAGTTCTTGGCACAATTCCTCCATCATTTAAATTATAGCAGATCGTGATTCTCGATCATGATCTACTACAAAAATACAGGAAGAAGATATTTGGACCTAATCAATACAGGTAAAGGTCATTAACAAAGTTATTTTTGACCACAAAAAACGATTCACTATTTTCAATTACTATTGTCAACCATTTTCTTGCTCTCTTGCTTTGTAGGACAATAGTTATTTTTGTTTTTATTTTTTAATTTATACCAGGTAGGCTATCAGGTAGCCCCAATGCGCCTTCCTGGCCAGAAAAATTGTACATCTGATACAAATATTACTAGTATTATACAAAGTACATAAATACATATCAATTAATATCCACAGAGACATCTATGGTCAAATTTGTAAATTTGCAGCATTTTAAACAATTCAGCGAAGTTCAGTAAATATTTATATATCAATTTACATCTACATAGACATTTATGGGAAAATTTGTAAATTTGCAGCATTTTATACAGTTCAGCGAAATTCGAGATATTTTGGGAGAAAATTGGTAAGGTTGCCAATTTTTTGGAAATCAGATCAATTCGCAAACTCTGATAGGAAACGATCGAGCTGGAGTCACAAATTCAAGGTCTGGCCAGCAGAAAACAGTGGGATTAAAACCCGTGACCACTCTGTTCAAAGCATTATATGCTAACCACTAGTCTATTCTGCTGGTTGACAATAGTGAACCATTTTTTCGTGGGTAAAAGCATCCTGGCCGTTTGAGGGCGAAAACACACAGCGGAGAATGTGGCACGTGGTTTTTTTTACATACTTTTAAACATGTGAATGAGCCATGCCATGCAGTGCCGCGCCGGGCATTCATGGTACGCCCGGCGCGTCCCTCCCCAAAATGACCCTCTGGACTTTTTTCGTTAAAATTGTATGCTTGTATTTATATTTATAATATATTTATAATATTTATTTATTTATTTATTTTAAACAGACCATTGTGGCATAACAGGAATTCCTAAAGCGCCACAATGGTCAAAAAATATAACACAAAAAAGAAAAAAAACAAAATAACAATTAAACATAAACATAAATACATCCATACATACATAAAAAATAGCATTTAATAATAACAGATAAAGTAAAAATATCAAATAAAATATAGCATAAGGAATGCCTTGCACCTACAGCCAGTTTCAATAAATATGTAAGAATCAACTACAAATACAAAACATCCCTGTAAGGCCCAAATGGAAGAGAGTTAATCAAAATTTCACTCATAAATCACAATCAATCATGAAAACAATGATGAGCGCAGACTACCAGATAAATGGGTTAGAGTAATTTCCGACAATTTACGCTCACTAAGGTGGAAAATATCACATTCAGTCTCGGCAGCAACGATTTCATTAAGAAGTCGGATAGCTCTTGGAATAGGAGCCATTCGAAAAAGGACTGTGCGGGCAGGAGGTACAGCCAGCAAATGATGATGTCTACCACGCACATAGTGATTAGGGACATAAAGCCCCAACTGCTCCAGCAACAACGGGCATGACGTATTACCACGTAAGAGCAGGAGAACGAAACGAATTAATGAGAAGTTTCTCCGAAGTTCAAGGGAATTATACCCAAGCATGCCCAAAAGGAAAGGAGTGGGGTAGAGATATGGGTAATACCCATATTCTTTCCTATATAGGAAACGAAGAAATGCTTTTTGCACTTTCTCAATCATCAGAGAGTAATTTGCTTCATGCGGATTCCACACAATCGCATTATACTCTAGCTTACTTCTCACAAGCGAATTGAAAAGCAAGCGAGAATGTATGTATGCTTGCTTGACAGTGATCGATAACGGTGTATCCCATAATTGAATAAATGCAGCCATGTAGGAGACCACCCACAGCGAGGAGCCTTGCACACGATGTGCCGTTCACCGCTGTGTGTTTTCGCCCTAAGTCTGGTCATTACATTTACGAAGGCTCACCCTGTTGCATGGAAGAGATGGATTGCGAACTGATACTTGCTTATGCGCACCTCTTCCGAAGAGTGGGGGTGGGTCTTCGTTAAAATGATCTTATTACTCTTATTTTTTTATTTTAATATTTTATTTTATTTTAATATTGTCATTTTGAATGTATTTTACTTTTTTCTCATTTATTTTACAAATATGTATAAATTGATGTAATATGTATAAATCAAATCCCATGGGTCTATCGGCTTTGCCGCCTCTCCTAAGTACGAGTATGTTAAATAAATAAGTTAAGGGTGAAATCAGACAGCGGTGAATGTGGCACGTGGTTATTTTTACATACCTTCTTTACATTTTTAAATAGTTTTGAACAAATAGAAGAAATGTGACGTTCATGGCATGTATCGATCACTGTCAAAGCAAAGATATAATTTTGCCGAAAATGGTCCAAAGGGTCGTTTTGGAATAGATCACTGTCAAGCAAGGATAAATACTACCATACAATTTCAACGACATAGGTCAAATGTGTCATTTCGAAAGGACTATGTACCATGCACGCGTGCCATGAACGTCACATTTTTTCTATATGTTCAAAACTATTTAAAAAAAACCACGTGCCACATTCACCGCTGTCTGATTTCGCCCTTATATTACTGTTTCTCAAAATACCAGAACAAACGTTTGGGAATCAACGCTTCAAATTAAAAGTGAATTAAGCCCGAGCGCGAGAAAACGACCCAAATTGCTCAAGTTGCGGTCGATGAACCAAGAAACGAAAAAGCGAACAAGAACTGCGATTAACCAAACATTACCCCCACGAAACGTGGAGAAGGACGCATCCTCGACGATCAGACTACTCTCTCCCAAATATAAATCAAACGCTTAATTGGATTCGGAACTCAAACGTTACTTTTATTTTCGACCGAAAATATTAGGCAGCTACAGATGTATAATAAAAAAAAAAGTTGAACGCTTTCCCGACCCACCAAAGTTTTTCCCACAGCGGAAAGTGATTATTTCGCGAAAGCAAATAATTTAAACGGAAGCGAAGCAAGTTGCGCCAAAATAATAATAAAGGAAATTTTATTATTGTGCGAGTTTCAAAAGGGTCATTTTAAGCGGTAGGTTTTCGCTTGACCGAAACAAAGTGTGAAATTTCGTTTTGTTGGAAAAACTCGAGTGGCGTACCAGGAAAAGCGCTTTTCGAGCTTTCCGCGAAGTTGTTCAAGCAAAATTTAATTTCGCCACTTAAACCGCCGCTAACTTTCATTTTTATTCCAGTAATGAATATTTTTCACTTTCAATTAATTTTCACTTTCAGAATATTTTTAACATATTTGACGAACCGATCAAGCATGAGATTTACGTAAAATGTACACGCTATTGCATTCACTCACCCAATCAACCCGCGATGGCCAATTACATTTCGTTTCAGTTTCGCATTGCATTTTGGTCACGAAATACAACATTGTTCGTGCGTATAGCGGTCGGTAGAATTTTATTTTTCACAAGGTTTTTCTATACTTCATTGCTAGTTTTGAGTTCGAGTTTCGTATTTTTAAATATTTACAATAATACAATTTTAATATACAATACGTAAGTTGTTGATATTATTAATTTATTTATGGAATACGTATGTATTATTATATTAATGGGAATTTATATTTTTTAGGCGATACAAGTAATGTTTGTTTATCTGTCTGTCGGTCTGTCTGTCTGTCTCATATAGGATCCTAAACAACTCAACCGATTACGATGGAACTTTCAGGATTTGTTGTATGCATGTCCGGGAAGATTACTGTGAGAAAAAATCGGCCAAAAACAGGAACGGAAACGGGAATAACGGGAATGAGTGGCATTGCAACGCAATAATTTCAAATGTTTCTGCGTCGCGACATGCGTTGTTAGGGTAAAATAAACAAATAATTGAATAATTTCAAATGTGTTCGCTGCCTGCGTTTTTCCGACAAATGGTAACGGGAACGAGAACGGGAATGGGAACGGGAATTGCATGCGTTATTGTGACGTTGCAACGCATGCCGGGTTCAGCTAGTACATATATAAAATACTATTTGTAATACTAATAGTATTTGTAATATAAACAGCTTAAACATGGCGAATCTAATAGTAAATATTCATTTGTTTTTTTATTAAATATATTTGAATCGAAAAAAAATAATATTCAACCAACCGAATCGTCGTCATAGAAACTGTCTTGTTTTCGATTCCCAACCAAAAATACTTACGAACTTACAAGGTCTCTTTCGAAATTATATATTAGATACATACTTAGAAATCGATAATTCAATTGCTAAATCTCGTTAAATGTATAAGCTCGCAACTTTTTGAATAAAGCTTCTTCAACTAGGTTTCTTGATTAATGAATTGACTAGAAAGCTTATAAACTCGCCAACATGCCCCAGTTAAAATTTTGAATGGACACAATCACAAAGCTTCACCTATTGATATTTCGTATATATCTAAATTAAAATATTGAACAAAATTGTTCGAAACTATAATACAAATCTCGTTGTCGAATTGAGGAAGACACACGACCAGTGAGCGGATTCGGCTAGAAAGGGTTAAAAAACGCACACCTGACATACATTGAATTAAATTTTATATACATACATTGTGGTATTAAGAGGGTGGTTCCAAAATGTCACACATAAATAATACGGAGATATCGATCGTACGGGAAATGCTAAATCGTATTCAAACAATAGAGCGAGTCTAATTTACGCTATCGTAGATTATATCGTAACATTATTGCGTTTTGCTCGAAATTGTGTGCTTTTCACTTCACTTGTCTCCTATCTAGATTTAAATGTAAATGTTAAGCATAAAAGCTCGCATTGTTCTGGCTTCCTTTATTCCACACACACACAGAGAGGGAGAGAGCTTTTTCAATTCAATGTGCCCCAGAGAAGTATAAAATCGCTACTCAAATTATATTTTCGATCTACTTTATGTTATAAAGTCATCGCTAAACTATATATATAATTATGTTATAGCTGCAAGCTCGACGAGATAAAACCGCACACGAGAAATTCATACAGAAAATGCGAACACGAAAGAACATACAGAAAAATCCACAAATCGAATATTGAGGACACAAAAAATACCGTATATGGAAAAAGTGGCCATATTGAAATATAATATAGCCCTGTGTCTAAAGTGGAACAAAAAATATTGATCAAAGTTCAAACTCGGTCCTTACATCATGAATTGGTTCTAATATTAAATAAAATAAAATAAGTTTAATGTTAATCGACACACAAATGTATGCTTGCAACAATCAACAAAAAAAAAGGCCTAACTGAATTCGCAAAAGGGGGGAGGGGAATGTCGATTTTAACCGATCCGTCACAATACTTAACTTAGATAAATGAGCAAACTCTGATAGAAAACGATGGAGCTGGAGTCACAAATTAAAGGTCTGGCCAGCAGAAACCAGTGGGATTTGAACTCTGTTCAAAGCATTATATGCTAACCACTAGTCTATTCTGTTGGTTGACAATAGTGAACCATGTTTTGTGGCCGTCCAAGGGCGAAAACACACAGCGTTGAATGTGGCACGTGGTTTTCTTTTTAGATACTTTTAAACATGTGAAAAAAATGAGGCGTGTCACGTAGTGCCATGCCGGGTATTCATGGAACGCCCGGCACGTCCTGCCCCAAAATGACCCTCTGGACCTCTAACTTTGACCCTCAGGACCAAACTCTAACAAAAGAAGGCTGATTTGGATTTAATAACCATCCAGATCTTGTCAACCGCATTACCGTGCTCGTAGTCAATTGTAGTGCATTCAAAGACACACAATAAACAACATGGAATACATTTTTATTGATCAATTATTTATTCGTAAGGGCCCTTCTATTATTTTTACATTTCTCTGGTCTAAACACACCTTTACAAAACTCGAAATCCTCGGCGGCAGTTATCTAGGTTTCGTTTGGATTAGCTTCAATTTTTGGGTGACCGTAAAAACGTCGACAGTGAAAAAGTCAAAAATGTTCGTTTACCATGCATACCAGTGGCGTGCGCTGCAATTCTCTCTCTTTTTGTCGTACAGCCTTATTTAATGTGCACGAGCAGGATACAAGAGGAACAGGCTGTACGACATAAAGAGAGAGAATTTCAGCGCACGTCACTGATGCATACATATGAAAAACGGTTAGTATATATATATCAGTGGCGTGCGGTAAAAGTCTCTCTCCCCCCGTCGTACATCCTCACTTAATTTGCGCGAGCAGGATAAAACAGGAATAAGAGGAACAGGCTTTTTCTCCCGTATCCTGCGCGCGCACATTAAACAAGGCTGTATGACAAAAATAAAGATAATTTCACCGCATGCCACCGATATATATTATATATACATAGTACCGTTTATCATGCACCCTTTTTTTTGATCTTTCGACTTAAGATCTTTCGATTTTCGATCTTTGCTTTTTCGACCTTTAAACTTTTTTACTAACCTACTTTACGTTTCACATGGTCTTCGTTTAAGAAGTCATTTTTTATATCTCTTATCTCCGATCGTTTTCATACTTTGCCATATTGCTCATTTTGGTCATCAATATACGTTAATGTATCGTCTGCCACTACGTTGTAGATAAAATATCGTATACAACGCGTTTCTAATTTCAACATTTTCGGGTTGTTTTGACGTTTATTATACCTGCTGTCTATTGGATTTCTAAATAATTCTAGTTGGAAATGTTGGAGAAACTTTCAGCGTGGCGGCTTTCAACAGAAAAGACGTCAGCGCTGAAAGGGTTAAAAATCAAAATTCAAAAATCCCTCATACCAAATTACCGATTCCCGCGCTTTCAGCACGACCCGTCAGTCTCTCGAAACCTCGGTACAAAATTCACGGTACGACACATTCCATCAACCGCTCGCATGTCACAACGTCATAAGTCCACCGGAATGCACCGGGATGGCGTGTGCGCGGTCGAGATTGCGCAATTACCCGGTCATGTCGTGCAATTCGACGTTTGAATTCTTCGATGAAAAATTCAATGCGTCGTCGTCGAGACGGACGGACACAAAGCAGCCTTCCGGATAATGGGGAGTCTCGTAATCCCGGCATTTCGAAACAAATCACGTAACTCGCGTGCACCTTTTTGTACGGCAAGAGCGCTTGCTTGGGACCGGTAATCCGACACGTCAACTACGCACACACGCTGCTTTCATTTTTGCTATGTACCTTCACACACACACACACACATGCTTCATCGAGCTTCTCAATCTGTCAAAAGCCCAAATTCAATCCAATCAATCTACTAACTGCACGGTGAATTGACTCAGACTCGTAGAAATGGTAACCAGGTGAATGAACACAATGGAAATGGACACAAGACAAATGAACGCATCTCAGATTGTATCCGCTTGTCAGCCACGGTTCGGTGATTATTGGTCACAAATCGCTCGCCCAAAAGTCACCAAAATCTCTAAAACGGAACACCTGGCAGCCGAAAAGTCTATCATACTAACGATAACTACCATACTAACGAGAACTCGAGTGCCAAATATTCACGTATTCACGATTTTCATGGCATAAATAGTCTTTTCGGCGATCGCAATGTGACTAATAATCCAATTACCGCCAGCTCCACCTCGTCAAGCGACATTTCCTGAGTTTTAAAATGAGATATCTTCAAACGTATCATATATTTAACCAACACCATAGGTTAGCATATCTTGCTATGAATGAGTTCGACGGTAAACGGACTACTAGTCATATGTGAACTAGTCACAGGACAACCGGTCGCTCTAGACTGGTCACACATGATCACCCGTCACACTAAAACTGGTCACGAGAAAACTGGTCACACCCTAAAACTGGTCACAAGAAAACTGGTTGACCGATTTTAAGATGTGACCAGTTTTAGTGTGACGGGTGATCACGTGTGACCGATCTAGAGCGACCGGTTGTCCTGTGAACGGTTCACATTAGACTAGTAATTACCGAACCGAGTTCGACGTAGTAAGAAACAGAATTGTCAAGATCAAGACTATTTGAATATTATGATTAAACATCGGGTGATCAATTCGTTTTTGAGGCTATTTTGGCTATTTTGGCTATTGTTAAGTTCGTAGTAAAACTATTTTATTACATTCAACGATGATGCCATTGCCATATAGTTATAATTATTTAGTCAATCGTTTTCTTCCATTCTATTTTTTTATCAAAATAATTTATAACCTAAAAAAAATTGGGCTTTTATTTCTTGATTTGATTTAGCAGAATAATTCGTTAGTTACGATGAAAATATCATAGATAGCCATCTTTATGATCGATCACCTGAAATATGATCGTTCTTTATTTATCCTTCTATGTATATCTATGTACATATGTCATTGTTAATAAGATATGCAAAAAGGAGTCAACCCACAAAAACAAAATTTGAAACCAATCTCTGCAACAGTTAATTATTTCGGTTGATGGACATTTAACCAAACGGACATTTGCTCGAATGAAATTTTTAATTGTTTAAATTTATTTTTTGATATGCTCTCTTTAATCTGCAACGATATTTTGTTTTAATTTTATGTTCATATATCTTATTTTAGATATAAATTTAACTAATCAAATTTGT
The DNA here is from genome assembly GCF_051622035.1 of Arctopsyche grandis. NCBI lineage: Eukaryota > Metazoa > Arthropoda > Insecta > Trichoptera > Hydropsychidae > Arctopsyche > Arctopsyche grandis. The sequence continues at coordinate 2,204,331 of NC_135360.1, read as the reverse complement.
CCGTCGGCCAAGTGTTAATTCGGTCAAATGTCCGCGCACACTTATTTCAACTGTCTCCTCCTGATATTGCGTTCGAAATATTAATCATATGATTTGAAGAGCCCCGTGTTTTGAAAAAAACGTCGATATTATTTGTTTGCCACCGGAAGCGAGGTATCGGAGTCATTTTAATTTGCCGTTTCCGGTACGATCGAACAAAAGCGATCAGACAATGTTTCCCCGTGTCAAAACACGATATCGAACGACACCAATATTATGACACTTGAAATGTGAAAAAAAATTTTGAAATAAAAAATCCGAATTGAAAAGGTTTCGTATTCGAACCGGTAGGTAAGCACACAATGGCGGATCGATCTCGCGGGGATGCTTCCGACGCCATTCAAATGAATTTATTCGAAACGGTGTGTTCGGCCATTGTTCGAAGCTCGACATCCTGACGAAGACCTCATCCCCCTTCCAAACCCCCATCATTCCCATGCCTGCTTATCGAACTGAGAAGATATACATAGGTAGGTAGATTCAAAACGGAAAAAAAACACGACAGCAAATATCAAAGAAATTTGTTAAATGATGATATTTGAGGCTAACTACCCGAATTCGAATGTGTAGATGGGGCATCTATGTACATATGTACTACTAGCTCATTCGTCTATGGGCAAAATTACATAGGAAAGAAAGGCACGTCGTGTGCTTGGCTCCCCACTGTAGGGGCTCTCCTCTAGAAATGTTATAATTAAAGAGTGGACGTTCATTGTTCAATTGTTGTAAATGCATTGTTAAAGGTTCGCCGAACCTTAATTTTTTCCACTCTAGCTTTGTAAATAGAGTCAAACCGCCCCGATTCCTGGAAAAAGTACGCTCTCTAGTTATAATAATAGAAGTGGCTGGATGCGGTGCATCCGCTCTAAAATCGCCAGACAAATCGAACGACTGATTAACGGACGGCTGCTTTAAATGCAATTCTCATCTTCTCGAATGATAGATTGCACATCAGATGACGGGTAACCTTTCGGTGTGCACAGATGCAATTATTAAAATGGTAATTATTAAAATTGAGTTGGATCTTTCAGGCGAGTTTAATAAGGCAAGATTCGATAAGTTCCGAATCTTGCCTTATTAAACTCGCCAGAAAGATCCAACTCAATTTCAATAATTGCATCTGTGCACATCGAAAGGTTACTCTTCATCTGATGTGCAATCTATCATTCGAGAAAACGAGAATTACGTTTAAAGCTCCCGTTCTGTTAATCTGGCGATTTTAGAGCGGATGCACCAAACCCAAGTGCCTTTAGGTGTCATATTGTTGTCAAGTGAGGAATATCCACAGACCTTTTCAAATATTTTTAGCATCAGTCGTATTTGATGCTTGGTGGTCGACGTATGTCCGATAAAAACTTCTCTCTTTGTTTATATTACTCGCAAGATGGGCAAGTGCATCGTTAAAAATTGCACAATGCATTCAAAAACACACAATAAACAACATGGGATACATTTTCATAAGTAAATTGATCATTTAAGTAACATAATATTCAATTAACATCGTAGTTTGACAGTTTTTAAAAGTGTCATGGCAATCGCCCGCATTCTACATAAAATTTCAGGGTGACACCAGAGAATTGTAAAAATTATTTTTAAATAAATGTAAAAACATTTCTCTTGGTGGCACCGAATACTCAATTATATTAATAACCAATTATTTAAGTTTAATTGATATAAACATCGTTAATTTTATATTATACATACATATTTTTGTTGAAACTATACATTACACGTTAATTTAAGAGTTCCCAAGGACTGACAAATACAAAAAAGTGGATAGAAATAATCCGCCAACTGATGGGTCACCAACGCTCAACACCACCATATACTCAAATTGTAAATAAATCTATATCAAAATAAAACTGTGATGACCTTGATTATATTCCGTGCGTTGTAGCGTAGTTATGGAGACGTAACGCGTATTAATGACCCAAGCAAAGCATTGGTAAAGGCACTTCTATTATTATAACATTTCTCCGGATTCTCCTACAGTTCTTCAAATATGGGATACACCGTTATCGATCACTGTCAAGTAAAGATAAATACAAGGATAAAATTTTACCGAAAGCACTCCAGGGGGTGATTTTGGGACGGTGTGTGTTGGGCGTGCCTTGAATATGTGCTGGGCATGCCACATTTTTTTCGCATGTTTAAAATTATCTAAAAAAAACCATGCGCCGCATTCCTTCCTGTGTGATTTCGCCCTTAATACAAGTCGGCAATTGAATATAAAATTGAGAATAATATTATATAATCTTATACACCACCTGGAATGACCCTATATAAATATATAGATATACATATGTATGGAAGTGGCTGAAGTTGTTGATCCGAGAAAAACAAAAGTTTTTCTTTGTTCCGAGAAAAACAAAAGTTTGAAGTGTACATTCCGCAGAATTCGAATTAGTAGACGGGAATGTTTTTATGGCGACCACAAAGGGGTTAAATTAATTCAGACCCCCGAGGAAACCGCAAACATATTTGCCAAGTTCTCGCGTAAATTGAGTGACGTAAAATGGGCGATTACCAGGGGATTCTTTTCTCACATTTATAATCTTATATAACGGGTGATTTTCTTAAATAAAATACGTATTTTATGAATGAGTATCGGAAAGCTTGCTTATTTAAAAAATGAATAACCTTATTTATGAAATAAAAAATGAAATTTATTAAAGTTTTTTAGAATGAACAAAATGATATTTGAACAATGCCTAAATTTACATATTGGTTTTGTCTGTCACTCATGCTTTTTACAAGCCTATTTTTTTCTAGTTTTCCGATCGTTTTGAAAATGCAAAAATTTGAACATCTTGACGTTTAGTGGTCAATAACCTTATATGTTTGACTTTTCGCCACCCACGCCACAGATTTTAATTGTTAAAACGCCTATAACTTTTTTTGTTACACAATATATCTTATAAAATTTGAATTATAGGCTCTCATTATCTCTCATATATGTATATTTTTACTTCACTCATAGGTTATATAGTGAATGTTGAAATTTTTATATTATAATTAGTGCTTCCAATCCCGGAAGATTACTTCAGCACCGGGATTGCGGTGCTAGGAATTTCCGATCCCGCGATATAGATATAGAGTGAAAAAAGATATAGAGTGAAAAAAGAAAAAGTTTTAGGCGTTTAAACAATTAAAATCTGACAGCGAGAGGGTGTCAAAAAAGGAAAAAAACAATCGTAAGAGTGTGGATAAATACGGCAACTTACTAATAGACGTTACCGAGAATAAAAATGCAGTATTTTCAAACGTGTCTATTACGACTATTTTTCACCATCGTAATGGCGGATTTTATTTCCACATATATTGATGACCAAACCGAACAAAATGACTCGGTTTGAAAACTATTGGAAGAGTGTGGATAAGAACCCAAATATTGTCAGGCGAAAAAATCGAAAGCAAGCAATTGGGAGGTACCATTTCTGGTCAACTTAAAAATTTGAAAAAAATCTACGTCGTATCGATAATAATTTCAGTAACCGATACTAAGTTTCAGTTCGATAGGACGAACGGTATTCAAAAAATCCCCAAAATACACTGACGTACCGACACACATACAGACACTCACACAGACGCACACACACACACACACACACACACACACACACACACACACACACACACACACATTTTTTTCTAGATCATGAAAACGTGATCAGTGATCGATTCTTAGTTCGAATCAGTCAAAATATGCTACAAATATCATTGCAGTTGAGCACAAAATCTTCGACACAATACAGGCCGTTGATACCAGTGAGCGGCGCGTGGATGCGCCAGCTCTAAATAAATGGGTTTCTTTTGTTAATTTCTATTGCTAACCTTTTTTATTTGCTCTCTAGAGAGCAAAAAAAAAAGTTTAACAATAGGATACCGTTTCAGCGCATTTTCGCGCCTATCTCTGGTTGATACCATTTCGTGGGAACGGCAAGCCGGCGTCAACACGAGTTAGAGAAAACAAATGGACTAAGACTGTCATTGCTCATCCCACCATTGTTCATTATATAATGTTGTGTTATGTTTTTTATTTATTATTTGTAAAAATAATATTTTTAAATACATTTTTCCAGCACCGTAATCCCGGTATTCAGACTAGTTTCAGCACCGGAATTCACGGTACCAGAAAACACCGGGATTGGAAGCCTTTATTATAATATTCTGATATATGAACACATATACGTGATACGGCCAAATTTTAAACGCGTATCTGACAGTTGGACTGTTTGCATCTTTCTGGCTCGATTTTATATATTTTACGAACCTTTTATCATACCAAATTTTATAAACATTTTTAAAGTAATCCCACATGTCGAAGATTAGATCTGTCAAAACTTCGTTGTTGAAATAGCGAAAAACATATAAAAGTCTTCTAAATAGAAAATGCATCCACATATTTTGTAATTAAACTTGCGAGGTATGTAAAAAAACATGGCATACCTGGCCTAGTGATATTTGAGTTATAATTCTTTCATATTTACTAAGCATATCGAATAAGGAGAATATTTAGTTTTCAACATCCGTTTCCGCCAAAAGTAAATAAAAATCACACTGAGAAAAATGTTGTGTAGCCACACCACATTTTGATAATTATGCCACACCATAATAAAATTACGGTCATAAAAAAAAGTGACAATACAATTTCAAAAGTATACTTCAATTCTATAAGAAGGTTTTCAAATATATAATACATAACTCTGGTGCGGATGAAGCGTTTTCGCATCGTTTAAATGAAATTGAATCGAAACCGTTTTGAAATGTGCGCGGAAATGTAATAAAAAATAAAATAAATCCTAGCATTGTAAAAACATGGGGATGGGAGGAGGGAGTGAGGGTGTGAAGTGTTGGATGAATTGTGCAGTCGATACAGTCAACGCCGGATATTAAGAACCCGAGGGGGTGGAAATGGGTGGCGGAAAAGCCGTGAAAGGAAATGCGGAGAGACAAACTGTCGAGATGGTGAGAAAAATCTGCTCAGTGATCCATAAGGCTCTCGGAAAATGGAGTTGTCACTATCAAAAGAATGTTTTTCTACAGCCATTATTTCGAGAACACTCAACCGATACGACGAACAAAACAAAACAATACCAAACAGAACAACAGACAAAGTATATATGTACATACGTAGAGGTTCCAAAAAATCGCCCGAAAGAAAAAGCCGGTTTTCGTTATTTTTTACAAATAAAAACCCGGTTGACCAGCTTTTACCGGTTTCAAAAAATTTTTAAATTTTAAATTTTTATATTGAAAAAAAGTGTAAATATATATTTCATTTTGCAAAAAAAATAATTGCTTATAAATTAAATTGAGTTATAAACATTATTAACATTCATAAGATCATTATTACATATATATTATTATTACAAATATCACATCCGTTAAATGACAGATCCTGAATACGCACAAAATAATTAAATGATTTAAATCAGCTACTACAAAGAAGAATAACGCGCAAAAAATACAAATTATGGAAAACTCAATTTTGCCGAAATTCTGAAAAGCCTTGTGTAGAATGGTGAAACTACTTTCAATAATAATTTATTGGCTTTTGACTTCGTCCATTACTATATCTTAAAGCCACAAAGAAAGTTTTGATCCAATACACATTTTTTTTGATCTTTCATAGAAATTTGAAATTCATAATTGTTAGTTTTGAGGAAAAAAAACATTAAAACGCTGGTTGATAGAGCCAAATAAACCGGGGTTTTCGGTTTCGGTTTAATCCGTCTTATGTATGATAAAATTTATGATCAAACATGTCAGGAAAATTGCATTTACGTATATGTATATGACCGCTATACACATCCACAGTTTTCCAATTAAGGCTACCAAATTTGGTGTACTATCTAACCTAGCTAAGACCATTGACGGGATTTTTTCCGATAATTTGAAAATAAAGTCAATTCGTACATATGTAGATCAAACAGCAGGTGACCATCTCGTCTATCTTCGACCATTGCATACACACCCAAAGGAAATATAAACGAGGCCAAAAGTTTGTGGGGATTTAATGAAACAATAACATCAGAAGACACTCTTGCAGACAGGGGGGAGGGGTGGGGTGGAGGTGGTGAGGGAGAGGGAAGTTTGGAAGTTGACAGCGTGCAACATGGACTTCCCCTAACAAAATTAATAACGTTCCCTTGCTCATCATCTCCAACTTGTCCCGAAAGAATGGCGCAACAACTCGCAATCTAATTTAAAACAACTTTTGGGACGACGGAATTAACCTATTCGCTGCCGTCGCTTTCGAATTTATAATTGCGTAAATTGTGATGCAAATTGACACGGCGAAGAATTAAGTTGCGTAAATATCTCACTTGTATAAGTAGCTTAATGTGGAGAAGACGTGTCTCTACACGAGCCTATCTACGTTTTGCAAAAATTACATGTAACTTCAGTAGTGGGGGGTCGTAACTTGCGCGAGTAACCTGACTTGATTGATGCTGATTGAAGTTAACTTCATTTCGTTTCCTTCATTCATACCACTGTCAAGACTTAGGGGTTCCATAAAGTCGCCCGAAAGAAAAAGCTGGCTTTCGGTTTTTTTACAAATAAAAAGCCGGTTGACCGGCTTTCACCGGTTTCAGAAAATTAAGATTTTTTTGAAGTTTTAAATTTTATATGGAAAAAAAAAATTGTAAATATATATTTTGTTATCCAAAAACATTATTTTTTATAAATTAAAATGAGTTATAAACATCATGAACTTTCATTCGATCATTATTACATTATTATTATTACAAATATCACAGCCGTAAAATGGCAGATCCTGAATACACACAAATTATTAAATGATTTAAATACGTTACTATCAATAAGAAGAACGCGCAAAAACTACAAATTATGGAAAACCCAATTGTGTAAGGCCTTGTGGAACTACTTTCAATAATATTTTATTGCCTTATGACCTGGTTGGTATTCGTCCATTACTGTATGTCAAAGCCACCGCTAAGTGCCCTTCCTTTTTTTGTTGTTCAAAGAAATATACGCCTATTCCCTGAGAAAGTTTGGATTCAATACACTCTTTTTTTTTGATCTTTCATAGAAATTTGAAATTCATAATTGTTAGTTTTGAGGAAAAAACAATAATTAAAGGAAACCTTAAAGAGCCGGTTGATCGAGCCAAAAAAAACCGGTTTTCGGTTTTTTGAAAGATGGTCAAAAAGCCAGTTTTTCAGTTTCGGTTTAAGCCGGCTTGGAAGCCCTAGTCAAGACTCCACTGCGTTCAGTCGCGACTCAATAGTTTCCCTGCTACCGTGCGGAGCGTCATACTCATCTGATTTTTGAAATGTCAACTATATACGGAAAATTCATATTAACATATTTACATATTAGCCACAGTGACATTACAGAGAGCTCCAACGCGTCACTGTGGTCAGATATACAATCATCACAAAATAATTATAATATTTGAATAACATAACATTTATAATTGTTAAAAACAACTATTGGTGTTCCTCAACAACCACTCAACCAGACTAGCATAGTTTATATTGAAGAGGTCAATTTCACCAGCAATCCGTTTGAGCAGATATATCGCCCTAGATATAGGAGCCGATGCCAAAATATTTGTGCGAACCACAGGAGGAACAAACAAACATATATAATGTACGAAAAATCTATTGTTTCGGCTTGTGGTTGTTTTGAATGGTTTGACGACTTCCGCTTAGTATATCAGAATACATCAGATTTTTTTATGAAAAAAGCAAATTATACATTTCACAGCGACATTTGAGAGTATCTGATCCAGTCGTCACACACCTGTTTTTCTAAAATTAATTTCGGTAAGCCATTCCGTTTGACACACGACGGGGATTACCCGGACCCGTTTCAAGCAGCTCACGTCTTGCTCTCCCTAAATCCCATCCATCATCTCGTGCCCAGATGGGATGAGACCACATTTCGGATAAACGGAACTCCATTTCGAAAATACACACCCACGGAATTGCAAAATTGAGTGTTCGTTTTGTGCATAAATTTCGAGCATGAAGCGTTTGAGACGAGGATCTTCAGATGAAGTCAAATTATCAAAAATCTATCGGGTAGTATGGAGTGAGAGTATGTAGTTTCATCTGAGGGCAATATACTAGAGCGTCACCTCATTGTTCAATGGTTCATAACCAGTATCACACGAATGCTGCAAACAACCCAAAAAAAAAAACCTCTCCCTGTTGTTTCATTTAATAGAAATATGAAAGCAAATAAAGTAAATTGTATGTTCAACTAAGCTTTTTTGATACAATTTTTATAAAGGCTTATTTTATGAAACCGCACACGAAATATCCCTACAGCAATATTTGAACATTATTATATACATATGTATGTACATATATAAAATATCATATATATAATATCGCCATTCTGTGTGTATGTCTGTCTGTCTGAGATAACGCTCGCCGTACTATAATAGTCGTTTCGATTCAACATACATATGTACGTCATAGCTAAACCACTGCCAACAAAACGTATATGAATATAATAACAAAAGAAAAAAACTTCTATATATATATATATATATATATATATATACTGTTCGCTACCAATGTTTCCTCTAGGCAAATAGACGGCGCTAAGGTTTGGAGCATTTACTGCCATCTATTGAAAATTTATTTAATTAATTAATTTTTCTATTGGTGTTTTATATTGTTATGTAGGTAGGTAGGTAGTTTTTACCATTTTTTTCATATTAAACAATTAAATATAAATATAAATATTATTATTATTTATTATTATTATTATTTATTATTAGTAATATTTATATACATATGTATTTATTTATTTTTGTTTACTATTTTTTCAATATTATTTTTATTATCTATATATTATTTATATGGGCGTTGGGGATTGCACTATTCTCCTCAACGTCTGGAATAAAAGCTATTATTATTATTACAAAAAATGTAATATATTTAAAAGGTATTTTAAAAAAATCCGAACGCGTGGGGATCGAACACAGGACCAACACATTACTTTTATTTTTTTTTTTATTTAATAACTTAATATGTCAACACCCATGCGATGATATGTATTTCATCGGGTACAACACTAGTGACATATACAAATAATGCAATATACCAATATATGTATATATACAAATATGTATCAAATTAGTATTAAAATTCAGAACAAATGATTGAGTCGGCATGCTTGGGTCGAGTGTGTGTTAAAGTTGGTAGTTGAAAGTTCGTTTCGGCGCGTCGATTAATGAACATGTTTTAAAATACTGACCGAGTCATTGATTACCTATACACGTGTCCCTTACAGATTGAATCCTATATATGTATGTATACCATTCATTGTATACCTCCAGCTTAAATTACACAATACCAAAAGTTAATTTATCTCTATACTGTTATTATAAGTGACCCAATTGATTGTCTATGCATTATTGTACTCTGGTCATAAATTCAAAGCGAGAGTGCACCGCGTGGCAAGCAGCTTCATGGAAGTTGAAGGGTGAGTGGGTGGGTGGGTGGGTGGGGGGGGGGGAGACTTATCGACGCAATTTATGGCCGGTTTTTTCACGAGTCGTTTGCGGCCAGGAGGTCGTAAGTCACATCTCGACGAGGAGGGCTAGATCGTACGCTCCCTGGTTCACTGTGTCAAGAAACCCCGTGAGTAATGGAAAGTTGTGTTTAGTCATGAGAATGTGGGGCGGAGGCCGATCGGTCATTTATCACGAGGGGTGGGAACGGACGAGGGGTAGGAGGTGTTTCATCCCCCGAGTCGGCACTCTCCTCTCCGGGGGGCGCTAAACGAACTGCGACCCACATAACTTATCTTTTCATCGGAAGGGTGTAGTCACCCTCTCTCAGATACTCAACACTTCCAATGTTGTTTTCGTACTTTTTTGTCATAAAAAATATACAAGTCAGTCTAAGGGAGGCCTAAACTTACATACATATGTGAGAATATAATGACACATCGGACTCAAACTACCAGCCGATTAATTAATTAATTTATTTATTTTATAAACATATACATATATACCAGGAGGGCCTAACAGGTAAACCCCAATGCACCTTCCTGGCCAATTACAAATATCGATATACAATTTTTAGAATAATTTTAACAAAGCAACATAGATGTGTACATCTAAGGATAAAATTTAACAATTTTTTGATAAACTTACATTTTCGGAGCATTTTTTTTATATATATCGTCAAATTTCGAGATGCTGAAAGGTTGCCAATTTGTTGGAACCGTTTCAATGAAAATCAGATAAATTGGCAAACTCTGATAGGAAACGATCGACCTGGAGTCACAAACCAAGATCTGGTCAGCAGCAACCAGTGGGACTCAAACCCGTAACCATTATGTTCGAAAGCATTTATAGCATATACCATTTACCACTAGTAGTCACTAGATAGCATATACCACTAGTCCACGCTGCTGGTTATTAATGTGGCGCGAAGCTAACGTATGTGCAATGTAATGGGGAGAGGGGGGGGGGGCATTCCTGTTGAGATTTGTCTTAAGATAAATCTTACCAAAAGTAGTCTGTCAACAGATAAAGGCTTTAAAAGTCCACAACCCGATGAACCCTAGCTACTACATATTTGCAGCTTTGTCTTTAAAATATTGTAATGTGGAGATTAGGTGATTGGCGCTCGTCGACCACTGGTTTACTAGCGCTGGTCACCTGATCTCGCGCTAGTGCTAAAAAGGCCTCGACATATGAACAAGCTGTATACAACAGCCAATAAGGTCTCGCGACCCATCAACCAATGATCTCTGTGTTGAAAATACACGTTGGGTATATAATATACATTTATTAGGCGACTTTGGTCCGAGCTTCATTTGGAGTGGGCAGGCAGACGGATCAAGAACAATAAACCACTACTGCTGCGTCTTTCACTCCAATCTCCGTAACCCCTCTACACGTCCACGCTACAATATTAAAGCTAAAACAGTGGGCTTGTCTTTCTGCCATAATACGAGTACATAATAAAATTTATTTGGGTAGATAAAGTCTCTAGCAATTTGTTTGCCGTAGTGATATCAGTCAGTATAATATTGAAGTCAATGATGCCTCATTGACCTGAAATCTCAAAAGCCCGAATTTTTTGAGTGTGGTAGGCCCCCACAAATAGTATCCTTTATCTGATATGCATAGGCGTGACTTTTACAATTACAGCCCCATTAAAAGTTCAAGGAATTTGACCCTTAAAGCCCTCAACGTGAGGCCATCACACCCCCCCCCCCCCAACGAATACAGTCTAAGAGACCATTTCGTCGCAGAACAAGACTATAGGCGTGACTATCAAATAATCACATCCCTGTACGGTCTCGTCTTGGGCTACCCCCCTCCCTCAGAAACATTCGTCTTCACCATCCCTCTTCTCGGACACAAGCGAACGACCCAAAAATACCGAATGCGCATCGAAACGTCAGGGTCCAAGCATCCAGCGTCTAAAGCCAATCTTGTTTTTTCGGTTATGGTCGTATTTTGATGCAGATATCTACATACATATGTATATCATATTTTAGGCGAACCTTCGCATGATAAATGCAATAATAAAAAAAGTTGAATCGTCATGTCTTAGTGGCAAGTTTGGCATTGTGTTTCGCATCGAATGCCTACCAACGATTCCGATATATTATAATGTGCGCCCGAAACGGCCCATTTGATGCGAGTGAAAGAGCCAATTCGAGCGGACATTTCGCGCTAAACCGGAACCGGAAGCGCCGACAGGGTAGCTACTACCCCCCCCCCCCCTCTCCCACATCCTCTCTCTGCCCTCGCTCCCCGTCGACTTCCGGAATTTCTCCATTTTGCACCCACCGTCTTCTCCCCTTTTCTGACGTTCGCCCTTATTCTCGATACGTTTTTATTATTTTCGCATAGATACAAAATCTTACTTGGAAATAGATATGTGTAACGTAGTTTCAAAAGGACCAATGTCCAAAAGGGCGAATCCCCATTTTATCTAAAGGTGCGTTAACAATTCACTGGCAACACTGACGTTTAATAGCGGTAACTATTGTTGTGCCCGTTGATTTCAACGGGCGGTTTCGGAAAGGAATTGATACACGAATTAAAATAAAGTTAAATGTTATATTTAAATATAATGCAAGGTAATTTATAGGCGCGTGCGCACGTTTCAATAGAAAAGTTGAGTGCGCGCATTACACGCTCGTCGATCCAACCCGTTCACCTGTTTGAATGACGAATAAACGTGTGTGTGTGTGTGTTGACGCTCCGCGCATGCTTAGGCGCAGTTGACGCTGACGTCACCCGTCGCTCGGCACTCAATATCAGGAGCTGGTTGACGCGTCCGACACATACACAAGCATACATAAATATATATATATATATATATATATATATATATATATATATATATATATATATATATATACATATATATATATATATATATATATATATATACATATATATATATATATATATATATATATATATATATATATACATATATATATATATATATATACATATATATATATATATATATATATATATATATATATATATATATATATATATATATATATATATATATATATATATACATATTGTTGAGTGGACATGAATAGGCGTTTCCAGGACCAGAGATAAAGATGCAGCTAGTGTAGTTGAGGTTCTTTATTGGTCTGCACCCGTCGGCCTGCCATCTTCGAATGACTCACGGTACAAAAGCGCCCAATATGTATACGCATCGGGCACTCTACGTACAGAGAGATTATTGGTCGATGGGTCGCGAGACCCCATTGGCCGTTGAACACGGCTCCTCTATTCGCCGAGGCCCTTATTGGCGCGAACACGAGATCAGGTGATCAGCGCTAGTAAACCACCGGTCCACGAGCGCCACTCACCTAATCTCAACGTATACAATATGTAGTACATATTGTATACGTTGGTTCGTGGTTGATTCCACTCGGTGAACTTTGAAGCTGAATTATATAATACAGTTATGATATAATAGTATTGCATGTACATATGTATGCAATGTTTGTGTTGCGCATAAATAACGTTTCAAATTTGGCGCCGCAGTCTAGCGGCGCGTGTGCACAATGGCTGAATATACCATATAATTTGGAGTGCATAAATTGCACCCGATAAATGCAGTTGGGAATATTTATGGACTGCAATGATAATAGATGCGCTCGAGCGGCGGTTTAATGGAAAATTGTAGCGAGATTGCATGTTACGACAATAGCACGTGCTATACATATATGCCATACTTTGTACCACTCCATTATTGAAACGCTAACAATCGAACTGATAATTAATACCGCTAGAGGCGCTTTAGCCAAGTCATCCTGTTTACTCCTACTGTGTGTGTGTGTGAAGCAACCGATTTTGAACAACTTATTATGATGATTTAAATAAGTAAAATGCTTCGAGGGGATTCGTCGATAAATGGTTACGGAAACGTTGTAACGAAAGAAGAAGAGCCGAGAGGGGGTGTGCTGACTAGAGCATCCCTAACTTTATAATTATACAAATATAAAAATTTGTCGCGGACATATTATGACATGTTTCAAAAATATATATACATCACTTTTGGGTAAGATCGAACTTGGCATAACAACGTCAATTATGATTGTAGTACATGCGGAGCTGTCACGTCGTCTACAGCAAAAACTTGCAAGTCGAAACGAGCGTAGGGGGATGAGAGAGGGCTTTCACGACTTTTCATCCCTGAAAATAATGATGGAAAAACGGACAATTGTGTTACGAATTCAAGGGTTCTACCCTAACCCTACCCCCTCATCTGCAGAGGTGCCCTGAATTAAGGATTTACGATTATTCCTCAAGCGTGCTTGTAATTTTATTCGCGGTGCAATATTTTTATGCGCATAATAAATTCTTTTCCTTTTTCTTTTTTTTTCATCTTCTCCCTCCCACCCCCCCCCCCCCAACCTTCAGTCCGGAAAAAATCTTCGAATTGAAATATTAAAATTCAATACGCGAAGCTTCCATGCCCATTTCAGCGAGCAATCAATTACCACTGCGATACGACGATTCCTCAATATTAAGTTTTTTTTTTAATTTAACAAAAATATTCAATTCATACAAGTCATTAATTTTTTTGGTCGGAATCTAATCGGATTATTATATAAATTATTACTATATACATTCAGAAAAATATTAATTTTATTTTTGGTTCGGTGATTACTGGTCACAAAGTCACTAAAATATCTATAACGGAACATCTGGCAGCCGAAAAGTCCATCATACTAACGATAACTATCATACTAACGAGAACTTGAGTGCCAAAAATTGTCTTTGTGACGACCGCAATGTGACGAATAGTCCAATTACCGTATTTTTGTTCATAATTACTATTTAAAGAAAATTAACTATTAACGGAATTTTGCATACGCGCCTATTTAAAAATATTAAGATCATGCTGTTTAAGCCAACTCGTGGCGTGTGCGAAGTGTTTGGCGCACACAGGCGTCGTAAAAGAAAAGGCGCCTAAAATATTTCTAAAATTGTTGTAAATGTACAAAAATTCTCAGAAGCCGTCATGTTTTTGCCTTATATGAGAATAGCGATATGATATAAGTCGAATCCATTTTAACAAAATTTAAAAACTTTTGTAATTTTTATAATTTTTTCAAATATATAAAATTTTGTTAGCTCTTTATTTTATTTTGTGTATTTTTTATACATTTTATTTTGTATTGCATTTATTTTTTTATTTTATTGCGTATTTGAATAATTTTTTTTTAGTTGTCATTTTTTTATAGGCGCAAAAATCCACGAGTCAGATCTGATTATATATACGTACATATACATACTATATTATTATTTAAAATATTTTTTTTACTATGGCGCATTTTTTTAAACACTGTTAGTTCAGTGACATTCCTGTCCGTCAAAAATTTGTAATCTGATTTTGAATCACTACCAAGTCGCTTTGATATTTACCGACATACGGGGATTAGCCAACATTGTAGTAAGCTTATATCTCCGGCATGAAGCTAGAGAAGTTTAATCATTAACGAACTCATTAAAATTGACATCGGAATCTCGTGTCAGATTGGAGTGGTGACAGCTAACTATTTATACGCGGCTTTCTACCGCCCCTTCACATTTCACTTAAGTAGTGCTAAAAGCTACTTTTTTCATTCTCATATCATATTAACTTAATATTACAAGCTTTTATATATGTAGGTATAATGTAAATCATGCGTATATGTTTTTGTGTATGAGACAGGGAACCGAGGTAAATAAAGTTGTCACATTTCGAACGACATCTACAATTCCATTTAATGCCACTCATTTGGAATTGCATTTCCAGTGTTGAGTTTGGGTATGTTTGCTCGCGATAATGGCGGAATTCAGTTTGTCTGTTGACAGACAACTCGATTTGTGGGCGGGTGGGCGGGCACGCACAAGCGCCACTCCAAACTGGATTTGCGCCGGGAATTGGATTCGCCTAAATCCACTTTTCCACCCAGAGACGTTTCATTTTCCTCGGGGCTCTTTCCAGACCAAATTTTCCCCAACTTTGCGTTTTTCAACCGACTGCAATTCACGACGACGTTTTTATCCTGGAGCCCGGAAATCTATGATATATGTACGTATGTATATATATATATGTACATATGCATACATACTACATATTTTATTTGTATTATCTGTATACTTATTTATTTATATGTTATCCTTATTATTACTATTTTTTTAGTTTAATGACTTCAGTTACCAAGAGAACTTTGATTAAATTTAATTAAATGTTCTCAAATATGTGAATATGGAAAATTTGATTAAAAAATTTCATTTTAATAGTTAGACTAATATTCGATAAAAATTTGACATATATGTAAACACATCTATGTATATGTCACAGTGAAATTATAACAGCAGTGAAATCATAAATTCACTGACTTTTCAGTGAAATCATAACCAGTCACATTTTCACTGGGTATAGCTCAGTGAAATCCTATCCAATTACATTTTAACTGGCCCCTATCAGTGAAATTACAATTTTTGACAGTTGGATGATAGTGCGTCGCCGTTACGAATCGCGCCACCCCACGTCACAACCCCGATCCTCTCCATCCCCATTCTGATGCTGAACTCGCGCTCACACACCCTCCCCATAACCTCGCTCCTGTCCATTCCCACTCTCCTCGTGGTCCACTATCTGTTTCAATTTGTCTTTTTTATGGCGCATGTGTGGGACTGGATTCGGAAGCAAACACATCATAATATCTTAGCAGCCAACACGTATTTATTTAAGATTAGGTCAGGTTAAGTTAAGTTAGGGTTGGTTTTATTTATTTAAGGTTAGATTAGATTAGGTTAAATTAGAGTTGGTAGTACGTTGTAATTCGAATTACAAATTCACTGACATTGAGAAGTGACTTTGAATATTCCATTGTTATATCCGTACTCACCGCTTGATTCGGTGAAATTATAATATCACTTTTATATAATAGTTTCACCGTGACATATAATATGGGTCTACGTGACGAGCCAGAATGTTAAATTACAGAAAACACAAATATCGGAAGGCAAAGATTGAAAATCGAAAGATCTTAAGTTGAAAGATCAAAAAAAAGGGTGCATGGTAAACGGTACATACTCAATTAATTTGCGCGAGCAGGGTACAACAGGAACAAGAGGAACAGGCTTTTCCTCTTGTTCCGTATTCTGCGCGCGCACATTAATACGGGAGGAAAATATATATATAATTCAAAATTATAAAGGGATTTGAATCCGAATTCGATTCGATTGCAATAAGTCGCGAGCGCCAGATGTGACCGGGGATTTTTCGCGTGCGGAAAATTGAATTTTTCACGAAAAGCGGTCGGACAAAAAAAAAAAAAAAGTAATTTCCAGAGCAATTTGGACCGCTCAATGGCCGTTTTTAAAATGTAACATTTTAAACGTCAGCAAGTCGAAAGGCACACAAAACATTTCAAATTAACGGGCGGGCCGGGCCGGTCGTCCTCGGGTTTATTATTGAAAAAGTTGAAAATTTTCCTCGGGAAAAACACAAAAGCCCTTTTCTCTCGACGCTATTTTATATCGGCTAGCAACAAAGTTTTCCCGAGAAGAATGCCCCCGCCGGAATTGCACGGAGACGTCTCGTCTGCACACAACAGCTAAATAAAGGATGAAACTTCTTCTCCAGCTCGCTTCTTCCCCGTGCCTCTGTCTTCCACTCTTCAATTATTATTTCTATGGACGATTGCTGCCACTCTTTCCTCTATTCATCGTATATTTTCCCGTTTTCGTAACGATTTTACGCGAACGTATGTATGTATGTAGTTGTTCCCCTACAACTCGACCTGCCTAGTTTTAACTTTTATAGCCCTCTCGAAAGGGATGCAAAGGTTTCTTTGAAGTTCTGAGCACTGCACCCTCGTGAAATGTACATAAATATGTTACACGATTACGGCAGGCTTCCACCTTTAGACAGAAAAACCGGCCACACACATACACACACACATACATGTCTTTCAGAACCGAGTCTCGTGAATAATGGCAGATTAAAAACACTTGAACGAATTCCTACTAGTCTTATTTATGTATTTATTTGGAACGGTAGTTTCGTTTCGAGTGCAAGAGTTACGTTTTCATTCAAATCCATTCGATGAAAAACCTGAGGCTTCAGTGTGAAAAGCCTTAATTAAGAACCTTTAGCCGTATTCTAAATACGCTTTCTTTTTACGTTGCACTAAGCCTCACTTAAAAAGACGATGTCCCTTAGTTATCAAACTCGTATCTTTCACATCTCTCGCTTTTTTGCTTATACTGTTGATAAATTTAAACAAATATTACCCACATTAAAGTTTTGTATACAAACACTTTTGAATAGAAAGACAATTTTGATTCAGGCGACGACGGGTATGTGTTTTAAATATTACCGGATAATTATGAATCTGTATTAGACTGTATGTATATGTAGGATAAATAAAGGTGTTGTATTATTGTATTTATTATACTTTTTATTCTTGTTATTGTATTATTTTTTAATAGCTTTTATTTAGTTACTACCAATCGTCATATCGATCTGAAATTTCGGCTTACTACGTATTTTCTGCTTAAGATTACTTTTGACATTGGCGTTTCTTTTTTTGTTTAGCAAACAGTGACGACTTGAAACTACCCTGTAATGTCACTATTTTTTTAATGTCCCACGAACATTTGCGATTGCGTTTAGCAATGAGAGGTTAACGGGTTCGATTCCGTGCTAATCTTTAATACTGCTGGTTAGAATAGGATACTTGTGTCTCCAAGTCGACCGTTTCTTATCAGAGTTTGCACAATTTATCTAATTTCATTGTTGAAACGGTTCCTCCATCAAATTGGCAAAAAACCATCCTACCCGCTTTGTCACAAATATCTGAATTTGATTTATTTACAATATGTAAAATATATGTACAAATTTCTAAAACCATAGATGTCCCTATGGATTAGTTGATTAATTAATTAATTGCTAATTTCGTGTTCGTCATCCTCTCGAAATACAGCGATTTATGTAATAAAAATTGTGAAATGTTTGTAATTCATTGTCTAGGAAGGCGCATTGGGGTCTACCTGTTAGGCCTTCCTGGTATATATCTATCTAAAATAAAATAAAATATACACTCGTCTTTACAGATCGCTCCAAAGCGACGAGTGTACTAATACAGATACAATACGATTAATATAAGCATTTTTTAATCAATGCGAATTCATACAAACATCGTCCACAGTGACATCTATGGAGAAATTTTTGCAGTTTTTTTTTTTTTTAGAAATTGGCAAACCTCAAGACGTTGAATAGATTGGAAAGGAAACGACAATTAACAGGAACCGTTTCAACGAAAATCAGAAAAATTGAAAGGAAACAATCGACCTAGAGTCAAAAACTAAGGTCTGACAGCTAACAGCTACTAGTGGGAATCGAACCGTGACCACTCAACTCGAAAGCATAATCTGCTAACCACTAGTCCACGCTGCTGCCACGGTTAAAACAGGACGGCAAAATCGTAAAATAAATAACACTTTTACAATGTAAATACTCATTATAGCCGACTTCGACCACATACATACATACATACATATATGCAAATACATTCATATGTAGATTGAAGTCTCTCAAATACAGTAAAGTACTATATTATTATCCGCAAACTTCAAATGTCGTTCTGAATTGAGTACATACACATACAGAAGAAAACCACTCGAGACCTATTCCTCCCCCCCATCCCCTCTCGGGTGTGCCGCATTTCTCCTCTCCCCGACGCAAAAGGATTTGAAATAAAAAGCGGATTGAAAACCCTTTCAGCGCGGCGGTCGCTAAATGCATCTGCATTTTCCGGATACGACTTCCGCTATGCATGCACCTCCTTTACGTCATTTCCTCAACTCGATTTTTCCGGCGATATTTATTTTATGCCCCCCGCCCCCGATCGTATGGAGAGAGCATTGGTGTTAATGGCAACACCGTGCACCAGTATTTTGTACCTAATTATCGTCAAGTTGGCCACAATGGTTGTCAACGACAGTGACCGACGCTTTCGCGCACAATGAGCGTTCATTAGGCGCGCCGAAATGTGCTTTCAAATGATGATATTTTTGAATTTAAGCCAAATTGTGCTTAAATTCTGTCACAACCGTTTGTGTACATTACATTTCCCTCGGTTGACCGCAGCCTGTCATTTGCATGGCGGCCTGTCGCGTCCACTTATTCTACGAAGCATATTGTATTATATTCCGTTGATTAATATTATACGAAGATACATATGTACGTACACGTTTCAATACACGAAACAATCCACTTACCGACATAATAATTGACAATCAACGAATGATTTTAAATTGTTCCTTAAATATGGACCAATTAATGCAGCCTCGGTCGTTAAAGCTTCTGCTTAGCGTCGAGAGGCGCCGGGTTCGATCCCACGAGCTGACCTCGATTGAAAAGAATTTATTCCGAGTATATCTGTAGTGCTGCTGGTCAGAACTGGACATTTGTGACTCCAGGTCGATTGTTTTCAGATTTTGCCAATTTTCTCTGATTTCATTGTTGAAACGGTACAATTGGCTAAATATCCTTTCTACCTACTATATCACCACTATTTGAGATTGATTAATGTACAATAAAATTTATGTACAATTCATAGATGTCTCGTTAATTTGCGAGTTTTTCAGTGTCTCGTAATTCAGCGACTTGTATAATAATAAAAAAATATGCAGCAATTTTTGTAATTGGCCAGGAAGGTGCATTGGGGTTACCTGTAAGGCCTTCCTGGTACATATATATGTAAAAAATAAATAAATAAAAAAGAACTGTAGTTTTTCTGCTTTTGGAACAATTAACAAAATCTTTTTTTACACGGCTTTCCTATGTTTGACTTTGCAAACGATTGAGCTAAATTTCCTACAGTCTTCCGATCGTTTTGAAACTTTGCCATTTTGCGCGGTTTTGGTCGACGACAGAAATTTCAATCGATTTTTATAATTCGATGATGAAAAATAATCGTAATAAACACTTTTAAATTTGCGAAATTTTTGAAGACGGCGGCGTTTAATAGCTAGTAGGTTTTTATATTTGACTTTCCGCCACCCACTCGTCTTGTCAGATTTTAATCGCTTATAACTATATCGTTTTCACACTATATCTTATAAAACTTGCATTATAGGCTCTCATTATCTCTCATATATATTTTACTTCGCTAATGGGTTATACAAATGTTTATATTATAATTCAATATTCGTGTTATGGCCAAACGCCGAGACTTCACGTGTTGACATTCATGATGTCTGACAGTCGAAGTTTGTTTACAACACTTTGAATTTGGCTGAAGAGACCGAACTGCGATATTTTAAGAAATTTTTCTCTTTTACCTGCATGAACAAATTCTACGTCACAAGGCACCGATGAGTCTTTTGGAAGTAAGTCACACAGCTATAGACAGATTCGTATTCGTAGCACCATCCAACAAAACTAGCAAAGTACTCTGCTTAGGACTACATAGTGCTTCAGTCGCTGAAAGCCAATGAAGCACTTATCTCTCCCAGATTTTAGCGATCTGGGGGTTGAAATAGGCGTCCATTTGCACCACCCGTGAAAGGGTGCGGTAGGGACTGTTGTGGGTTTGGCAACATAATAGCTCCACTGGTTGAAATAAGACGAACCAAAGCCACGTGCCGGAAAAACCGACCCCTTCACGTCAATAAAGCCTCAACAACCACTCCCCTAACCCCCCCCCCCCCCCACCTCACGCGTGGTGCACATGCACTAGGAAAAAAATCAAAAGAGTCAATTATAACGGACGTTGTTTAAAATATACCTATAGAACAATAATTGAGTATCCTTATTATAAAATTAATAGTGTTGTGCCCGTTGATATTTCAACGGGAGGTTTCGGAAAAAAAATGATACGTGCATTAAAATAAAGTTATATGTATAATAATATTAACGAACAATAACAACAACATCGATCATCAATGTCGGCATCTGCACCGGGAATCGGAAATTAAATTGAAACAAAAATAGGAACCAGGAACTGAAACTGAAAGATAAATCCGGAACTGAAAGAGGAATCCGGAACAGGAACTTAAATAGGAATCGAGATCCAGAACTGAAAACGTAATCCAGAACCGGAACTAAAATAGGAATTCGCAACCGGAACTGTAATAGGAGTCCGGAATCGGAACTGAAAGTGGAATCCAGAACCGGAACTGAAATGGGAACCGGAATCGAAATAGGAACCCAAACTGTAATCAGAACCTCAATCGAATTCGAAATCGCAGCCGAAATTGATGTAATAATTCTAATATTTGTTTTTTTTTCTCCATACGTGTCGATACACTCGCCGATATAAACATACATACATATATACATAAATCCCGTCCGTTTATATACATATATGTATGTACATACATAAATATTATTATAAAATTAGTTACTTTCTAATAAACTAGAGCTTGTTCACAGCAATTTTTCTAAATCATGAAGCGGTATTTATAAGTAGTTCATCTTCTTATTGAAAAAAAGTTTTCCTTTTACAAATCGGCAGAAATTCCCAGTGATTTTTCGGCCATAGCAGTTTCTCGATACAACTTGACTTATTTCACACATCTTTCGTAGGGTCTGTCTTGGCTTATCTAGCTACGACAAAGTTCATAGCCAGAGACTATTTCATAGTTGTACAACCTGTCCCAGTTCATACATAATTAATGTACACAATATCCAAAGTTGTCATTGTACTTGGAATCGATCCTCGGAACTTTCCCAACTTTTCGAAACCACCATAGTTGAATTAACAACTTACAAACAATTAAGAAGTTGTATGTATGTGTATAAGGCATTAAATAAAATATTTTACATATACATGTATGTATTTATGTACACAACTTACTTCTAAACAACAGTACATACTACACTTAGTATAATATATATGTACATAGGTAGGAATGTTTTACGAACTGTGACAACCTAGGATTTGAGCGCCGTGAATATTTGATGGAAAATTAAATGAGCCATAACGAGGGGTCGCGGGAAAGCCCCTTTTCCAGGCCGAAGGCAAACATGCCGCTCAAATTGTATACATACATACATATGTACCAGTGGCGTGCGGTGACTTTTCAAACAAGGGATGCTGTCTCTTGTTTGAAAAAAAAAACCGACCAATTTATTTTTTAAAATTTTATTTTATTCTTCGTTCCTTTTTACAAAATTCATCGATAACCGCATCATAGAATTTTTTATTGTTTTTTAAATTTGACATTATTTTCTTTTCGATTGCAATTTTAGTAAGACCAGAGAGTCTTTCTTCACTTTGACTACTTCTGGTGAACGTTTTAATTCTTTTCATAGTCGAAAATGATCGTTCAGCCGATGCGCTCGTGGAAGGTATCGTACAAATTAATTGTATTAAACTAAATACTTGTTCCAAAACTTCTATTAGATCATCTTTCACAATTAATTCCTTTACGTCATTTATAGATTTCAAATGAAAATCTTGCGTTGAGTACATGTAAATTAATTCGCTTTTTAATTTCATCAAATCAAATTATTTTCCATAAGTTAGGTGGAGTGATTTAAATAGGATATCTGGAAAATTATTTTCATATTCTTTAAATTTTTTGACGTTAAAAAAAATTAAAAGAAATTTTAAATTTTCGATATCTCGAAATCAATTGGTTGTATTTACTGAAAGAGTTTCTAAAATTTCAGAATAGTGAAGTTTATACGTTGTTTTCACATCTTCTTCACATTCAGCATATTTTCTTTTTCTATTAAAATTTTTAGTTATTACTTTGTTCCACAATGAATCAAAATCGTCTTTTTTGTTATCTAAATATTTTACAAATTTTTTAATTTCACTTACGCAATACGATATGTCAAAGGTTTTTTTTTGTAAAATTTCAAATAAAAAATCTGCCGAATTAAATATTGCAGAAAATAAATGCAAATTGAAATTGAATTCAAACTCTTTTAAATAACGATGAAGGACTTCAGCATTTATGACAGCATCAGTATCCCATTCGTCTTCATCATTAATTATTTGATTAAATATTTCCATTAATTCTGTTTGATATTCTAATACCATATTTAAAATTTTGCTATTGTAGTTCCATCGTGTAGGGGCAGCAGTGGGAAATCGTTTTTTTATTTGACAATCGAGAAGGGAAATTCTTCTTGAAGACTTACAAAAAAAAGTTGAAAATGACAACATACGGCTGAAAAAACGTTTGCATCCGGATATATGGTTAACAGATTGCGACAAAACTAAATTCAATCTCTGAGCGTAACAATGGACAAATAAAGAATTAGGACAAATATCTCGAATTTTTCGTTGCACTCCATTATGCTCCCCGGACATTACAGCCGCTCCATCATACGTTTGTGCAATTAATTTGTCCAAACAACCAAATTCTTCCAAGGTCTCACGTATGTGCTGAAAAAGAGAATTAGCTGTTCTATTGGGACTAACATCGACAAATCCAACTAATCTCTCCTGAATTTCATTGTTTTCATCTACATATCTAAAAATAGTAGATAGCTGAGCTTTGCGACTGATATCTGTAGATTCGTCCACAATTATGGAAACAAATTTTGATGCACGTATTTCAGTTTTAATCTCATCTAGCAAGACTTTTGATATTGCGGATACCAAGTCATTTTGTATATGGTTCGATAATCCAGTAAACACCGTAGAGTTATCTAAATGAGTTTTCAATTTTATGTCTGATTCACTCAACAGATACAGCAATTCAATATAATTCCCTCTATTTTACGATTCCTGGTGTTCAAAATGTCCTCGTAAAGGTTGTTCTTGTTTTGCTAAAAAACAGATCGCGCTTATTAATTTCGACAAAATGTATCTATTTGCAGTAACTTCTTTGTTGTGCATTTCAATATTTGCTTTAAATTGAGCACTTAAAAAATTTTCTATACGAGGTCCCTTTCCAAATTTTTTAAATTGAGCAGCAGAACATATGTGAGCTTGAGAACATTCATGTCTCTTGCGCGATTTACTTAAATTGTTTAGGTCAGAAAATCCAAATTTACTCCAGACATTCACTTCTTGAGAAAATAAAATACATGGCCAACAGAATAATTTCGTTAAGTGAGCACATCCACAAATCCATGAAATTTTTTCGTATGTTTCTGTGTTAAAATACCTTTTAAATGTTTTTGTTTTAGACTGAATATTTAATATTGGTGTGGGTTTGGGGCTCTTAACAATAATCTCCTTTTCATTAAATGGGAGAGAAGCAAATCTTCTTTTCAGCACATTTTCAATTAAACAATTGCAATTATTATTGATCTCGACGACAAGTCCACTCTCATTGTTATTTTCGATATCCATATTAAAGGCAATAATGAAAACTCGTAAGTAGTGGAACAGTAAACTAAAAATAAAGTTAGACGAAACTAATTAAAATGAAAACTTAATTCAAAAGTAAAAAATAACCAACTTACAGTATAAATGATTAACTTCGTCTAAAGAAATGAATCGGCTAGCTTTTTGATAAATAACTTGGGGCGTAGCGTGCGGAAATATCGATCAACAGCGGCTTCCAAGTGAAACTCAATAGATAAGCAAACAGAGAAACCGAATCCACCGTAGAGGTTAAACAAGTGTCAACGCGTCCGCGCGAATAAGACAGCCTCATAGTGCGCATGCGCAAATGGGATCGGTCGCGACTCCGAATCCATGACGCGCGCGCACTTCACTCAGCGTCTACTCGCTAGCGTCACTCGCCTGTGGCCGGCCTATGCGAATGCGGCCTATGCGAATCCTTAATAAAAATTATCAAAAGATCCTATATAATGCATCATGTAACAAAAAACACGTGATATGTGAAATATATATCATATACTACATCATAATCACGTACATCACTAAGAATACATCGAAGCGAAATTCAAATATTTATTAAAAATACTCTTGGCTTTTTAAAGTTATAGGGGATGCGCCGCATCCACCGCATCCATGGACCGCACGCCACTGATATGTACATGTGTTAAAACGCAAAGAGTAACAAAGTGGAAAAAAATAATAAAGAAAAAAAATTCGGATGTGACCAACCCATGACTTTATCTATGTATTTGAGGAATATAAGGAGGTCACAAAACAAAATCAGGTATATTGAACCGTACAAACACATTCACACATACCGGCAGCATTATGAAATACTAATAGCTATGGCAGCATTTTCGATACAAATTGAGCGCAAATGTATGAAAACTTGCACAAGACCAAAGTTCTATGTATGTACTTTCGGTTGTAGGATTTTGTTCGAAATTTTTTTTATTAATTAAAATCACTATCAGTATTATACATAATAAATATCAAGAAGATTAAAATAATTTAAAAGGTCAAAATAAAATGATGAAATATTGTTTTTAAAAAAAATACTACTTCCAGTTAACAAATTCTGACCAAAACCTTATCAGCTCTAAGTCAGTACATAAAGAACACAAATATAAATATTCAGCTTGATACGTTCAGGGGCGTGGACAGGGTAGTGGCGACAACATTTTTGACCTTTCTAAGAGGAAAAAATCCCACTTCCGGTTTATAAAATTTAATGATTTTTTTTGTATTTTCATTACATTGATACAATAATTACACACACACACATTTTTTTCTAGATCATGAAAACGTGATCAGTAATCAATTCTGAGTTCGAATCAGTCAAAATCTCGAGTTTGAATTTCGAGTTTAATTGAACATAGATAAAGTAATAAAAAAAAGTCAATCGCCACTGAATTTGACTAAAAATAGAAATTTATATTTATAATATACATACATATGTATATGTATAATACATACATACATATATGTGGGATTTTATGTGTGTGAGCGAATTATGTAATGGGTAATGTTAAGGAGTGATGTACAAACAGTGGTACACATGAGTGTACACTGTTTGTGAGTTGGCAGAAGTGTGATGCCAACTGACGGTGAGTAGTCGAACCGTTGGCCGGGCGGCCGCCGGTGGTGCGTACGCGCACGTGTTTATACTCAATGGTATAATAAACGTACATTGATGGACCAACATCGTCTTTGATTATCTCTCCCGCAATCCTCCCTATATCTTTGGATCCCACAAATGGGGGCTCGGTTCCGGGATAGGGATTAAGATTGCGAGAGAGGAGAAGACGCCGGCAATCTGACAGATGGCGGCCATTCGTGTTCGAGAATATTCCACGGGTGTTCCGGAGAAATTGGAGTCGGCGGCTATCATCATAACATAGTGGCGGACGTGTGCTACGAGGACCCTGATGACTGTGATGACCAACGACTACCAAGATGACAAGGACATCGACGATGACATCAGCCGCGACGGAGTATGACGCGTCAGCGTCGAGGACGGAGCGTGACGTCACAAGCCGCGCGCAATTTGACATCGCCGCGACGATGACAGATGACGAGACGAGCTTACAGACGACCATCAGCTGAGAATCATAGTGTGATTGTGTGTGTGTTTGAATGTGTTGTTCATTGCGAATATAGTGAAGGTAAACGCGTTTTGTTGGCGGTGCAGAGGCGCGTCGAATTCCAAGGCTGACGATCCACGGTGGTCTATCACGACGGCTTGTTGGCACGGTCACTCTTCTATAGGTTTCAACAGACGGTTGGACCTGACGGTACCTGAGGGTTTGGAGAGGGGATCGGTGTCAAGGGTCGGTGGTGCCACGTGTGAGGTGACGCTGAAGAACGAAGAAACGCTAATGTATAGCTGCGAACCACGAATATTTTTATTGTTTACGACGAAATATGTTATTTTTAATGCTGATAAACTATTTTTATTTTAAATGAATAAATAATGAAAGATGAAACATTACAAAGAATGAAAGATGAAACATTACAAAGAATGAAAGATGAAACACTACAAAGAATGAAAGATGATTTGTGTTTTCTTCAATTATTACATATCACCTGTTCTATTGTTTATGTACTACTGTAAATCCGAGACGTATTTATGTCAGGTATGGCCGAATGTGGGATTTTATGTGTGTGAGCGAATTATGTAATGGGTAATGTTAAGGAGTGATGTACAAACAGTGGTACACATGAGTGTACACTGTTTGTGAGTTGGCAGAAGTGTGACGCCAACTGACGGTGAGTAGTCGAACCGTTGGCCGGGCGGCCGCCGGTGGTGCGTACGCGCACGTGTTTATACTCAATGGTATAATAAACGTACATTGATGGACCAACATCGTCTTTGATTATCTCTCCCGCAATCCTCCCTATATCTTTGGATCCCACATATATACATGACCAAATCTACAAATATGACCATTTCGATAAAACGCTTAAATCAAAAAATTAATACCATATTATACACATAATACATATAAACACACAATTCAGAATTAGCTACGTAGTAGCATCCCCTACCTATCCGTTCAATAATTTCCCCAGTGCAATGTAATTGTTCCCCAGGGATATATCTTTGCATTGTAATAACCCATTCATTCCGATTGTCAAAATTCAAAATGGATATACCATACATGCATATGTGCATATGAATGTATGTACTTGGCGCATAAATAAAATATTGCGCTAGAATAAAATATGACAGCAGGTGGTACACTACAGTAAGACATAACCGTCAATTAAACACAAAGGTATACGTGTGTTGAATTTATAAGCGAAATAGAATATAAATGAGGGTGAAAGGTGTGTTGGCGGATAAAGGGTCAATCTATAATTCAAAAACGATTTGAACGAGACTTATTAAAAAGCTTTCCTCGATAATGATACGTTGCCAGTGCAATTACAGTGCAAAGGTGGCTGAAAAGCTCTGCAATTGGATTTGACGGTGCCTACATAAATACGTACATATGTATATATTGTGTTTGTAACTAATTGGGCTATTTTAAATGACAATGTTAATGGAGCGGTCTATTGTTATTTAAAAAAGCACCGAGCCAACGCCTAAATCTAGTCATAATCAGCTGTTGCTAGTGTGACCATATTTCCTAGCACTCAAAACGAGACGCTCTGAAAAAATCTGTTGTACGTTAAAAAATTTGTCAATTTTCCCCTCAAATACCCATTAATATTGTCAAGGGGATATAATTTTTTTCCAGAATATACAATTTTTGTGTATAATGAAAATATAAACAATATAAAATACGTGTTCATGCGCCGCAGACTGATTTTATGTTCTGAAACGTGTAAAATTTACAAATACAATAAGTTCATATGTGCATACATATGTATGTTCCAAAGAGATATTCTCATTTTCTTTCAATTGCAAAAATTATGTGCAACTGAAATTTTCATTTCTGCTTTTTTTTTTAATTAATATAATTTTTACTAGAATGTAAATTTATTTAAAAGATGAAAACGAAACAAGCTAAAAAAAATCGAATATAATTTACTGTACTTTTCAGTTTTATATTACAGTTATTTAATTTGTATATTGAATTGTATTTTACAGTTATTTCAAAATAATTATGATGAAAGTAATAGCATAAAGCGATTTTTTTCTCAGAAACATGTAAAATGAATCACGTAACAAAATATTTAAATATTATATTGAAATGAATATATACATACATATTATGTAAATTTAAATTTATATTTATATATTTATATTTATAAATTGATTTGGGAAAACAATGACAAAACGGGACAAATCAAACAATTTTCGAAAACGACCGAACGCAAAAAGCTATAGCTATAGTTGGAGATGTTTATTTTACGATTTTATAAAGCGGTGTTTCTATTTATTTATTTTTTGGGAAATTTGAATTTTTTATCAATACGACTTTAAAATTATATCATCATCATCTACAGCCACTCGCCATCCACTGCTGGATGAAGGCCTCTCAAACACATTTCCATACGTCTCTGTTTTGCGCAACTCTCATCCTTCTTACCCCACACATCTTACCCCTGTGGTCTTCCTTTTAAATTCTCTCAGGTACCATTCTAGCACTTCTTTTGCCCACCTTTCGTTCATTCTTCTAGCCACGTGGCCCCCCCATTGCCATTTCAATCTCTTTATCCATTGTGTCCACTACCCTTGTCATATGTACTACTCACCCACGTATTCCGCTTGCTGTTTTTCCTCGATATGCCGAGCATACAGCGTTCCATACTTCTCAAAATTATAAATATAACGCTATAAGTTGGATGCTGTATCTCTCCGATAACAACCGTACTAAACTTTAATATTTTTTGTATCTACGATTGATAAATCGGTTGTAGGGTCTCTGGTTACGATATTTGCCACATTTGTTTTTTTGTCTTTGAAAAAAAAGTATTCAGATCAAATATGCAAATTAGATATCATATTAACACAAAAGCGCATTGTGATTATTTTTTATTTTATATTTTTAATTTATACCAGGAAGGCCTAACAAGTAACCTTAATGCGCCTTCCTGGCCAGAAACATTGTACATTTTTCATACAAATATTATTAGTATTATACAAAGTACATAAATACATATCAATTAATATCCACAGAAACATCTATGGTCAAATTTGTAAACTTGCAGCATTTTATACAATTCAGCGAAATTCGAGATTGCTGGAAACACGAGATTTTGCGAGAAAATGGGTAAGGTTGCCAATTTGTTGAAACCGTTTCAATGAAAATCAGATAAATTGGCAAACTCTGATAGGAAACGATTGACTTGGAGTCACAAATCCAAGGTCTGGCCAGCAGAAACCAGTAGGATTTGAGCCCGTAACCAATGTGGTCAAAGCTTTATATGCTAACCACTATTCTATTCTGCTGGTTATGATGACGTATGCTATTTTGAGTTGACAGTGACCATTACAACAAGGTTCACCCGACGGTATTGTGTTGTTGAAACCTCCGTGAAAGACAAACCGCTAAAGACTAGTCTGCCCACATTGGCCAAATTTCGCAACGTACAAAATTTGTTAAGACCAGAGTTATGTACATAGCTAGTTATTAATTTCAACGACAACGAGTTCAACGAACTGAACGATCCGTTTTAAATTATCATCGCATTAATATTGGATAGGGTTTAACCCTTTCGCTTCACCCCGTCGCGATAATAATATACGGAAGCGTGTTTCGTCACGTCAAGTGCACATTATGCAAACGAGACAACGCATAATGCCGACATATAATTTGCACAGATGCCCACCATATAGTATGTATTAGGGCTTACAAGCCGGTTAAAACCGAAACCGAAAAGCCTGTTTTTTTGACCATTTTTCAAAAAACCGAAAGCCGGCTTTTTGACCATTTTTCATAAAACCGAAAACCGGCTTTTTTGACTAGATGAACCGGTTTTTTAAGGTTTTCTTTGATTCATGTTTTTGTCCTCAAAACTAACAATTATGAATTTAAAATTTCTATGAAATTTCAAACTTTTTTCGGAATTGGCGTATATTTCTTTGAACAACAAAAAAAGGTACAGCACTTTGCGGTGGCTTTGAGATTTAGTAATGAACGAAGACCAGGTCTTAAAACCAATAAAATATTATTGAAAGTAGTTTCAATAACCTACACAAGGCCTTTCAGAATTTCGACAATTGGGTTTTCCATATTTTTTTAGTTTTTGTGCGGTCAGGTATAAAAGTATAGAAAACGTAATCGTAAGTTGTTAATAATTCGTTGCTGTTTTAAGCTAAAACCGACGTGTAAAATAATTTTGAAAGATGGAAATACTTCATAGTTCATTAGGTTTTCGGACACCAATTCATCTCAGCAGCGATTTTATTCACAATTCCACGATCACAGTTTTTATACGAGGTAAGACATTTTAATATATTCTTGATAGTAGATTATTTAAATCATTTAATTATTTGTGCGTATTCAGAATCTACCATTTTACGGCTTTGATATATAATACAAATGTTATTATTTGTAATAATAATATATAATAATGATCTTATGAAAGTTCATAATATTTATACATAACTCAATTTAATTTATAAGCAATTTTTTTTTCGATATAAAATTTTTTTGAAACCGGTCAACCGGCTTTTTATTTGAAAAAAAAAACCGGCTTTTTCTTTCGGGCGATTTTTTGGAACCCCTCAGTATATATCTAAGTTTGTGAATAGTATGAAGCTTTATTTGATATCGCATATATGGAATATTGATAGGTGCATCAGAAAATGGCGTGTGTGATGCAACTCATACATTATTACCAGTGTGTAAACACGTAACGTGAGTCGAACATTAGGGTCGGACACAATGCACGGTTGTGCGAGGGTTAAAATGTCGATTATTGACACCAGTTTAAAGGTTAACTAAATGCCGCCAGTAAAATACAGAATCGATCCACTTTGAAAAGTTCAATCTTAATTTTATGTCAGGTATGTATGTATGTATGTATGTATGTGTTTTTTTTGAAAATTTTAAGTCTATTTGCTCATTTATTTATCACACATGTATACTTAGGTGAAAAATCCACGTTAATTCTAGTTTTGCTCGAGTGAGTGAAGATTGAAAATCTTTTCAGAAAATTTGCCTTCCAAAAACCTATCAAGTTAGGGCACTATGATATTATATACCAAATTTGGTACAACTTTAGTATGCAGACTACCTTCACATATCTACTTTAGTATGCGATCTACCTTCACCGTCACTGTCTCAGTTCTCGCGTGTGACAATGTGACTGAATAATACATCGACCCTAGCAACCTAATCTTAAATGAATAAGGCCAACCCTAACTTAACCTAACCTAACCTGACTCTTAAATAAATAGGTGTTGGCTGCTAAGATATGTTTTTTTTTGTGAAAATATTGATGAAAAAAAACTTTAAAAAAAGCATATATTAGCAGCCAACACCTATTTATTTAAGGGTCAGGTTACGTTAGGTTAAGTTAGGGTTGGCCATATTCATTTAAGATTAGGTTGTTAGTAAGGTTGGTATTTTCTTCGCTGCTGACGATATTTTGATGGAAATGCTTCGACAACATTATGGGGCGGCAGGAAAAAACAGAAAAAATTATAATAAACAAGTCGTTGCTACGATGCAAATAAAAAAAATAGTCGACTGCGATTCAAAGGTAGGTCGCATACTAAAATAGCACCCCAAATTTGATAGTATTAAATTGAAAATTGTATTTATTATTACAAGGCTTTTCTATGTTTAACATCGCAAGCGATTGAGCTAAAACTCCCACAGTCTTCCGATCTTTTTGAAACTTTGCCATTTTGCGCGGTTTAGTCAACGATGGAAATTTCAATCGATTTTTATAATTCGATGGTGGAAAATAATCGTAATAAATTTTTGAAGACGGTGACGGTAGTAGTCTTATATGTTTGACTTTCCGCCACCCACTCGTCTTGTCATAACTTTATCCCATAAACTCATTGAAGTAGAATTCAATGCATAAACTTTATCGTTTTCACACTATATCTTATAAAATTTGCATTATAGGCTCTCATATATATTTTTACTTCACTAATATGTAGTAGATAGAATAAGATTGCGGTATTTTCTAAGAAAACATTCCGTGAAAAGAAAAACGAACTATGTAAATGTTTGAATAGAGGATTATGTATTATATAAAATTTTAGTCTGCGGCGTATTTTAGACAATGAAAATAGTCGTATATGAGTTTATTTTTTAAATTTTCGACTATTTCAATAAAATTACAAACACTTTTTTATCTGCGATTTATCAATTGTAGAGATTACTATATAGGATATTTGATATAACCAGCATTTTTTTAAAATTAAATTGCTTTTGACTGGAAAATTTATTATATTAAATATAATATTTATTTTATTAAATATAGTATAAGGCTATCAATTTTTCGAAGAATTTGTGAAAAAATATATTAATTTCAAGATTTATCAATATTTTAAGTCCTTCAAAGACCTGCTATGAGTGATAAATTGTCGCATTAAGTTATAAAACCAATTAGAAAGAAAAATTCCAATTAATTGCATATTATGTACATATGTATATATGGGTGACAAGTATAACAAGGTTAGTGGATATAGTGAAGAGATTGAAATGGCAATGGCAACGTGCCTAGAAGAATGGACGAAAGGTGGACAAAAGAAGCGCTAGAATGGTACCCGAGAGAATGCAAAAGTGTAAAAGGAAGATCGCAGGAAAGATGGGTAGACGAAATTATTTATTTATTTATTTATTCAATGAAAAAATCAACAGGCCTCAGATGTAGAAATCCATAAAAATAAAGAATAAATATAACAAAATAACGTCTGAGACCAATTATAGATTATGAAATAAATAATTATGAAAGTGTGTGGGGGTGAAATAAACGATAGTTGAGCAAATCAGAGACGAGTGGAAGCGTGTTGGAGAGGCCTTCATCCAGCATTGGATGGTAAATGGCTGTAGATTATGATGACAATATATACATAGATACAAACATATTATATTATACATACTTTTTTGAGTACAATTAAAACTATGTATATTTGTAAGTGTATGTCAATGTATATTTGTAAGTGTACATATATCAAAGAATATAATATTTCATAAATACCTCATTGGACTGAAGCCGAGTGTATCGCTTCAGCCGCAGCCTTCTGCTCAGGATCGACAAAATTTTGAAGTTTTGCAAAACTTTCTTCGGGAAAATTCTGACGTGGCGGCTCTGCAACACAGGGCCGTCCGTCTGGTGAGGCACCTTGGCGCTCACTGGTCGCCCCCTAGCCCTCCGGAGCCCCGGAAAACTTTAAGGAACTGCGCACTGGACTCAAATCCCCTTCCATCCCCAAACACCCACCCCTAAAAAGCGTTTATCAAAAAACTTCGCACAAACAAACCACTTTCATTTTATTCACTCTAATTTTCTCTGCACTGAACGGGCGACACGAACTTTTGAAAATTGCTCACTTTATCATTTTAATTCGAAAATTTGGAATTTTATACACTTTTATTTGCTGGAAAAGCGCTCTTTTTTTTTATCAAATTGCGGTAAAATGATTGTAACTCGAATTTATTAATATAACGGGGTCGATTTGATAAATCCTACTAATAAAAAAAAAAACAACAACAAATGAAAAATAAACAAATTTCCATTTAAATTTAAAAGGATCATTGAAATTATTCGAATTTTCCGGAGCCGTTCGGATAATAGGAAAAACGTAAAAATTTTAACTATTCAGAAAATTCTGTATTAGACTCTTTGATCCTTTTCCCTCCGCTCACATATTTACAGTCTGAGCTATGAGGTAGTAGTATATCATTAATTAATTAAAAACTGCAATTTGCATAGCCAATAAACTAACCATCTTGTAGTATATAGACAGAAAAATATGGGTGTATTTTGTATGAAAGCTCTCCATTTAAAACTAAACAAACAATAATTTGTAGTTTTTTATTTGAGTACTCGTTGCCCTTTAATCGGTCTTTAAGAAACTCATCAAGCATCAAATATATAAAAACAATAATCTAACCAAAAATAAACCAACCGTAATTAACTAATCTTAGCCTAAAACTAACCTTATCCAAACATAAAACAACAATCTAACCTTATATTAAAAAAAAACTAAGCTCACACTATAATTTTTAAATAAACACTTGAAAGATAACTAAACTTGAACGAAATTGCTATCAAATGTTTTACAAAATTTCAATAAAAAACTGATCAAAGGCTTACTCATATTAAATAAATTATTTTTATATATTATACATGGATACTGTACTATGTACATATTTTGCAGTATGTAAGCATTTTGGTCCTGCAGAGATTGAGATAGTAAATGAACCGTGATAGAATTTAATCAAACTGTCGTCTCCAGTGACGTACTTTCTTGTCCCTATCTACCAATATGTATGTACTTGCAAGTATGATGTTAAAATAAGAGTAAATCTAGGGCTGGCAATAGTATACATAAATAATATACCAGAATTTACTTTTATACGGTTCAGTGATTATTCCACAAAAAGCGATCTCGCGCACGTCACTAAAATCTCGATCTCGGAACATCTGCCACTCAAAAACTCCATCAACGAAAGTCACACACGCGAAATATTGTACTAAAGAGATTTCGGGAACAATTGTACTAACGAGTGCCAGATATTCCGTATTCGCGATTTTTGTGGCAACGATTGTCGTGCGGGCAATTGCAATGTGCGAAATAGTCCGTTTACCGTTTTATACATATGTACAGGGCTTTTTTATCGAAAAAAGGTGCCGGAACTCACTTCTTGTCAAGTTTTTTTTTGGAAAAGATTATATTACATAGAATATTCGTTTGAAACATAAAAAATGCTAAGAAAAAAGGTGCCGGAACGCCGTTCCACCGCGTTATATGGGAAAAGCCCTGTATATATACATATACTAGTTGTTTTACCCGGCTTCGCTCAGTATTTGTAATATAAACAGCTTAAACATGGCGAATCTAATAGTAAATATTCATTTGTTTTTTATTAAATTTATTTGAATCGAAAAAAACATAATATTCAACCAATTGAACTGTCATAGAAACTTTGTTTTGTTTTCGAAGTTTCCAAACAAAGATACAAACTTACATACAAAGTCTCTTTCGGAATTATATATTAGATAATATATGTATGTTGTATTCGTTTATAAAATTAAAAGAAGCCGCAAGTCAAAGACAAACTTTTATAAAAATAATTAAGCAGCGGAATTAAAAAAATATATGTGTGGGAACCTTGCGTATGAACAATGGGGTTCGGTGATTATTGCGCACAAAACGCTCGCCCAAAAGTCACTAAAATCTCTATAACGGAACATCTGGCAGCCGAAAAGCTCATCATACTAACGAGAACTCGAATGCCAAATTTTTATTTTTTATTTTTTTACATATACATATAGCAGGAAGGCCTTACAGGTAACCCCAATGCGCCTTCCTGGCCATTTACAAACATTGCAGTTTTTTTTTTATTATACAAGTCACTGAATTACGAGACACTGAAAAACTCGCAAGTTAACGAGACATCTATGAATTGTACATAAATCAATCTCAAATAGTGGTGATATAGTAGGTAGGAAAGATATTTTGCCAATTTTACCGGGAACCGTTTCAACAATAAAATCAGAGAGAATTGGCAAACTCTGATAGGAAGTAATCGACCTGGAGTCTCAAATATCCAGGTGTAACCATCAGCACTACAGATATACTCAATAAAGTCAATAATTTAACACCCGGCACCTCTCGACGCTAAACAGAAGCTTAACGACCGAGCTATGCTGCTGGCTAAATATTCCGTATTCACGATTTTCATGACAAAAATTTTCTTTTGAGCGATCGCAATGTGCGTAATAATCCAATTACCGAACAATGGTGTTGTTTTTCTTTAATCTAATCGATAGCAGTGCATTGATGTATAATACACTAGATGGGCCCAGACGTGTTATTTTGGTCGGAGATCTTGTCTTCACTAACTGAGGGGTGCGGGGGGTTTAACTACCGGGGAAGTTGGGTTTTT
This sequence comes from Arctopsyche grandis, assembly GCF_051622035.1. Taxonomy (NCBI): domain Eukaryota; kingdom Metazoa; phylum Arthropoda; class Insecta; order Trichoptera; family Hydropsychidae; genus Arctopsyche; species Arctopsyche grandis. The sequence goes on along the minus strand of NC_135360.1, from coordinate 2,167,459 downwards.
TTCCCTACGACGAGCGGTACCTACCTACCTACTAAGAGAAACTGTGCATGCGCCATGTATTTTGCATGCGCCAAAAGGGAGACAAGTATAACACGTGAGGGTGGATCTAGTATATTATACATCAATGATAGCAGTGTGTTAAATTACTGACTTTATTTTTTACTTTTAAGTCTAAGTGGTCAATTATAAAATTAATTAACATTTAATTTTAAATAAACTAAATACCCATCCGACTAGTATATAAAATGATCACACAAGTATATAAAATGAAATAGATAAAATCGAAAATACTTTTGTACATGGTCGAAATTACACTCGTTTGGGCTTAGCATTGTCGATCTCCTTTTCCTCGTGTGTTTGACGTTTGTTGAGTCTTAGGTTATCGTAGTCAAGATGGGAAAGGAGCGCCGAAAGCGGAGCGCTGCGCCCCGGGGAGGGCCTCTGCCCCCCAGAAAGACTGCAGAAGAACCCCCACCGCCAGGTCAAACCTCCATCGAAAGCATCAAACACCAACTGCAGGTATACAAGTGTTTGAGGTTAATTAGTACTTCCATCCGATATGACCGAGTTGATTATTGATATATTGATTGATTAGATGCCCAACTTGGAAGAGAAATTATGCGGCCTGCAAGCCATCGGAACGTATTTAGAGTCGGAAGAGCACGTCAAACTCTTAGTGGAAAATGGAATAGTGCGGATCGTCTTTCCACTCTTGGTCGATGAAAACTCTCAGGTTAGAAATACGACTGCCGGGACTTTGAGGAATTTTTCAACATTAAACTTGGACGCTTGTGAATATCTCATCGAACAGGATATCATGACTCCGTTGATTACATTCTTTAAGAAAGTATGTATGGTTTATTTATTTTTGTCTGTATTGCATCCGTATGTATCTTTAATAAGAACGTAATTCAAATTTCAGTATGCTGAAGATTGGATTCCACAACAAGTAAAAGGACATTTGGACGAAGATGGTGATACTTTCTTACAGAGCGTATATCTGTTGTGGAATCTTTGTGAAAGCTCCGGTAATTCAAATGCACATATTATATATTGAATTATATTTAATTTCCTTTTAATAAATATTATTTTTAATTTTTTGATATAGGGACATCTGTTAAATACGTAAATGAATCTCATATACTTCCGATCTTAATTAGATGCTTAAACCGAGAAGTTTTCGGTGACGAGATGGTGGTCGCTATAACTCATTGCCTTTTCGTCATCATTGAAGATAATCCAAACGCCGTATTAGAAATTAAAGAACTGTGTGAGAAACCGCTCAATGACTTGCTTTCTATGAATGATAAAACTCCTTCCGATACTCTCTTGAAAACTTTAGCTGTTGGTATTACTCTCAATATGAGATATCCGAATATTCTAACGGCGCCGCAAGACATAATAGAAAATGTAATGCAGATTCTGACGAACACAATGTCGGTAGATATACGGAGTTCTTGTCATAAAGTATCTAGTATATTACCGCTAGATAGTGATGATGACGAAGAAGACGTTGAAAAGTCTATTGTAGAAGTTCGAAAGGAAATTGAAAATCTTAAAAGTTTGATTGACGCTCAACAGACAGCTATTGAAATTATCACTAATATATGTTCGCCAGAAGGTTCGGATTTTATTTGATGAAAGTGTTATTTTCTTTTCATTTTGTGCTTTTACTAATGTTTATACGATATTTGTCGTTTCAGAGGAGACTATGGATATAGATGAGACTTCAGACGTTGATTCTGATATGGACGATGAAGATATATCGTGCAATGGAACTGAGGCTGTCTACGTTACGAATAAACTATCTTCAGATGTTACAAAATTGATTGTTCGTTTTAATTTCATCGAAAAAGTGTGGGAGAAGACATCCAATTTAGCCGACAATGTGACTCAACTTTTGAATGAATCTGATTTGGGAAAACATTTATTACATAGGTATTTATTTTTATTAATGAATTTCCACTAAAAGATAGAATTTAAGTCGATGAAATATTCTTAGCGATATGCGCTTAATTTTATGCATATAAGAATGCTTGAAGTGACATCTATCGATTTTAACTAAAAACTATTATAAAATCAACGTCGGTAAAACAGGATTTTCACTTACCATTTTCTTTTAAGTTTTAGCTTAAAGACTTGTATGTACTATATCTAGATTTACTTTCACTTTATTACGATTTAATAATGTATTTCATTTATATTTTTCAGATATTACTTGGTGCAATCGAGAGCTCTATTATGCACGAATAACTTCATTGAAAACTTACCAATCGAGAACTTAGGCGGACATCAAGCTTTGTATAAAGTGTGGATCGAAACCGGAAAATTAGTATTTAAGACGGCCGACAATGTTGACAATGTTGAAGTTTTAGAATCGGCAACGGCTGTGATGCGGGCTGCTCTGGATAAATTAAAATCAGACGTGCTGCAATCCAGTGGAGCAATAGATTTGTTCTGCGACATCTCAGTCAATGATCTATCAGTATGTTTCCATCAAATATATTCACCTTAATTGTATACATATATACAGTAAAACCTTGCTAAATCAAAATTCGGTATGAATCAAAATTTTGACCCCAAATAGTGATTCTCATATAAAATCCTACTTTTAATTCGTAACTCACATATGTTTATATGTACTCTTATTATTTATATTTTCCATTTCAGGACATTCTTAATGGGATAACTAGGTGTGATTGTGCAGAAATTAGAGTCAACCTTACAAGGATGCTTGGAAACTTAGTGTTGATATTGATTTCGAAATCATCGGGAAATTCTGGTGAGACGGAAGTCGTTATTGCTGATTTTTTATTAGATAGGCTGTTTAAGGAAAACGAGTGTTGGACACTGGCAGAGCTTTTAGATACTCTCATGGACGTTTTTGCCGAAGACGAAACTGATAGTTTAGCTTTGCGAATTAATCTGGTCGGAAAGTTAGAAGAAATCACTCCAGTCATTAAAAATAAGGTAGTCAACATTTATAAACACATTTATTGTAGTCAATATGTATGTGGTGTTTTAATATGTTTTGATTTTCAGGTGAGACAGCAGCGGAAAACTTTGGGAGATCACGGTGCCGTGGTAAGCACAGTTACTGCAAATTTACCACGTTTTATAAAATACAAGAGAAAAAGAATTGAACTGTTAAATAAATGAACTATATACAATATTTCTTTTAAATAAAAGAGCATTTAAATATATATAATTTAGTGTACTATACAAATTACTTTTTTATACAAATATTCAATACATACAATATTTTTAAATAAATTATTTATTATTCGTTTATATCATGTCTTCAGAATAAAAAGTTGACATGCTCATGATTTTGAAAAAAAAAATTACCACTCTAAATGAATGATATATATTTTTTTAAATTTCAATACGCAGAAATAAACATAACTGGCTGTTTATACAATTTTATTTTTAAAACGATTGAAACCGAAAAGTTCCTAATTTCAACCGATTGAGAACAAAATTATACAATATTTAGTATATGTACATATGTTATGGAATTAAAAATGGCACAGTTTATTCTTCTCGTAATTTTTTCCATATAATTTGTTAGAAGCTATGCATATTCAGAAATTTTAACGCATAATTTTCATATACACATGTAAATTGCTGAAGTATACAATTTCTATCAGCAGACATGTCACATTAGAGTTCTGATGAATCAATTACACTTTAATAGCTTGAGTTTTGGAGTCTAGAGTATAGTCTATCGTTTGTTAGCAGGTTTAAAAATGAGATCGATTGCTAGCTAGTAATTATTTACGTAGTTACTAGATAGGTAGTTAGTACTAAATAAATAATTACTTGTGATCGAGCTGCCAACTCGTAACTACATAAATAAACTCTCACTAGCAATCGATCTCATCTTTTTAAACCTGTTAGCAAACGATTGACTATACTCTACATAGAGCGGACTTTGTGTGTTGACTAATTAGAGGTTGACAATGAAATAAATTGAATTTAGAGGCTTGTTAATTTATATATTTAATTTTGACGGCATTAATATTATTATTATAGAAGTTAATATTAATTTTTTGGTAATATTTTAAAGGCACAAACTAGGTTTATCACAATTTTGTAATATACATACGTATTATAATATTGCAGTACTGACTGATACCTTTGGTTTTCGCGAAGGTAACCTTAATTGATCGACTGGATGATTGACACACGAAGCAGAGCATTCGCATAGAAATTTGTCTGCAAACAAATCTTTTGCAATTTATATGTTGTAGTTTTTCCCAGCGACTAGCAATTTGACTGCCAATTTAGCTTTTAATAACCCTTTGCCCGCGGCAATAAATATTGCGAACAAGCCCTGTATGCGGCACCTTTTTCGCGAATTTGGCAATCGAGTTTTCGACCTTAAATACAGATTTTAATATTCACTCAAGTAACCAGATATGTTAATTAACACAAAGTATTATTATAAACAATAAAATACATAATATATCTTGTAGTTTTGGATTAATTGTCAAATAATCATTCTTCATACAATTGAGACGTATCGTCGCCATTGTTCAACAGACGTGACGTCACATAAACGAGGTTTCAGTATAGTTTCACAAAAAACTAATTTTGACTGGTATATATTCATTTTAAGCAAATTGAATAGTTGGCATTCAACTCTCAGTAATATATTCAACCAATTTTGAACCTTAAAACAGTTGAAATAGGCGCATATAAGTCTCAAAATCCCGTGCAAAGTTCAGAAATTCTATGGAAGACAGCCGCGTTACAGACTTGTCGCGGGCAAACGGTTAACAACCTAATACAATTGAACTTTACCATTTTTCTTATAAATATAATATAAGTTCAATAAATAACGACGAATTATTTGTTGTTTTTTTTTCCAATTAGTATTCAAAATCGCATTTGTCAATAATTTTTTGTTCTACAAATTATTATCAGACGTGAAATAGAAAGATTGGTTTGTTTCAGTCTGCGACCCTATGAGAAGCGTACATATCTGCGACAAATCTCTTCGTAAATACACATATTAACCCTTTGAATGCTAACCAACGCCGATCGGCGTTTTGCCAACAAGTCTATGAGCCTGAAATACGCCTATCGGCGTTGTATTTCAAGTATGTAAGAAATAAACAAGAATACTACCCGCTAAGCCTTTCCAGGTTGCATTGAACATGGGTCGTGTAATCCGTGTCAATGTTTATAAATACCGGTTGACACTGGAACTTCTGAATTTATAACCATAGCAGAATTTCTCGATGGAAATCCCTAGCTGCTGAGTATTTTAAATTGTGAGCATTGCATTTTATCAACAATGAAGCAGATGGAAATAGTTTTAGAAAAATACATTCATTAATAGACTTCTTCTGCTTATTTTATAGGTTGTGGCTATTTGCAGGTACTATATGTGCAAATTATTGACTATTTGCAGGTACTATATCTGCGACAGGCGCAAAGCTTTCTGCGCATGCGCGTGAACTGTCACTGTCAGCGTGTTAACTGCTAAAATTTTGTTTTAAACCTCTTAAAATTTAGTTCGAACTCGTAAAGTGACGTGGAGTAAAAAATATAATCCAAATTAGTTAACATTATTAATTCAGTCAAGTCCAGCATACATTAAATGTAAGAAATTATAATCGGATTATAAGTTCACGCGCATGCGCAGAAGGCTTTGCGCCTGTCGCAAATATAGTACCTGCAAATAGCCACAACCTATTTTTATATTGTTGCAAGATATATTAGAGAGTCTAAACACACCTTTACAAAACTCGAAATCCTCGGCGGTAGTGATCTAGGGTTTGTTTGGATTAGCTGCAATTTTTATACCTGCTTTCTATTTGATTTCTAAATAATTCTAGTTGGAAAATATCAGTGTGGCAGACTTTCAACACAAAAGACATCACCACTCAAAGGGTTAATAAACTGATTGACTAAGCGGAATTGGAATAATATAAGAGCCAATTTCAAACAATTAGTTCACCTTTGATAAGTCAGCTGCGAGGGAAACATCCATTAAGAAATGCTTTGAAAAGCTCTAAGCTAAATTGTAAAACCTAATTAAAGACTAGTGGGCGTTGTTGGCGATGTCTGTGCAGAGTCTGTTGAGGTCGACTTGGAGTATGTTTTCGTTCTCCTCGGCTTCGGAATAGGATTCGGAGAGTTGGGTTCGATCTCCACGTTACTTTTCCTGTCGCCAATGTTGTCATAGTACAACTTCATGTCGGAGACTCGACGCTGCTTGGGCTCTTCTTCCTTAACTTTCGTCGTCTCATCCTCGTCGATGAACGTTATGGCCGAGTTTTCAATGTCGCGTATGACTTTGTCGAATTCGTGAAACTCTGTCATTTCCCAATCGTTTCGATTTTCAGCCTTGACCTTTTCCCCGAATATTGCACACCGGATCATTTGAGGCTCGTTGGAAATGTTATTGGAATTGTCGTCGACTTTATCGTTTCGATTTTCAGCTTCAACTTTTTCCCCCAATATTGCACACCCGATCATTTGAGGCTCGTTGGAAATGTCATTGGAATTGTCGTCGACTTTATCGTTCGACTCTTCTGTATGGACTTCTACGCTATTCTGCTTCTTATACGTGTTCAGGTCGACTTTCTTAAATACATCGTCGAATGATTCTTCGTCTTGGGTGGGGACTGCGCCGTTTACTTTCGGCACGACTTCAGTCACTTCTTCAGACTTTGCATAAATTGTACCGGCATTCGTTTTATATTTTGACACTTCAACTGTGGTTGTTGTAATCTGTAACACAAGTTCACCTTCTGTGGCAATTGATTTTTCAAACTTTTCAATTTCGCTTTCTTCTTTAACGACATTTAAATCAACTTCTTCACATTGCTTCTCAGACGAAGTTACTTCTTCAACTTTTGAATCGTTGTTTCCTTTTGGATCGTTGTTTTCTTTTGGATCGTTGTTTTTTATTGAATCGCCCTCCTCTTCTATATCATCTTTATCTTCAATTATTTTCAATTCAGTGTTGAAAAACGGATCGTTTATATCAATATCATCTTTTTTCGTCTCCATATCGTCAAGTAGCTTTCTACGAACACTCGTAGATGTATTGTTTGCAGTCAAAGAAGTGTCTGTTATCTAAAATTGATATTTTAATTAAAAAAATATATATATTAATGCACAGATTTCGCGTATTCAAACTTTGCAACTCACTGTAATATTTGGTATCGTCGATAACGGAGTACTGGTGTGAGGAATTGGTGGCAAAGGTGCCCTTCTTTTCTTCCTAGTGGACGCCCTTATTGAACCATTCGCAGAATCGTCGAACGGATTACTTTGCAAACTCGTATACGATCCACGATCAGCCTTCATTTCCAATAGTCCAGGAAGTGCAAAAGGACGACTGTCACGGTGAGAAGTAGGACTAGAAGATAAGCTCACTCTGAAAATGGTTCAAGTATAATACAGTTAGATCTGGTAAAAAGCATGTCATAAAAAAATCAACCCTAGATTTATTGAAGCAACTAAATGTAACCCTTTGTTGTCATGTAATTTTGAAGATTGCCAATTATAATACTACTTTTTATGGTAAATAATAGTTTTCCAAAAAATGATTTCGACCTCTAAATGGAGAACTACTACCCAGTGATTAGAAAAGTTATTCTTTTCGAGCTTGTGATATCGTCGACGACTCGCTCGGAACTCTTGGCCTAAACTGTAGACAACTATATACCGTCGTTTTGGCAGCCAATGGGCTAAACATACATGTATATATATATATATACATGTCTCCTCGTCAAACTGCTGGTTAGGTTTGGGGGTTTTGTGACTCCAAATCGATCGTTTCTCTATCAGACTTTGCCAATTTTATCTGATCATTGTTGAAACGGTTCCTGAAAATTGGTATTAGATCATTTCTTGTTGTCACAAAATTTATGTGTATAATTTGTAAAAATTATGCACAGTAATCTGAAATCTATAGATATCTCTATAGACATCTCTATACTTTCGTGTTTATTATATGTATAAAAATTGTAATAATAATTGTACACAAAAATCTAAAAACAATCCATATATGTCTCTATGATTATTATTTCTGTACTGATTAATTGTTATATGCTATGTATTCTGATTGTATTTCTGACCGTTATCGTACACTTGTCGCATTGGAGCGATCTGTAATGACGAGTGTATATTGATTGTAACAATAAAATAAAATAGATACCGTTCAAGTTTTTCAGTAGGTGATTCTACTTTATTCTCCAAATGACTGGTTCTTTCGTGAAAACGTGACCTCGGTAATGGAGTATAAAGCGTATCGAACTGCGGATGACTCGTCGAAGATTGTCTGTTTAATGTAGCCGAACCTGAAATCAAATCATAAACATTGCTTAATACGCTAATAAAAAGAAGACCGTCCTAAAATATAGTACATTGAGTGTAACATTACCATTATAAGTCTTTCTGTATTCTACGGGGCTGTTTTGGGCACTTATACAAGATAGTGGCGATTTGGGTGGTTCTTTCGCATCCTTTTTTCTGAATGATCTCAGCGACCTGCAAATAAATAAGTGTGTATTGTTCAACAGAGGTTCACAACAATTGTACAATGACTCCTCGACAATTGCCAAGACTAACGTTGCTATTGAAACACAATATTGGTTCGTTCCCAGACATTAATGGTTCAATTGGTAACCATGGATGCATTGTTATACACTTTGATAAACAGAAAAAATTAATCTAAAAAATATTTTTACTTTATCTATGTATGTGTATGCACGTAGTAACAATAGATGAAGTTTTGTGATCATGCGATTTGAACTCGAGATTTTGACTGATTCGAACTCAAAATCGATTACTGATCACGTTTTCATGATCTAGAAAAAATGTGTGTGTATTTTGGGGACTTTTTGAACACCGTTAGTCCTATCGAACTGAAACTTAGTATCGGTTACTGAAATTCTCATCGATACGATGTACATTTTTTTCAAATTTTTAAGTTGACCGGAAATGGTACCTCCCCTTATATGTAGGTGTCCTCTTTTAAGTTTTTGAATCCAATTATCTCCCAAGCTGCTAATTGAATCGGACTGAAAATTGTGTACATGTAATAGAAATTATAAATTGTATACCCCAATATTTTTTAAATGTTTTCTCCTAACCCGGAAGTAGTACTTTTACTCTAGAGAATCGAGGTTTTTTATGTTTTTCTCAGAAACCTTTTAGTTTATTGAATTGAAATTTCATATCAAGAAGTTTAAGCTTAATACCAAGTTATGTATAAAATTTGATAAGCATCCGTCAACCGGAAGTTACAGTTTACTTTTGTTCGATTTTTCTTCCACTATTTTTTCGACCCCTTAAACATGTGTGCTCTTCACGAAAAAATTCAAGTATAATTCTTGTATCAATTTGATGAATATATATTAAAATCACTACATTTAATAAACCAGAAGTGGGATCTTTTCATCTTAGAAAAGTCAAAAATGTTGTGACCACGATTAATTCCACACCCCTGAACGTATCAATCAAAAAATGTATATTTGTATTTTTTATGTACTAACTTAGACTTGGTAAGGTTTCGGACAAAATTCTTAAACCGGAAGTAGTATTTTTTTTTAAACAATATTTCATTATTTTATTTCGACCTTTTAAATTATTTATATTTTCTTGGTATTTAACGTGTGTAATAATTATAGTGATTTTAAGTAATAAAACAATTTTGAAAAACAACCGGAAGTAGAACTTTTGTCTTGTGTACATAAGTTCCTCTATATTTGCGCTCAATTTGTATCGAAAATGCTCTCATAACTGATGTGTGTGAACGTGTATGTTTGTTCAATTATCGAATTTTGTTTTGTGACCTTCTTACATTCCTCAAATACATAGATTAAGTCATGGGTTGGTCACATCCCAATTTTTTTGTTTATATACATACATCCAAAATGTTAATAACTATTTTGGTTTGATTTCGATTTAGACAGACAGGAAATCGAAATACACGTAGAACTAGAATAATCACAAGTTACTTATCAAATATTTAATTTTTAGTAAATTAGTTCAAATAACTATTAGTACTAGCAATTTTAGAACAAATATCAATTTACATTTATATACAGGAAACTGTTTAAAAGTGTCTGGATACACTGATTCAGGGATGAAGATTGGGGCGAGGTATTTAAATACATATATCAACAGGTAAGAATGTAAAAATTGGTTTAAATCAACGGTACGGTTTAGAATTGTAAAAGGAATCAACAAACAGATTCTGCTTCGTATATGTACATATGTAGATAATGCCACTTATAGATAAAATGGCTTTTAAAACTAGGTACCTATACAGATATTATTATTATAAGATAAACTATGGCAATGAATAAAAATAGCTTAGTTGGCTATTCAGGTCAACATGCATATTCTGGATTGAAATATTACATTAATTTAACGTCGACCATTTGAATGACACTAATCTAAACCAATCTCTAATATCCTTTATTTATTTTTCTGTAGATCTATCCAGACACATCTGAGGAGTCTATCATTACATTAAGCACTTTATGAAACATCTTTAAATATGTTATTTTTGCCTTAATTGTGCCAACTATTATGAGATCAATAAATAGTTCATGGTTTTTAACTCTCAATGATAAAACCTTATTTCAACTGCATGCTTTTTAAAAATGAGCTACCATAGATGTAGAATAACCTAGATATGCCATTACATACAAATTTCGTTGGAGATCTTGTCGCCACTAACTGAGGGGTGCGGGGGGTTTAACTAGCGGGGAAGTGGTGAAAAAAAAGAAAGGCACGCAGCGGTCGGCAGTGGTCAGCAACCAGTTTATGTACATATGTACATGCACTGAAGTTTTATTTTATTTGTAACTTTATTTTATTGGACACTCCGCGTGACAGTAAACCAAACTAATAAAGCCATATTAAGAAAAAAAAATTAGCTATACCTACACACTATATTAAACTACAAAAATAAAACGATCATTACAATATTTAAACATTAGTAACTTCCACAAGGACCAATTTTAAAGCTGACACTTAAATATTTAGTTCATTGTATGTAGTTTTAAACTTAATGTCGATTTCTGAATTTCCTTCAGTGCCAACAAGATATACGCGTGCATTTAGTGACACCTGTGGCAGAGGTTGTCGACCGCTGTTCCATCAGTACATAAATCGCGCCGATATTTCATTATATGTTAAAATACTACCATAATTGAAGACATTATATATTAATTCTTACTTATGATATGTGATGCCATCCGCCTTTTTATGTTTTCTTGAGTTATTGTAACACAATTTCACTGAACACGTTGGCAATTTCGAAAAATGCCAATCAACCTACCTACTTAGAATCTAACTAGCTACTGAGAGAGAGTGTGCATGATCTGTACTTTTTTTGTGTGTGCATGGTCCAACAGGGTGATCGGCTTAGAGCGTCAGGGCGTATCTATGGTATTCTATATCTATGTGAGCTACAGTCTGGTGATCGTTTAGTATGCATATATATTTGATTCCAGACAATACAGTTTGACCTTGTATCCGTCTATACTTGCAAACTTGGTATGCACTTTACCTAGTAATCTTGCATGCAATCAAAATACTTAACAGCATTCTTCTGTGAAGAAGTTTTGAACCAAAATCTTTTTTATTATAAAAATCAATGTCGTTGTACTGATTTCGTACTGGAAGTGTCGGTTTTTAAACACACATGATACGTTTTTAATATCATTTGAGTGATCCATGTACAAATGTGAAAGCGGTTATTGCTTTACCCACACATCACCCATTTTGTGTCCAAATTTATTGTAGACCGCCCACGATCCACACACATTCTAACGTGTTACAATAAATCTCTTATAATACCCAGCTGCTGAGGAACAATTGCGAAAAAAATGCAACAGAACAGTTTGAACAGATGGAAACTGCCGCAATATTTCATAGTATGGCTAAACGTTCAATTTGTGTCAATTGATGCTTCGATTACAGAACATTGGTATGTTTAGTTTCAGATTTACGTTTGTGATCCTCTTGCCGGAAGACATTGTGGACGAAACAGCGAGTCCACCCTCGCACAATTACTACCAACAGTGTATTAATAATTCTCTTGTCGGATTTGATCGTATTAATTTTAGCACGGCCAAGGTTTACGCATTGTCTGTCTCTCCCACGATCTTATATTTGATTGATTAATATATCAAGTATTGGAGTCGGAACAAGGTTTGAGGAGTCAATAACTCTTTATATCAATGAACCATTTTTTATGCTACTGTAACGTATACTAAAAAGAGCCGCCGGTTAAGTGCAATCGGATTAAGCCGAGGCGCATCCCTGACACTGTGCGACCGTTATAATTGGTTTCAATGATTATCTTTAGACTAAGTGCATGTATGTAGGCTAAACAATGGCTACTGAATTGGCCGCTATTGGTCCCTTCTCAGAAGTGACCGATACCGTGAGACTGAGTGTCGTGGGAATACATATCCGAGTACGTGACCATAACAATAGGTAAACAAAGCGGGCGTCGAAGATGCCTCGAGTGACCTACCCGTTATAAGGCGGTACTTAGGCGATATCAAGACATTCTGGACGGAGCACTGCCAGTGCGTGTATCTCCTTAATCACCAATAAATGCTGTGACACGACTTTGGCCTTTTACTTGGATCCTCCACACACCCACTACACGCAACACTACTATATAATATAAATTACCGACTCGTAAATAAATATAACTCGTATAAATAACCGACGGTAGAGTAAAAAGTGAATTGGTGTCATATTATAAGTCCATTATTTTAACACGTAAAACTTAATTTCACCATTTTATTGTAAGAAATGAACTCTTGAAGATTATGATACTGAAATTAACGCAATGTTTTGAGGAAATGGTGGTGATGAAACTGATGATAAATAATGAAACTGATAGTGATGGTGCTTAGACAATTATATTGGTTTGAGATGTAAGTTATAATTTAAGTTTTTTATGACTTATAGTGGAAAATATTAATGAATTGTGGTTTTAGAAACACCTCAAGAGAACCTCTACTTAAGCAAATTACCTATGCATAAATTTAGATTACAGTCTCAAAAATGAACATTTAATGAATAATGAAATCGAAAGAGTCCATCTTTAAAGAGTTCCTTTAAAATATGGTTGTGGCTATTTGCAGGTCTATGCGCAGAAGGCTTTGCGCCTGTCGCAGATATAGTACCTGCAAATAGCCAATAATTCACAGATATAGTACTTGCAAATAGCCAATAATGCACAGATATAGTACCTGCAAATAGCCAATAATTCACAGATATAGTACCTGCAAATAGCCACAACCTTAAAATATTTCAACTTCTATATCTAGTATGTATTTGCACGAATATCCAACATTTATTGTATTATTGAAATTGGTTCACCGATCAAAAAGCTACTAACATTTGGCCCAGCCTGTATCATAAGTGTTTTGGAATTCTCCTTTTACAGAAGTCCAAAAATATACATTTCTCATTCCAACAGTGTCGTCATTGTTTATTTACTTATATATGTAGATTATAAATTTTGAAATACAATACGAATATTCTATTAATTGTTCGTATTCATTATCTAAACATAAATATTGGGTGATACTTTGATAGTTTTATCAGAATGTGTAATAATTTAATATTTACATTTTTTTTATTCTACATACACATTGTTGGTGGAATTTAGATTTTTTTTTTATATTCCTCGTATTGACATTTTAAATCTTCAAAATGAATTATTTCATTACATCTCGCTTAGTAATGTCTGATAAGGAAAATGACCTTAAAAACATAATTCATTTAGCATTAGTCTGTTTTATTAATCAAAATCCTCTTTACGTTTGTGCACACAATTTTTAGTAATACTGCAATAAAGATCATGGGTTCTTAACTGTTACAGTTCAACCGAGCTTGTAACAATAATTGAAAAAAGAAACTACTAAGTATAGGGAAAGTATTCAAGCTCTGTTCGGGTTAAAATTTGTCTATAATAAACCCATTTAAGGGCTGTTCATACCTATCCAGCACGACCCGAATCCTGCAAGTATCCTGCAAGTACGGACAGTATTCTTTAGTACATTCTATATGGACGCGCATGAATGCGTAAATGCGCATGCGCGAATGGAGTATGAATACGTCCATATAATGTACCAAAGAATACTATCCGCACTTGCAGGACACCTGCAGGATACGGGTCGTGCTGGATAGGTACGAACAGACCTTTAGACGGATTTCACCTAAATTAATCCTATAATAAATGATCGCAAAAGCTTGAAATTAAAGATTATAAAAGTTATAGCCTCATTTAAAATAGCTCTAATATAATATTTCGAACTATGGACACATGGCTGATTTCAAACAGTTGAGACTCGATAAATTGGACCCACGTGAAGCATTAAAAATAAACCCTAATTTGGTCAGAATTTTGTTACAATTCGCCATAACTGTATGGTGATGAGGTGTAGCATTACGATGATGACAGTATGACCGTGATGTATTATATGACGAAATGTTAATTATCGATCGATCGAAACCGCTCAGGTATGTTGTCATGCTTGAAACATCACATATGGGTGCTGCCTAGAAAATTATCTGTATTCAAATAACACAACAAACAGTTACTCAAAGTATTGACGTTGCTTGATTATCTGTTTATAATATATTTATGTATGTATGTAGTTCTTGAACTTAAGGTGCATCATCAGTGGGTCACGATTAGGGTTACCATATCTGTCAGACTTGATAGAAGTACGCATGTACTTCATTACTATATACATATGTACTAAAACTTGTGGACACGATTTTGTTTCAAACATTACATTACGACATATATAATCTATAATTGATATTTATAGCTATATTAGACCTGCTTCGGAGCTATTAATTAAGATTACATGTTCACATCAAATGACGTTTAACAAACATATCAAATGTTTCGATGCGGTGCAAACGATCGACAAGCGCCAGATAGACTGAAGCACATATTAACGACACGTGTACCTTATGCGTGCGCACTGCTCGCACTTACACTAAGAGAAATCTACCCGAAGTCCCGACATACACCTACCCTGTATACGTACTGTGCTTCTGATACTTTATTTCCGAATTTTGCCTTATTAAACTCGCCAGAAAGATCCAACTCAATTTTAATAATTGCATCTGTGCACATCGAAAGGTTACTCGTCATCTGATGTGCAATCTATCATTCGTCAAGTCGAGAATTGCGTTTAAAGCAGCCATCCAGTTAATCTGCGGTGCAGTCTGTCTGGCGCTTGTCGATCGTTTGTACCAAACCCCAAATGTTTATCGGATCCTAACCCGCGACAGCTGCCGAAACAGGCTTTCTATAGTTGTCAATCGACGTCATTCAAGTTCAATTTGTTTTCTAAAAAAAAACAGCTTTAATCCTTTGAGTGCTAGCCAATGCCGATCGGCGTTTTGCTGACAAGTTCATGGGCCTGCGAAACGCCGATAATAGGCGTAGAATATTGAGTATGTACAAAGTAAACAAGAATACTGCCTGCTAAGCCTTTAAATATAGAATTGAAAAAAAAAACGCATTGAATATGGGTCGTGTAATCCATGTCATTCATTTGTTACCGTTTATAAAAACCCCTTTACACAGGAATTTCTGAATTTATAACCATAGCAGAATTACACAATGTAAATCACTAACTGCTGAGTATTTTAGATTGTGGCTTGGTATTTAGATTGTGAGCTAAATTACATTTTAACAACAATGAAGAAGATGGAACTAGTTTTGGAAAAATACATTCATTGATTGACTTATTTTGTTTATTTTATATTGTTGCAAGATATATTAGAGAGTCTAAACACACATTTACAAAACTCGAAATCCTCGGCAGTAGTTATCTAGGGTTTGTTTGGATTAGCTGCAATTTTTATAGCTTTCTATTGAATTTCTAAATGATTCTAGTTGGAAATGTTGGCGAAATTTTCAGTGTGGCGGGCTTTCGACAGTAAAGACGCCAGCACTCAAAGGGTTAAAAGTGGGTATTTACGGAAAGATTTCCCGAAGGAAAAGTCTGGTTACGACATTGTCGAAACTAAAGATGCTATGATTTTGTTTCTAAGAATATCGAATTGGCATAATATTTACAAAAACAAAAATAAAGGTACCGATCACTACAACTAGGATCACCCTACCATTTGAATTCATCTACGTGAATATTCACCATAAGTGCAGTTATATCATGAAAAGTCAAAATTTCAATACAGTAGCAAACCAGGATGCTGAAAACATTAACCACAAACCAATGAATGTATGTAAGTCATAAGAGGATTCTGATGAACGAGTCACTCGTCATCATTCAGAATGATCCTTCTAGCTAGATCATCCATCTAATTTTATCAGTGCATTTGCATAAAAAAATCGGCTCTTCCAAAAATATGGTAATTGGATTATTAGTCACACCACGATCGCCCAAAAGACAATTTTTGCCATGAAAATCGCGAATAGGGAATATTTGGCACTCGAGTTCTCGTTAGTATTGTTGCGTAGGGGTGGGTGAGGATCCAAGTAAAAGGCCAAAGTCGTTTCACAGCATTTATTGATGATTATGGAGATACACGCACTGGCAGTGCTCCGTCCAGAATGTCTTGATATCGCCTAAGTACCGCCTTATATCGGGTCGGTCGCTCAAGGCATCCGGTTACTTCCCTATTGTTTAGGCATGTACCCGGATATGTATTCCCGACACCAAGTCCCACGGTATCGGTTCTGAGAACTCTACCGAAATGAGACCGCTACCCCCGCTAAGTGCATTCGGGGGAGATAATCCTCGAAACCAATTATAACGGTCACACAGTTTCTGGGATGCTACCAAACCAATTATAATCCGATTGCACTTACTCGGCCAAAACCGAGTGTACGTAACAGTATGATGAACTTTTCGACTGCCAGACTTTTGGGCAAGCGCTTTGTGACCAATAATCACCGAACCCAAAAATACATGTACATTTTTCCTGAAAAAATGAATTTATTGTCAATATGTACTTTGACTTTTTACTACCTATATTTACAAAACATTGGAAGAGGCACAGATGGTAGCCCTGATTTCTAAGAATCGTAGCTCGTAAATACATAAATCTGTATGTTCATTAACTGTCACCTTGAAGTGTATTTATCAACATTTGAAATGTTATTGTTTGTACTATATAATAATTAGTGCAAACGAGTAATAATATTTAAAAAATAAATAGTTTCACCTTTCCTCACCTTTCAAAAGATTAATTTATAATGAAAATGGTTGACAAATTGTAAGCCTTATGTTGGGTTTGCGTTTTTTTTTCTTATGCAAATGTCGGTGATGTCAGTGTTTTGATTGTTGCTCATGCTTTGCAGATGACGTTCACAATTTGGCATCTTTTCTCCTACATATATTGCACCGAGTACAACGTGTGACACGCTCGTTTCTCGAGAAAGTTGCTTATTTTCGTACATCTTTTGACATCGTCAATGTTGACAGTATACATAATGTGGAACGTGAAGCTGAAAACAGCGAATGGAAAACTAGTGGCACTTTGATAATTCAAAAACTTCTTTGATTACATACATATAAATATGTAAGTCACGGATGGATGCATTTAATTTCGTGGTCCGCAGGTTTTGACGACTAAAAATTCGCAATGGTTAATATGTGCATTTTATACGCCATATTGAATTCAGATATTTTATATACAGTAGCGTCGCTAGGCTCGTGCGGGGAGTGCGGTCTGCACCGAGTGACACCAAATTGTTCAAATTGCAAAACGTTAATTCGACATATTCGTTGTATGACAATTTCTGTATATATACAGCTTTATGTATATATACAGCTACCGCGAAATACGTCTGGTGCAGCTATATAGCCAGCAGCATAGCTCGGTCGTTAAGCTTCTGTTTAGCATCGAGAGGTGCCGGGTTCGATCCCTGGGTCCGGGCCTCGAATGAAAATGAATTTTTCAAAGTATGCTGTTGGTTAGACCTGGATTTGTGACTTCAGGTTGATCGTTTCCTATCAGAGTTTGCCAATTTTCTCTGATTTCATTTTTGAAACGGTTCCCGGAAAAAAAATTGGCTAAAAATCCCTCCTTTATGATATGTCACCTATAATTTGTTATTAATTAATGTGCAATAAATAAGTTTGTGTACAAATTAATAGATGTCTCATTGATTTGCGAGTTTTACAGTGTCTCGTAATTCAGTGATTTATATAAAAATGCTGAATTGTAATTTGTAAAATTTGTAATTGGCCAGGAAAGCGCATTGGGGTTTGCCTGTAAGGCGTTCTTGGTATAATAAAATATACATAGCATCAAATAGACATGAGTCATACTTGGCTTTTTGAATTCCTGATAAATCAGTGTATGTACTTATAGGTAAGAAGGTAAACTGTTCAGTGTTCAATGAGACGGAGACACAATCCAGAAATAACGTGTGAACTTAGCTTCTATTTTGGCGCTTCTCTCTCGTGGGTATTAACAATTAACACATATTAATAATTATTAAAAAATATTTTTTAGGTGACACCACCCAAAGCGAAGCCACTGTTATATATGTATGATATTTTTCTTTTTTTTTTTTTTCCAAAACCAGACGTTGATGTATCAACGGGCGCAACACTAGTGTATGTATCCTTAATTAAGTGACAAGCATCCTAACCTAGCCGCCCTGAAGTAGACTTTATACGAACAATGCACATTTACATTGACTTTGTTCCTTTTATAACTAAAACGTAGATTTAGTTATCCAATCTTTTTACACTTTTAGAAGGTGCGATCTAATCCTAATGCGCGCAAATGAAACAAAGCCACTTGACGCCATTATTGTCGCTAACAATGAAACAAACTACAAATAATAAATAAATTCAATCTGCACTTTGAGCACAGCGCAACATTCGTTAGCAGCACATTCATTGCAAAAGCAACACGTCACAACTTTTTCAAATTTGCTTTTTTTTACTGTTTTGGTTCACTGTGTTGTTAAGAGTTGTCAAAACGTCAAATCGATATTAAACACATTTTTATTAATACGAATCGAACGGGGCAAAGGCCCAAATAGTAGACCTTGTGACGTCACTGGCGATACTTTAAAGTGTCAAAATTGTCTCAAATATGTTTAAAATGATCTAAATTGCAAGTGATTAATAGCAAAAAGCAGATTACGATTGACGTATTATGTATTTAGCTTCAAATTGAACCGTGCCCACTCCATATTAGTACACTTGGCTCAGCCTAGCACAGGTTCAGCACAGACAAAACGTCTAACGACAGAAAGTCTACGACAAAATGATCACGCGACTATATGGTGACGGACAAAATGTTTACGCGTATTTTTCGTAGCCATTTAGTTATGTTATCAATTTGTCGTAGACGTTGTGTCGTTAGAAGTTTTGTCCGCAGACGTTTTGTTACGACCGGACTTCGGCGGCCAGGATGCTTTTACCCACAAAAAAATGATTCACTATTGTTAATTACTATTGTCAACCTTTTTTTTGCTCTCTTGCTTTGAACGACAATAGTAACTGACAATATAGAACCATTTTCTGTGGGTAAAGGCATCCTGACCGCAGAAGTCTGATTATGACACCCTAGCACAAGCAACTAGAAATTATACACGATGCAGGACAGGCAGGGGAGTAAATAATATTAAATGATGATTAACAAGATGCCACACAAGTTAAGCCGTTTTGACGTTTCGACAGTTGTGGGGGGGAGGCGACTTAAATGAGTAGATTGCACGCGAATATGTTTGCATTGACACTTCGCCTTAACTGACGACTTATCAAAAGTTATTAAACTAGAAATGCTTCTTTTTTCATAATGATGAACTTGGCCTTGATGAACACTGTTAATTGAAATCTAATGTATAATTTCGAAAGAGATTTTGTATGTGAGGTTTGGGTGGTAGAAAGAGGATCCAGATTCCTTTTTCAGTTTCGGATCTGGATTCCTGTTTCAGTTCCAGATGCCGATTCTTTTTTCAGTACTGGATCCCGATTCCTTTTTCAGTTCCAGACCCCGATTTATTTTGCAGTTCCGGATCCGGATTCCTTTTTCAGTTCCGGATTAAGATTATTTTTTCGGTTCTGATTCTCTTATATATATAAAAAAAAAACTATTCTTTGTGTGTGTGTAATTACATAGTTTCTGATTAGCTGTCGTTAAATATTACTTTTTTCGGTTTAGCGGTTTTTATTACAAATACCGTGCGAAGCCTGGTAAAACCACTAGTATATTATATTTTAAAATTGTGTGTATAAGTATCTATGTATGTTTATTTGAAAATACAACACAAATCGATCGGAAATCATATCAAATTCTATACTTAGTTTCAGTTTTGTTGGCAGAACGCAAACTCTATATCCCGACTCATATTGGTTAAAACTTCTTTGCTGACCAATACGAATCGTGTATTTTTCTTCCCACTGGCAATTCAACTGAAATTGAGTATAGACAAAACTATATATGTATTACATATATTTTTGAAGTTATATACATCACAATTGCAAAAAAGAAAAGCGTGTCAATGCCGCAAATTGTACCAGTACTGCCAACGGTAACAAAATCGAACATTGGACGATCGAACTTTGTAAACCATGCGTTTAACTTTAACATTGGTTCTTTTCAATGTGATCCACGTTGGATTGTTTTAGCTTAAGAGTTTGCGTTGATTGATCGCACTCCATTACATGGAATGACGTACATTTGCGTATTCCGCGCACGTTCGTGCTGGCGCGCAAAGTTAACACAGTAAAGGCAGCCGCGCCGTGTCGTGTCGACGTTAATTGTTGACCAGCAAACAGTTCGATTGATACAAGCAGTTGACAATTGACGTTAATTCACACAGACCAGATCACATCACATATTGACATACGCACCAATTCACATGAAACGGTGCAACACAAACGCTAAACAATTGCATCATTTTCCCCTTTAAAGGTACTTAATTGCCCATTTAAACCAATTATCCCCCATTTTTAATTGAAACTTAGTGTTACAACGGCTTAAGTCAATATACATACTTCAAAAAGGATCCAATACGAATAACGAATACACTTATCAGTCGATGTATACGTAAAGTGACCATACGTCCCGTTTTGAACGGGACCGCCTCGTTTTTAGGTAGCCTGTCCCGTTGTCCCCAAGCACAGCTTCGGGACGTCGAAATGTCCCGTTTTCAAAAACCCGAATTCGATACCCGACTATAGATTCCTATATTCATTTTGAACAGGAAATTGACAGATTTTGAGACATCGACCGAACAACACCAAGATATAGAAAAATCGCGCGATTTAAAAAACACATATATCACCGAATCTCGAGCCAATCAACATTTTTTATTACCAGATTCATGATTACTGGGCATACATCTATAAGAAAAGTCATATCTCGCCTCTGAGCCATTTTTCGTATCGAACAGTGTTATTGAATACATTTTATGCCTGCCCGGAACTTTTCACAGATGAACAAGTTGTGGACGACCGAAAAAACGCAATTGCAAGTCGCAGTTTTTAAAGCGATGCTGTTAATTAAAATCAATTTTAAAAACTGTCACATAGCCCTATATGCAGATGATACAGCTTGCTTCACAAGTAGCAAAAAACCAGACACTATTCTTAAAAATCTTGAATTTGCAATTAAAACAATGACTGAACACTTCACTAAGTGGAAAATTCAAATTAATCAAACCAAAACAGACGCCATATTCTTTAGTGTTAGAAAACATAAGCCAAGTTCAGATCTGAAAATCCCCTCTGGAGAAAGTCTGAAATGGCAGTCAGTAATAAAATATTTAGGAGTAACGTTTGATAAAAGAATGAGATGGGCACCTCACATTGAGGCAGCGAAATGCAAGGCGATGCGGGGTATATCCTCAATATATCCAATATTTAATCGCCATAGTTCTTTATCAACGCTAAATAAAATAAAATTATATAGCGCGCTCATATTACCATTCTTAACCTATGCTTCACCTGTATGGAATAACGCCTCGAATACTAACCTTTCCAAGCTCCAAGTAATACAAAATAAATCCCTTAAAATAATTTATAATACACCCATATATACTAACCTGAAAAAACTGCATGCTATATATAATATTCCGTTTGTTACAGACATTACTAACAAACTAACCAGTAGATTCTATGAAAGAATCACTAATAACCATACTAACACACTTGTGAAGAGTCTCGGTGATTACAACAAAATGTCTATACCCTTCAGGTACAAACACAGATTACCTAAACACAATCTGCTTTAGGTCATCGACTTTAGATAGTCTTTAATTAATATTATGTATTAGATGTGTTATGAACATTTATAAGGATTGTAAATAGGTTTTTGAGCTCTTTTTCCTATTATGCTTTAGATTAACATTAGAATAATATAATACTGTGATTACTAACCAAATTAAATTAAAATTGTAAAATAGAAAATGATCAGTAGATCAGTAGCTATTAAAATAGATATAAGATGTATTGTGAACATAATTTCGTAATAATAAAAAGCATTTAAAAATCAATTTTAAGAAATCCTGCCAAAGAATTTCATTCTTATTTAAAAGCAAACCCAGTAATACTTAAGAAAATTTGTTCATCAGAAAAATATAAAACAACATAATTTTTCTATGTTTATATTATTCATTCCTGTTCTTTTTATTAATAAATAAAAACTATGAAAAATACGAATACACACATACTATTACGTACAAATTGGTAGATGTCCCGTTTTGCGGACAAAAATAAATGGTCACATTATGTATACGTGAGATTTTATATTGAATAGAATATTATAGAATTGATATTAAATAGAATGACATACATATGTAGAATATATTTGGGCGACGCCTGGTATATTCCCCAGCTTAAAACAATGCGATTCATAAATTTTGCGATGTTTAATTCATCGCAGAATGCAAAAACAGAAAAGACAATGCTTGACCCCTTCAAAGCGATCTTACACGCTTTAACCTTTCAGATATAACGTGTACACCATCGTTATAAATAGTGCATGATTTATGCACATTTCACAGAAACAGCTATAATCATTATTTTAATTGGATTATATACATAGTGTAACATGTATTTTTTTTTTTCCACCAGACTGTGATGGGTTAAGATATCAATATTTGAATGCAAACGTTCTGCTTTATGTCTTTCCAGTTATGTGTGTACATATATATGTAATAGTTGTTTGTATTAGCAGTCGCATATGGCTTTTCAGAGCTGAGCTAATGCGTCTATTTCAGCCACTGGTCTGCACTCTTTTCTGTTTTTCTTTCATTTGCATTGATCAGGTGCTGTCAACCTTACTAGCGTTTCGTTTCAGCATTAATAAATTACACAGTTTTTATTTGAAAAAGAACAAAACAAAAAGTACCGAGGGCGAGCGCGCTTATCGATTGATTTGATTGCGATAATAAATATTATATTTAGCTCAAACAGCTCAAGCATTGGTTTTGTTTTATTGATATGTCGCTTATGTAACTGGAAACATATTCTGTGTGTAATCGATGAATCTAAAAGAACTTTACGCTTTTTGGCTGCTTGTATTTACCATCTTTCCCCTAAAATACGACCTGCCCTGAAGAGTGTTCAATATAAAAAGTCTCTCAGAGCGAAATAACACAGAAAGGAACGCGGCACATGGTTTTTTTTTTTAGATACTTTTAAACATGCGAAAAAAATGTGGCATGCCTTGCACATATTCATGGCACGCCCAGCACACACCGTTCCAAAATCACTCCCTGGAGTGTTTACGGTAAAATTGTATCCTTGCTTGACAGTGATTGATAACGGTATATCCCATATTTGAAGAAATTTAGGAGAGCTCTAACAGTGGGGAGCCAAGCACGCGACGTGCCGTTCTTCTCTGTATGATTTCGCCCTTATATTACTGAGCATTTGTTATGTCCATGATGATGATCTTGTTCAGCATTATCTGATGGCAATGTATTAATTGGAAATAATTTTAAAGATTGTAACGCTTAACCCAGTCTTTTACTTAACCCTTTAAATGCTGACCAAAACCGATCGGCGTTTTGATGACAAATCCGTGGGCCTGTAAAACGCCGATAGGCGTTGTGAATTTGACATGTATAAGAGAATACTACCTGCTAAGCCTTTAAAGTTAGCATTGAAAAAAATGCATTGAACATGGGTCGTGTGATCCGTGTCATTCATTTGACAACGTTTATAAAGACTCGCTTACACCGGATTTTCTGAATTTATTATCCATGTCAACGTTTATGAACACCGGTTTACACCGGAATTTCTGAATTTATAACCATTTCAACCAGAATTTCCCGATGGAAATCCGTAACTGCTGAGTATTTTAGATTGTAACTTGGAATTTAGATTTTTAGCATTACATTTTAACAACAATGAAGAAGATGGAACTAGTTTTGGAAAAATACATTCATTGATTGACTTATTTTGTTTATTTTATATTGTAGCAAGATATATTAGAGAGTCTAAACACACATTTACAAAACTCGAAATCCTCGGCGGTAGTTATCTAGGGTTTGTTTAGATTAGCTGCAATTTTTATACTTGCTTTCTTTTGAATTTCTAAATAATTCTAGTTGGAAATGTTGGCGAAATTTTCAGCGTGACGGGCTTTCATCAGAAAAGACGTCAGCACCCAAAGGGTTAATGAATGGAAAACTATATAAAGCACAATTTATTTATTGCTTTTATATCACGTATAGCTGAAGTACCCAAATTCACTCGAGTATGACATTTTTTTATTTGGGTCATTTGAATAATTTCCTACATATATGGAAATTATTCAAAATTTTACGCATGCTTTATTTCGCCCAACTGTGATTATAATTCAGTTGAATACGTTCAATCAACTAAACGAAACGGGCTGTTCCGATACATCCATAAATTATATCTAATATTTTTGACTCGTTTTATATCCGCCTTTTAGTTTGCGGCGCCTGCGTGCGTCGCACACATATCCTCAACATCTTACACACAATTCCTGCAACTGAACATTTGCACATTGCACGTTAGACTTGAAACAATTAAACGCAAACTTTCTATCCGCGCGGAAAATCGATTCCGGATCATTGGAACCGGCATCGAAAAGCATGAGTTGCGTTTTAAAATGAACACGCTTTTATAATACAATACGTGTCACACAATCAACACACACACACACACACGTGTTTAACATGCCACATATGTATTCCTATAAATAACGCAATTTTAACAACACCGTTGCAATGCCTACCAGGTATTTCTGAAGTCTTTGAAAGAATTGAAGCTGAAACTGTTGCTGCGGCTTTTCTTGCGACCAATGGTCCAAAAGCGCATCTTGCTGTGATTGTCGTCATCCCGAAACGGGTTCAGATGCTCTGGATAGTCGTAGATGGAAGACGTGGTCTTCCTCGTCGTCGGGAGAGCCATGCCACACTCGAAGAACTAAACACACACACACCCACAACGGTGGTTCTGCTACTTGGTAGTTTCACGCCGATATCACTCGCATATCTTATCTATTTGCTGTTTAATTTCAGTTTGCGCAAAAATTCGGGTCTAGGTGTTGAATCAACTGATGGTAAGAAACGATGCCGACGGACGCCAGGCGTCGACTGAATCATTACCATTGAGACGGCAGTTGCTGTTCTGTTCTAATGATGTAATCAGTACTGCTATTCGCCGGCTGACTGTTATTCTGATAACGCCAAAACCATATGCTTGGATTATCACAAGTGCGACTCCTTAACCCGCTTTTGTCGATTGAAACAAAGACCCACAGTTGGGTGAGTCATTTAGCGAACTTCTGAAGGTTCCGGAAACCCGTTTTCACAAATACCACACGTACTACGTTTTAGAATGATTTGAAATGGAATATTATTATTCACATATTCATTTATTACCCCCTGTTTCTATTCAGCTTTAATCTATGTATAATTACATATGGTATACCTACTATCTCAAGACACCCGAACATCGGGCTTGGAGCCAGTGACGTAACTACTATGACGCGGGGGTATGCGGTGCATGCGAGCCCTTAGGGCCGGGCCGCACCGTGCGACTTGCGAGCGACTTGGTTGAGGGCGACCAGACCAATGCATGCAGGTAGACGGGACATGCTACATCCGTCAACTTGTTTGTCGCACACATTTCCATACATTTTTTCATGTCGCGCAACTAGTCGGCCGACAAAGTTGCACGGTGCGGCCCGGCCCTTAGGGTCGGGAGGATCTCCAAATATAAATTCATATTATATGGTTCGGTGATTACTAAAGAGCGGACCCAGAGCGCGCTGTCCATTGTTCACATGTTTTAGCTTAAGGTTTGCCGAACCTTTTTTACAAAGCATTTACAATAATGGAGCAATAGATCTATGCCCAGTAAACACGAATCGTTTCCATTCTCCCATTATGAATTCCATCGATTGAAAAACTCATTGCTAACCCTTTCCAAAAGTTTTGGTATAGTCTCGATACTATTGCCGAAACTTTCTTTACTATTCTTTTTTTTTTGTATTTAACCGATTCCACTGTTCGACACGAAAAATGGTTCAGAGACGAGGTATGATTTTCTAATAGATCTATGCCCAGTAAACACGAATCTGGTAATAAAAAAATGTTGATTGGCTCGAGATTCGGAGATATGTGTTTTTTAAATCGCGCGATTTTTCTATATCTTGGTGTTGTTCGGTCGATGTCTCAAAATCTGTCAATTTCCCGTTCAAAATGAATATTGGAATATATAGTCGGGTATTTTATATTTCATTTGTAGTACTTTTCAGCTTTCAAATCTCTCTAAGTAGTCGTCCAGTTCAAATCAAAAGTCAAAAGTACGTATTTTCACTTGGGATTTTTTCCCACTGTTAATACTATTTTATATCGAGTATTTTCTATTGAAACATGTTCATTGGGAAAGTATTCTGGCCACACTATTTTTTGTTTTCTTTAAAAGGGTTAATTGGAAGCAGTGCCGGTTTTAGGGGGGGGGGGGGGTTAGGTCGGGCGGCGCCCGAGGGTGCCAAATAAGTTAGGGCGCCAAACGATCCGCCAAAAGCGCTTTAAAATTTCAAATTAGAGCGTTAAAAGCCATTAAAAATTTTAGATTAGAGCGCCAAAGGCGAAAGTTCTTTCTAAGGGTGTTTAGAAAAAATTTCCCGAGGGCGCCATCGGGTGTAAGGCCAGCACTGATTGGAAGTGTGCTGAATTTTAAATCGCCAGCTAAAAACTCGTACTATTAGTTACACGAATCTTAATTGAATTAATAGGGATAATATATTAAATTGTCTTTATATAAGAATTAAATAAAATTCCACTTCCAGTCACGAGAAAACTGGTTGACCGATTTTAGGGTGTGACCAGTTTTCTCATGACCAATTTTAGGGTGTGACCAGTTTTAGTGTGACGGGTGATCACGTGTGACCGATCTAGAGCGACCAGTTGTCCTGTGACCGGTTCACATTTGACTAGTAATCACCGAACCGATGCCGAGTACGTTTATCTATGCAAAACTTCAATTTACAACTTGGGACTATCAATTTTGGTACTTAGGGTATCTTATACCCAAAGTATTCATACAAAAATGCGAGTTTATCTGTCTGCTATGCAATTCCATAGTTTTCAATATGGCATGCAATTCACATCTTTCTAAAGGGTTTGTTTTTATAACTTTCATCTGCCCACTAGTTTATGAGATTCACTGAATACTTTGTACATATTCAGTAGATACAAATAAAATCAGTCTATTCGTGAAACGAGAAGTATTAAATACTATGTACTCTGTAGTATTTTATTGTTATTTTATATTCAGTCACAAACCAAACAATGGCGTAATGGGGGTTTTAATTTGTGAATTGAGATGTTTTGATGGAATGATTTGACCAGACGTTTGAGGTCATGTCTTAATAAATTTGTTTTCGAGTGAAAATATTTTATTCAGTTTTAAAGTATACGTTTTTTAGTTTGGTTTATACTGCTTCGTTGCGTCATGTGTACACAAGATCCAATTTACACCATTTCTATTTAATGCGGTTTCGTATTTTTTTTTTTAATTTTCTATACAAAGAATGAAATACACAAGAGAGGATTCAATCAATATGACATCAAAATTCAAGCAAGTTTAAGGTTGATGGCCTACAAAGCATTTGTCTAAAATTGCAGACTTCGTAGTACGCGGTAGGTGTGGTTTTTTTTTTTAGATAGTTATGTACAAAAAAAAACGCTGCTAGGTCAAATCTATGCCCTGGAGTCTTTTTGGTGATATTTTATATTTGTGTATTGACATAGGTTTGATAGTGATCGATAGCGGTATCCCATATTTGAAGAAATGTAGGAGAAACTTGTCGAAATAATAAGATAGTACGAATTGGCAATGATAACAAGATATGACTAACACTGTCGGAAACCACGAGCGCGTCCCGTGTCGCACTTTACCATAAATATAAATACATAGCTTAAGAGGGCTGTACACCCGAAACCTTAATTTTGTTGCCATTCCTTTCTTCGATATATATATTGAGTGAATGCGACAATATATATCAATATATATATATTGAGTGAATGCGACAGTTTCGCTTCGACCAGATAATACGCATTTTAAATCGACAAAATCGAGGTTTCGTATTCTCCTATTTTCTCCTCCAAAACTGGACCATTTTTTAAAAAAAAATCATCATCGGTATGAGAAAGATATTTTCTGTGCAAATATGCGCGTATTTTTTTTTAAATCAACAGTTAAATAAGCACGCTGTACTATTTTCGTGGGTGTAAAAAAGAGGCGATTTCATAGATGTTTGGCGGCTCCTAGCTCCTATAAAAAATAACTAATCAAAAAAATAAAACGATAGATGCATCCCAATGGTGGATATCCATAGCATATTAAAAAATAATTTCTCTAGTGCCATAATTGATGAAGGGAGAAGTGTAATACGTTTGTATGGACAAGGCGCTGGTGTCCAGCCCTCTTAAAACACGGAATAGATTTTTTATAAACTTATTAAATATTCAATCGGTTATTGGAGGGTTCCTAATCTTATCGAATTGAAACGAAAATAACAATTAAAACATTGGAAAAGGTCGAATGAAATTAAATTATGGATAAAACATTACCGTAACTAGCTTTTTAGTACTTGATAATTGATTTTTAGTTCATTTATAATTAAAACTACAAAATGTGTATCATAAATGTGAATTTCAAATACTGCGAAATGAAGCTTATAAGTAAATATTTGAATTGCTATTGCAAAAGTACCGAAACCATTCCTTATCTTGTTTCAAACTGAAACATTATCTAATGAACACAATTTCTTATCAATTCAATATATTTATATAGGCATTTAACTTTTTTCTTGTTGTAAATAAGCACATACACATACATATGTATAATGACAATAACAGGTAGACGCTATTTAATAAAAAAACATTACAATAAATGGTCTACAAATATTATGTATTATTCTGAATTCCATTTTTTAAATGCAGAATACTTTCAAAAGTTTTATTTGACTTTTAATATTTGATGATAAAGACATGCCAGAGTCATTTGTTTGTTCAAGTTTATCACAGTCACTCTGATTCGTTTGTATCTTAGATGTTAATTGTTTGCATCCACAAACATTGAAGATAAAGTACCCTAGATAAAAACAAATAACTGACGAGTGCATAACTACATAGTGCAATGAGTGGATTGCTCAATGCAAGTCACGTTAGACGATGTTCTACAATTGAAAGACCAATTACCGTTCAATGTCGTACACCGTATCCCGTTTCCCATTCATAACATCCCAGTTAAATCGTTATTTCCTCCTTTTTTTGATACTACATATATAATAATTGATCAAATATATGTATGCTTTAAATTGGTTGCTAAGGAAACGTGGTAAAATAACATTATCAATTCGAGGACGATGGCCCCTCCTCATATTGAAGCACAGACATTCTTCGGCTTAAGAACTGACATACAGTAAATTTATCTGGTGATCATTTAACGTATCAAAAGAAAAGATTTACTCATTGTGTATTAAAATTTCAGAGGAAATGCTCATTTTACAACTGATTCTGAAGTGGTCTATCCGGCTGGTGGAGTTCTGGTATTGCATGATTTCAATCAGAAATGTCAAAAGTTCATAAAACTGCCTGAAAAGCAAAATCCAATACAATCCATATCCATATCTCCGAATAAGTAAGATTATTTCGCAAATTTTTGCCATGCATTTTTATACGATATAAATTTCATATTATATTTTCAAAGGCAATTTATCCTACTGAACGAAAGGGCAAACCAGAAAGATAAAAAGCCGACGATAAAAATATACGACTTATCGACTTTGGAGCTAAAAAAGAGTTTAACAATTCCGTTTGAAGAAATTACTTGCACTCAATTTGTCGCCGTTCACTTTACTTGGGATTCCAAATATGTGGTGGCCGTCACCGGTGAACCTGACTGGATGCTCTACTATTACAATTGGGAGAGCGGTAAGATTGAAAGTCAAACTAAAGCTCAGAATCCCAACGGTCAAGGCAGAGTTACTCAAGTAAGTTGCAATCTTTACAGTTTCTGATATTGCTGAAATGTATATGAAGCTTATACTACATACCTACTGACTTAGGTGAATTGCAATCTGACGGATGCTAATGTTATTGTTATAACTGGAGCGCAGACATTTCGACTGATGAACGTATCAGAGACTGTATGGAGACAATGGGGATGGACCAAAGCTGAAAATGTAAGAATATTGAAAAATGTTTGCTTTAAAGCCATTCATTCATATGCAATTTTTTGCTAGGTAACTGCGATTTCTGTTTTATCAACATTTTCCATATAATACTATTGTATAATTGCATTAGTATAGATTCATAGATGTCTCTGTAATACATTTAAAATAAAACTCACCAAAAATAATTCATTATTGTTTAAAAGAATTTAAAGTTTTTACTTGTTATTATTTAATATGCTAATTAACAGTTGATAATTACGAGCTGCATGTGGCTCACGCCTGACAAAGTCATGTTCGGCACAAAATTCGGTGTTTTGATGATCGTTGAAAATGGAGAGCTTCGACAAAGTTGCAACTATCGAGGTGCAGAAATTTTGGAGATTTCAACAAAAAAAGACGAGTTAATAACAAAATCAATATATAAACATCCAAAGTTATACGACTGAATAATGTTGATATACTTTTTGCAGCAAAGAACTTGATACTGTTTCACAAGCGAAACAAGAGCTGGAATCATCGGAAGCCATGGAAATCAGATGTTTAACCGTATTTCCTAAAGGTTTTGCATTTTCATCGAAAAGTGGCTACGTTCACATGTTTGAAAAAGAGTCTCGTTTTAAATGGATCAAACGAAATGTTTTTAAAGTCATCGATTGCCCGTTCAGGTTATTTTTACTATTTCAAGTCTTCAATACAAATATTGATCGTTTTGCAATATGTATATATGTTATACCTAATCTAGAATTAATGAAAGAGAGAGCATAGATCTAAATTTTGTTCAACATATATCAGTTAATGATAATCAGGACACGTTGATTATTACAACACTCAAGTCTCAAATATATTATGTTAAATTATATGAAGAACATATGGATCAAGTGAGTATACATACGTTATACAAGTATGTACATCCAGATTTCAATTTTCGAGTTGTTTAACCGCCGATTTTATTCAGGTATCGGAGATTCCATTCCTTGAAATGGGCGAGAGGCTTCATCACAGTCGTATAAATGGGTTGGCAATGTGTTCATGGAAGCCAATATTTATGACTTCCGGTGAAGACGACCGAAGCATCAGGTTGTGGAATTACGAAACTATGAAATTGGAGTTTGTAAAATTCTATCACGAGAATGTAAATTGTGTATCGTTACATCCAACTGGTAGGAATGCCTATTTTTGATACAATTTTAAATGTATTAATATCTGATGAAATTAAATTAAATTTACGAATCAGGTTTGTTTGCCGTCATCGGATTTGCTGATAAGTTGAGGTATATGGTTGTTCTCATCGACGATTTGTACCAAATGAGGGAATTTTCAATAAGAAATTGCAAAGTGTGCAAATTCAGCAACAACGGACACATGTTTGCGGCCGTCGATAACATGATCATACAAGTGTTCTCGTCAATATCCTTCAATAATGTTTTTAATTTGAAGGGACACAGTGGAATTGTAAGTATAATTATTAATTCTATACCTTCGATTTAATATCACTCTGGAAAGCTTATTTTAAATAGGAGGGGGAGGTGGGGTGGTAAGACTAATTCAGCTTCATGTTGCATTAGTAAATAATTTTTTGATTTACCTTGGTACATATATATTGGAATGAACCAACTTTGAAAGTCAATTAGCAACCCCACACATGTAGTATCACAAATTTATTTAAGATACGAGCTTTATCTTGGGCCGGAAGAGACGATAAAATAGTGTCGTGCGGATCAGATGGAGCAATCTATGAGTGGTCTATGATGACGTCTCAAAGAGTCAGCGAAGTCATCATGAAGAGCAATGATTTCACTGGATGTTCAGCTACCAGGTGCGTAGACATCGTTACATTTATAAAAACCTATCCGCACTCTTTCCGTGTGGGGATGGGCCTTCACAAATGGAACGATCACTATCTAAATCTAATATATACGGTTTATAGTGATGGAAAATCATCGTACATAGTCGGAATAGACGGCGAAGTGAAAGAAGCGCGCAACGACACCGTAATAAGAAACTTGAAGATCATCGGAGTCCAGCTGGACAACATTGCGCTGGCCCACTCGGACATGATGCTGTTCGTGACCGGGGGAAAAGGTGTCGTAGTCTCGATTCAGTTTCCCCTGCTGGATAAGGCCGTGTTTAAAGAATATCGCATGCACAACAGAAACGTAACGGCGATAGCTCTGTCGTACGATGACCGCACGTTGATATCGGTGGCCGAAGATGCTACAATATGCATATGGAGGCTGGACAACAGCGAAGGGAAAGCTATCGTCCTGGGCCAAGACTTTTGCTATTCCGAGGAGATTTTAATACACAGAGACGACCTGCGGGAGAAAATAATGCAAATTACTGTAAGATCACAAATTGATGGCATACAGCGAAGAGCCAACATGCTGTGTTGTATGCAATAGCGTAGCATGTTCATTAGTGTGTTTGCTAATTTAGTTTATCAATGTATTTAGGAGTTGTCTAAACGCATCAGCGAAATGGAAACGGAGCATGCTTATCAAGTCCGGCAAATGGTCATAAAGCAGAACGAGAATCTAGTGAGCATTCACGCGAATTATTCAAACCAAATTGAAGGACTTTCAGAGAAAATTGAGGTTGTGTATGAAAGGATGGATAGTGTATTGTGTATTTTATTTATTTATTGTTTGTTAAATGTTGACTGTGTTTTAGGTGTTGGACACGAAAAATTTGCAACAAACGAACGATTTTCAAGATAATATAAATAAAATCAACAGCGACAATGACGAGGCTGTAGAAATGATGGAAGTGGATTTCAATTCAAAGCTCATATTCGAGTATTCCAAATACGAGGTACATTTGAGTGAAACATTTTTATATTTTTTAAGTAGTCTCAGTGAAAATCTCATACTTAAAACGTGATCATTGATACTGAATGCAAATCAGACAAAATCTCAAGTAGAACTTTCTCACGATCACATCGTCTATTGATACTTCGTACATACATATGTATATTGTATGTAAATATATATTAGCCAACAGTATAGCTCAGTGGTTGCGTTTATATTTAGCTCTGAGAGATAATTGGGTTTGTAAGGCAGGGAAGGTATGTTGACCGTATCCCGGCCTAACGAAACACATGTTGTGTAGTTTGTAAGAGGATCGTTTATTTTTGTTCAATTGTTACAATGGTTATTGTATGTACGAAGAGGTTGAGCTTCGGAGAAGTGAGCTGGTTGAACTCCAGAGTTTCACTCTGGTGTTGGGAGCTGGTGCGTCGCTTTATATACGTTCTGGCTTGAAGCATGCCGTGTGCAGATGCTTTGTCTTCGTTTCCAGGACACGTGTTGACCTATTTTCGAGGCGCGTGCTTTATAGCTGTGGGGTCAGCGCCAGGACGTCGTTTGTTTAAGAATGCGGTTTTCGAAGCACGTGTTTTCGGTACACGTGTGTTACAGTTTCCTGATGACATCACTGTTGGGTTTCGTTCGTTTTACGATCGAGTGATGAACTCTTTCTTCTGGAATGGTCGAAGGGGACGTTGCCCTTGAGTTATGCATGTTTGTACAGGATCGATGATGAGATCACTGGTTTTGACATTGGGGTCTTCCCGTCAAGCCTTCCTGGTATATATCTATGTACATAAAATGTCGTGAGACTTTCATTCAAAGATTTGCACTTATTGGAAAATCAAAACCAACATAGTGATTGTACACATTTGTTGTAGGAATTGAATGACAATATTTCAGAAATGAAGAATGATTATAAACATCAGTTGAAAACATTAGAGCAGAGCAAAGTGGATGCATTGAATGAACTGCAAGTGCAGTACGAAATGCAATTGAATGAAAAAAATAATATGATAAAAGAGGTATTGAAATTACATGTATGTATATTATTTCAGGACGGTTTAGATACTTTTAATTTTATAATATCGTAGTTGACTGAAAAAAATGATTTGGAACTGCGAGAGCACGAATACATAAAGCAGACCATAGAAGATGATGCCGATAGAGAAATCGTCGAATTGAAAGCAACGTATGCTTCGCAGCTGAGAGACGAGAAACACTCCAACGTTGTGTTGAAGGGAGAGACGGACGTGTTGAAAAAGAAAATCGTATTGTTGCAGACGACTATCGAGGATTACAAAATTAAAGTTGCTTTATTGAACGGTCTGTATGTTACAATATATAATATATATATATAGTGCGATTTTATAAAAGTGGGTGCGAATATTAGGCGAGGTGAAGCAGGCGAAGGATTTTGTGAAAGTCCTTGAGGCGAAGATGTCCGATTTGAGGAAGGAAATTAGCAACCGGGATAAAACTATACAGGATAAAGATAGAGACATGCAAAATGTACGTTTGGAGAATCAATCGTTGGAAAACTATAAGTTTGTTCTCAGCTTCAAATTGGACGAACTAAGCAAGCAGGTTGTTTATTGTTTATGTACGTATTTGATGTAACGTTTTTGTTTTTGATCATATGTAAGTCACTATTATGCAGACCGAGCCAAAAGATGAGGAAATTCAACAGTTGAAAATGCACATTAAGAGTTTAGAAGCGAATCTCCGCGAGCTGTTAGAAATGAAAGAACGTTCGGGTAACGAATTGTACAGGTTTTTCATTCCAAATTGACCCCTTTTCAATGTCAATTTAAAATAATGAAAAAAAGTTTTTTAAAAACATACCTCTTCTATAATTTGTATATAAAATTATTATTTTGAATAAAAACATTAATTTTATTTTACTACCGCCATCTATGTTTAAAACTAATAAACAAACGATGGATAAACGTCAACGACTATCTCGCCGGGCAGATATCAAACGCGTCTTACACGATATTTTTGCACCATCGTAATGGCGGAGGATCCATTTACTTAAATTGATGACAAAAATGAGCAATATGGCAAAGTATGAAAACGATCGGATAAGAGGCAAACTTTTTCCTGAATTGTAATCGTAAAGGAGGTATGTAATAAAAAGGGTCAATTTGAAATGAAAAAGGGTAAATTTGGAATGAAAAACCTATATTAGTCCAATTATTGGATCAATTTTTCTGATAAAATAAGATATATGTATACTTACATCTCTTTGTAGATGTAGAAATCACTGGATTGAAGGAAAAACTATGGGCGAATCAATCGGACAAAAACAAACAATCAGAAGAAATATACGACCTGAAAACGACGCTCAAAAGAATCCATGATGAAATCGCCGAGCTCTCACTGGATATTCAAAATCCGGCAAAATTGAAAACAGCCGTTAAAGTATATATACATACATATGTTGTTGAAATGTTCGTGGCAATATTTACGGGAATTAAAAGCCGATGATCATTGCAGGAATTGTTACAATACAAATGCGATGGTATTCTGACGAATAAATCGGAAAGATCTTTAGGTATAGTAGAATACAAAGAATCAAAACAATCATACGAGAATCAAATAAGCTGTCTCATGCAAAAATTGGAATGCGTCACTCTGAAGTCGAAAAAAGATGCTGTGAAATTAATGGAGGTGTGAATTTTTATTTTATTTTTATTTTCATGCATATTTTTGGTAATGGCAACTGAACGTGTTCTGTTGTGACAGGACAACAGCGAACTGCTGAATAAGATTAATGTGTTTCGAAACGAGTTGAAAGACTCGAACGAGCAGTGTAAGAAGTTGAAGACTTTGCTCGGTCTGCCGGCAGCTCGGGTCAATCCAAGCAAAGCCCGGCTGATGATCGACAAAGCTTGCACCGACTATGAATCCATAGAGAGGGAATTCAATTTGAAAATTCAGGTATTTAAATATCATATATGAGTATTTAAGCTTGCTTTTGCTGCGTCATAATTAAAGGCATTACTTAACCCTTTGAATGCTGACCAACAAGTTTATGAGCCTGAAATAGGCGTTGTATTTTGAGTTTGTAAAAAATAAACAAGAATACTACCCGCTAAGCCTTTCCAGGTAGCATTGAAAAAAATGTCGTTTAATCTGTGTCAATGTTTATAAACATTGGTTTACATCGGAATTTCTGAATTTATAACCATAGCAGAATTTCCCGATGGAAATATAACATTGTAACAACAATGAAGAAAATGGAACTAGTTTTGGAAGAATTCATTCATCAATAGACTTGTTTTGTTTATTTTATATTGTTGCAAGATATATTAGAGTCTGAACACACCTTTACAAAACTCGAAATCCTCGGCGGTAGTTATCTAGGGTTTGTTTGGATTAGCTGCAATTTTTATATCTGCTTTCTATATCTAAATAGTTCTAGTTGGAAATGTTGGCGAAATTTTCAGTGTGGCGGGCTTTCGACAGAAAAGACGTCAGCAATCAAAGGGTTAAAGGTGGATATTCACGTTGACTAAAAAAACTGTAAATCACTGCATATATTTTCATATGGGAATAAAATATTGACCAACTCCGTTGAATTATTATTAAAATATAGAAATTTTGATTATAATTATAGAATGTATTTGATATTTTCCAGGAAAAAGACCGCATAATTAGACAGCTGAAGACTGAAAATGAAGAATTGTTAAAAATGAACGAGACAAATTGATTTTTTAGTCAATATTTTACTTTCAATACACATGGAACATTGGTCGACAAAAATAAAATTATTGAAAAATGTAACAAAAGAATTAAATGTTTATTCAAACGAAAATAAAAAAATACGCGATAACAAAACATCTTAACAGTTAAATACTCATTTCGATCGATTAAAAAGAATGTATAAATTAAGTAGAAAACGTTTCATTGACTAATATAAAAAAATAGATGCATCTATTAAACGTATCGTACGAATATTTCGACTATGTGAGTTAAATGAGAAACGGGAGGATGGCTTTCCGTCCCTTGGGATAGTTTGGAAATTCCTTTTTGTAATTTCTATGCTTGCCGATGGCCCAGACCGTCATCTGGTACAGACCGGCCAGAGCGAATACGCCGGCTGAAAATATCAAAACATAAAAATCATCCATCTATGTATTACACACAATTAGACACGAACATAATGGCAAATTATATTACCCGGGATGCACTGGGTCATCAGAGTGAACGAAGCCCACGCTCCGAATTCGTACGTGTAATTTGGACAGGAGACAAAGTTCTGCAAGGACGTCAGCGGATTGCCGTTGGGCACGGGAATGCGACGAACGTTGGAGCCCGCAGGACGCAAGTTCCTCAGCAGCAGATGGATACTCAAGTTACCCAACTCGCACACCTTTACAACAAGTCACAATGTATCACTTAATATTAGTACACGACATAAATGTAGAGTTGGAATTGAACGAAAGGCTGATGGCTGAGAAAGAGTATGTTATGACTGACTGTGTGGTGAGGGATGAAAGGGACAGAGACGTTACCGCCAGTAGCAGTTAGACCTGTACTCCGAGCGGTCGGTCGTCAAACCACCGCATGTACATATCATCATCCGTAATAAACAACATGACTGAAAAAGCACGTGTTTGGTCTTCACCTCGCCCGCCACAAACCCAACCGTGGTCCTGAACAGCGTCATCTCTCAGGATTTATACCACATAAATATATAATGTAAGGTAATTTATAGGCACGCGCGCGCATTACACACTCGCCGATCCAACCCATTCGAAATGATGAATGAATGTGTGTGTTTGTCTTCGCGGATGTGTGTATCTGTGTACGATCCGCTCAGCGCATCTGACGCTGACGTCACCCGTTCCAAGTCAGGTACTCAATATCAGGAGCACATGTCAGACGCTTCACACCCCCCCCCACTTCCCCGCTACCTTGCGTCTCCTCAACACGATCGATCGTCACGTCACATCCCTATGCATAACATTTTTTTGAAATCTCCATATTTGTCGATGCATCGCACATACCCAAAAACATACATCGCGTTCGTTTTTATATATATTATATACTAGCTGTATTACCCGGCTTCGCTCGGTATTTGTAATATTATAAACCGATTAAACATGACTAATCTAATAGTAAACATTTTATTAAATTTATTTGAATACTTATTTGTTTTTTTTATTAAATTGACTGTCACGAACAAACAAACATGTATAGTAAGTCTCTTATAAAACATTATATGTACACCCCCGGGGTCTGCGCCCCCTAGGGGGAGAAGCCCTAGGGCTTCACCCTCGGCGCCTACGCCCCCGGGAACTTTGAATCGGAAAAAAGCGAATTATTTGTTCGATGACGTCAGAACAATAGACTGTCGACTATTAATTAAATTGACGAAAAATACGTACATACGAACAAACTTTAGTGTTTTATATGTTAGATTATAGTGCGAAAATATCCAGCTGTGCTTGGGTTAAAATCCACAATTGAGTAAACCGAACACGAAATAACGGATCAACGAAAATTGCAGACTATGTAAGATTTTCAGTTTATATTGACCACATTTTGATCATTAAAATTTGTCACACTACGTTGTAACCCCTCTCCCTGGACGTAACTTCCTGGGCGCTAACCCGCCCCAGACGCTGTCTTCTTCGTCTAAGTTTCAAGGGACAAGGTCGAGCCAGCTCTCCCTGTCCCACGCAGTTCCATCCAGATCGTCACCTGAGGCAGTGGAGATCACATCTCCTGCCCCCGTCTCTTCTACGCAGCCTTCAAACCATGTGCGGTTTGATTTATCAGTGATAGCCACGGCTCCTGAAAGCTCCCGACATCGTCATACACAGCTGTTCGCCGAACAGCCAGAAGCATCTACGCTAGAAGAAGGACCTCGTTACCTGATAGCCAGCTAGTACAGCTGTGCTACATTTAGACGATAAGCATACAACCAAGAGAACTCTGCGATCCCACGTTTTCGCCCTTCGCGCTCTCAACGTGGGAGCCATTTTAAGCGCGAAAAGGTGGCAATTTCTACAGTAGTCTATCAAACTTATTTTCTACCTATCCAGTGTCACTCCAGATCTAGATCTATCCCAGATCGTACCTTTCCTTATCTTGCTGGTAACTCTTTATTGAACTGGATCGATTCTACTGTTGATCTTGGGGTTGCATTTCAGAGTGACCTAAATTTCTCTGATCATATATAGACTCTGTGTGTTGCTCTGCCTCACGAATGCTTGGGTTTGTCTTTCGTAATTCTCGACACTACCGTAATCCCACTATTTAGAGGCTGCCGTACAATGCTCTAGTTAGGAGTATCTTGGAATACGCCTCTACGATCTGGAATCCTTCCACTAAATCTCTATCTATGAAACTTGAACTTATCCAAAGACGCTTTCTTCGACTGCTTTATAAGCAGCAATATGGGATTTACCCATATTTATTTCCTTCACAATTCGTCATGGGTATTGTCGGCTACACGTCTTCTCTTGAACACAGGAGGAGTGTTGCCCTCATCAAGTTCTTGTTTCCCATATTTAGAGGCTATATCTCCTGTCTGTCTATCCTGGCTGAGTTGGGGCTTCATGCTCCGGAGAGTGTGATATGGACCCGCCAACTGGCTAGAACTGTGGCTTTTAGTTATTCTCCCATTCCTCGTGGCCTCCGTTTCTTAAATTCACTGGATGGTGCTATTGACATTTGTCACATCTCTCGTCATTTTCTGCACCACTTCCTAAGTTACGGAAGTCGCGACCATTTAGAAAGGTTGAGTTAGTTTGTTTAGTTATGAATTTTTTTATGTCGTGTTTGTTTATTTGTCTTTTCTTTATGTAAGTATTTTTAATTGTAAAATTTCATGCACTTTTTTCCTTTTGTCCTTTCTTAATCTTTTTAGCACACTCGTCGCTTTGGAGCAATCTGTTAGACGAGTGTGCTTGATTAATTGATGATGTATAATAAAATAAAAATATACATAGCATTCTTTTGCTTGTCCGATATGTAAATGGTTTTAGAAGTTGTTTATATACAAATTTTAACCCAAGCAGAATTGGATATTTTCTTTCATTTGGAGCAGTTCCTCAAACGCTTTGAAGTTCGTTCTGAAATAAATATACGCATATACGAATTCCGACCATAGTCGGAAACTCACAGTGAATCCAGCCAATCCGATGAAGAATTGCAACGTTGACGGAGGAGTGAAGAGTGGATGGTTGACGTGATAGGCGACGTACAAAGCAAACAGCCAATAGTAAGAGCAATTTTTGAAGAGGTTCCGTATCGGCATAGTCGAATGAGAGAATCGGTGCACGAACAGAGTCTCCAACAGTCTCTTCGCATAGTGAACACTCCAACAGACGGCAGCCACGCTGAAAATCATAACAGTATTTTTTACATAGTCGGCTGAACTATCGGCGCTTATCGCTATATATTATACATTCAAATTCGACGTGGGAAATGTGACTTTTTATTTTATTATTCACACGGTGTAAAGTTCACGATTTTAATCAAGGCAATGACATTCAAGGTTCTGCAATAAATATACCGTACTGTCTGTAATAAAGCGGTCGATAAAAACAACGCTATCAGTGCTATATATTATACAATAATCCAAATATAGATAAGTTCCAAATATAAGTTTAAATGTGTATATTTTTTTTCTTTATCATGTACATGGTAACAATATGTTAGACGAAGTTTTGTGATCATGCGAAAATTCCAACTCGAGATTTTGACCGATTCGAACTCAGAATCGATCACTGATCACGTTTTCATGATCTAGAAAAAATTTGTGTGTCTGTGTATTTTTTGAACACCGTTAGTCCAATCGAACTGAAACTTAGTATCGATTACTGAAATTCTTATCGATACGACGTAAGTATCTCCCAAGCCGTTAATTGAATCGGATTGAAAATTTTGTACATGTAATATAAATTATAAATTGTATACCCCAATATTTTTTTAATATTTTTTCCTAAACCGGAAGTAGTACTTTAACTCTAGAAAATCGAGGTTTTTTATGTTTTCTTCGGAAAATTTTTAGTTTATTGAACTGAAATTTCATATCTAGAAGTTTAAGTGTAATACCAAGTTATGTATAAATTTTGGTAAGCATCCGTCGACCAGAAGTGGCAGTTTACTCTTGTTCGATTTTTCTTCCACTATTTCTTTCAACCCCTTAAACATGTGTGCTCTTCACGAAAAACTTCAAGTATAATACTTGTATCAATGTGATGAAAATAAAAAAAAATCGCTAAATATAATAAACCAGAAGTGGGATTTTTCCCTCTTAGAAAGGTCAAAAATGTTGTGGCCACTATTCTTTCCACACCTCTGAGCGTATCGAGCTCAAAATTTATATTTGTATTCTTTACGTACTAACTTCAGAGCTGATAATGTTTCGGTCGTAATTCATTCTATTTTCTTGATATTTAATGTGTATCAAAATCGATCAAAATCCGACAGCCGGGAGTTGAAATTTTGTCTTATGTAAGTTTCCCCACATTTCTTTCTCATAATCGGTACGTGTGAACGTGTATGTATGTTTAATTATCGAATTATGTTTTTCTCGACCTTCCTATATTCCTCAAATACATTGGTTTGGTCACATCCGAATCTTTTGAACATATACCTGGCGACTGTACTGACGGTGTTTTCCGAAGTGCCGTAGAACAGCCACGGTCTAGTGTAAAGCCAAAGGTAGACGCCCAACGGGCCGGCGTACTCTACGATGAACACCATCTTCCAAGAGATCTGCGGTCCCAGATCCTTCACGTATAGTTTGCCTCCGCCGGAGATGGACAGGGATTTGAGGGTCGAATCGTCCGATACATTTTTGCCCTTGGCTTCGAGACGGATCGACTGGCGGTCGGGATACAAGCTTTTTTTCAACACCTGTATCGCCTTCTTGACATCTTTGATTTTGGTCTCGGAAGTGGCCTGAATGCGACCGATGGATTTGGAGCCGACCGCGCTTAAAATTTCGATCTGGAAATACCAACAATTGGAATACATCATACATACACACATCGAGAGGGTCAAAATGAAACGGCCCCCGTAAAATAAGATCATAAAATAATCGTCATAATTTTAATAGTGAAAATAATTTTTTATAGAATAAATATATATATGCATATATGTAAATAAAAACATAGCTCAAAATTAAATTGTTTGATTAGATATAATCAGGTTGGATATAATAGTTTTTTATTGGACTTTGATTAGTATATAACAAAAATATATTTCATGTTGTATATTCGAACTTTTCTTGGGCCATTTTTTGCCTGGAATTATTAAATTATATCCATGTATAATTATACATGGATATAATTTCTATGCAATTTGCATATAATGATTGACCTTTAACCGGTGGCGTTTTCCTCAAATGATGACTTGAATGTTTTTTTGATGAAATTGAAAGATATACAAAACCCCTTATCAATATTCCATTCTGTCTGTTTTATTTCCATGAGATTCAATTAAAACTTTTCGCTTTCTCATCTATCAGCGTACCTATGTATATATACAGTTATAAATGCAAATGAGGCCCATTTGCCGGCGACTTACACACTTACACACGACAAGTGGACATTGATGTGAGCATTGTGGTGCATATTTGACATTTTACCTCGATAT
Source organism: Arctopsyche grandis (assembly GCF_051622035.1). NCBI lineage: Eukaryota > Metazoa > Arthropoda > Insecta > Trichoptera > Hydropsychidae > Arctopsyche > Arctopsyche grandis. Next base: position 2,124,353 of record NC_135360.1, on the reverse strand, counting down.
ATTTTGAAACGTACAGAAGTACACGAACGTGATAAATGGTATTGTATTTACACTCGTACGGTACGAAGATCAAGAGGAAAACAGGTTTGGAGGTTGGGTCGATTTTAAGCCGGAAGTGGAGGATCGAGACGAGTCGATCTTCTGTTAGCGACGACGATGATGGTGATGGTGATGATGATAACGATGAGAGTAGAATATTGAATTTGAGAGTAGAATACTTGCCTCCATGTTCGCCACAGCAACCGACCGACCAGCCGCAACGACACTTCGTCGAAGACTGGCGTTTCTGAACCGACCGCGTCTATTTCCAACCGTAGCTACTCGAATTACGTCCATGCACATTTTGACACAACTACTATAGAAATTGTAACTGCTTGAAAGTAGACTGGACGATATTTATTTATTGAAATCGGCACACATACATGTATGTGGTCTCCTTCATGGGCCCGAATGTGAAACGCCCGAAAACGCAAAGGTCGAAAATCGAAAGATAAAAAAAAGGGTGCATGGTAAACGGTACATACTCACTTAATTTGCGCGAGCAGGATACAACAGGAACAAGAGTGTAGGAATCTCGTCACCGCAATCGAAACATCTATTGCGACGGAGAATACATTTCTCACGCTCAACCATTGACGTCATCTCGAGTCGAGAAACTTCCACCCCAACAAATCAAGCAGAACGACGCGAAGTCGAAGAACACTTGCACCCATTAAAGTGAACAAATAACAACTACATTGTAACCCATTGAACAAACATCCAGACGGGAACTGGAACAAAGGACGATAAAAACTAAATCGAGTGGAACGACGCCACATATTCGAGAATATTCCACATTCCTCGCATAACTTGCACACGTAAACACCACCTGCGGTTCTCAGAATCAATCGCCAGTAAACAAGTCACGTGGATCCCCAAAAACAATATAAAAGGAGATCCAACCCAGACAACTTCAGCCAACAGGCAGCAGCCACCACGACAGCAGTCGACATCCAGCATCTGACCAGCTACACTACCCTACAATGTAAGAACGTTTGCAACTCAGTCGGATCCAGAGCAACGACACATTGCAGATCCAGCAGCCATCACGACACCAAGTCAAAAGCCAATAGCCGCTTCGAGAAAACTTCCTCAAATATTCTAATACACTTGTACAATATTTAGGCAAACAATAAAACAAGCACAACAGTGTTTCGTTAGGCTGGGATACGGTCAACACTTCCTACCCCGCTTACAAGAGGAACAGGCTTTTCCTTTCGTATTAATGTGCGCGCGCGCCGTTTACCTTAAGATTGTAGCGGTACGTGACGATTGGGCGCCCAGGACGATTGGGCGATCAGTGTTACTCGCCACTGCGACAATTGGACGACGAGACTGGCGGACACTGCGTCAATTGGGCCCTGCGTCAATTGGGCGCCCATCGCACTGGGCGATCATCGACTGGCCGACGGCGACCGGGCGACCAGGGCGCGTGGGCGACCACCGACACGGCCCGCTGGTGAAGTGGTCGCCAAGCTTACGTAAACTCTGCGTTTGCAAGGAACGACCGCGAACGGAGCGTTATAGGAATTTCCGATGCACTGACAAATATTCTACCTACATACATATGCTTTATACCGCTTTATTTTTCGTTTCAGTTTTACCAATTTTTCGTAACAACACGAATCATACTATTAATTTTTTTCGCTATATTATATTACATTTGCTGGAATTTTATATTAAACGTACTTTTATAAATACATGTGTAGCACCTTTTCACAAAAAATAATTGTAAGATGACAAATCATATGTACCTACATATTCTCCAAAATAATATAAAAGAAAAATGATCGATTGAATCTTTCGCGCAGTGCTTTTAGTTTTTTTTCAAATGGACACACTTTTTTTTCTTTTAAATGTTATATTTCAGTTTTATCAATTGGATAAATTCACACTCTATTCTCAATTTTCTCAACACTGTATTAGTTATACATAATAACAAAATATTTTCTAATAGCGATTCTCAAAGTTTTCAAGATTATATTTTTTTTCAATGATGAAATACGTTTACGAAAAAAAAGCGCATACTTAAATTCGTTCGCGGAGCTCGAATAATTTTTTTCGGCTTTTCCCATAATTAAATTATTACATCGTTTACGATTCGCAGAGGCAATTCTCGAAAAAAATAGCTTTTTAAAGTAATTTTAAACATCTCCCGTTCTATGGTTATTGTTGAAAATTACATTGAGCCACAAAAAATCACGTTTTTTAGTTACCAGAGCGGAGACTAACCAATCTTTACTAACTTTGACCCACTGAATTCGAATATGATATTGATTTTTGCTGGTTGGTGATTGTTTACGAGATATGAGCGTTTAAAAAAATGCGCGATTTTTACAGTTTTTTGGCTTTTGCGGTCTTTAACTCAAAACCTAGTATTGCTGTGCTCAAAGTGAGTATTGGAATCAATAGTCAGATGTTTTTCCTATTGATTGTGATATTGCATTGCTTTAAAATACTTATAATTAATTGTCTAGCGAATTTTAAAAGTCAAAAAAATATTTTTTTTACGGATTTTTTCTCCGTGCTATTTTGCATTTATTTGGCAATTTTTTTATTTCACCTCGTTTATAAGGATTGGTTTTCTATTTCAATATTTTTTATTTTTATCTAAACGTACTAACTCGAGCGGTAATTGCAATTTAAATGCTTTCGTTTTTGTTGCTCAGTGTTATTATAGTCACATTAAAATCTATATGATAGTTTATAGTAATTAAGGCTCATTTCGTTTATCAATAATTTAATAAGGTATATTTTTACTAATTAATATCTTTCGCTTTTGTAAATTCGAAACATACATACATATGTATAACGAATTATGTTTACATCTATAACTGTCATCCAGCGCTCATCTGTTCATCTAATGTATAATTTCTTTAATAATATTTTATGCGTATAAAATATTACAAAGACCTTACAAGAAATTATATATTTTCAAATATTTGGACCGAATGAACGAACTCATTCAAAACGTTTTTTTTTTACTATGAGTGGCAGTTTTATTGCCTAAAGATAAATAATACCGCGTCTCATAGGCTAGGCTAGAGATGCTCTGCAAGTCATTTTGATAAAAGAGTTCTCAAAACGACTTTTGACAACTGTTTCTCGAACTACTTTTTTTCTTGATTGTTTTACATGACATGTTATACATACATACATATGTAAGGTTTTTCAACGGGTTTTTGCGGTATCATAAATTCATGGCCCTCAAATTTGGTTTAAAATAATGCAATGACGTAAATGATTTTATACCCTTTATCCTTTTATTAAATTCAAATTATTCTGAAATGGTTTTCATCGTTTTTTCAAAACCTCTCCGATAAAATAAACGTTTTTTATTCCAAAAAAAATGGCAAAGTTTCAAAGCGATCGGAAAAGTTTTAGGAGGTTTGTCCAAAACTAAGATAAACCTTGTAATTTTCAAATGTTATAATTAGCATGGAAATAATTTTTTCAATGTATGTATGTGTGTGTTGTATGAATGTACATACATATGTACATATGTTATTTTGAAAATTTTCAATTTAATATTTATTTTCATTATTCATCAATGAAAAGTAAATCAAAAAACTTTATTAATACTATGATTTGATGAATATACTAAATACTGGCGATTCTAGAATTGATCTAATGTTGAGAGTTACAAATTTTACACGTTTTGGATTTTCGTAAGATTAAAAATAAGCACCAATCACACGGTTGATCCCATATTTTTTAAGATCATCGAAAGCCGATGCAATTCGCGCTATTATATAAGTATTTATATTTTTATTTTTGAACATTTAATTTGTACGAATATTTTTTACGTAAATTTGTACGAATATCGATTTTTATATTTTCGGGGCAATGAGAGAATTTGTTCGCAGAAGGGCCAAAGAGGCATTGTATTGCATTAAGACGATTGTATCGTAAAAATATCAAATATTATGTTCTTCCCCTTTTTTTTGTCGAAGGGATCGGTACCTGAAGGGATCGGTCCAAAATATCATCTAATGTTGAATGAATCACTGTTAGAAAATATTTTGTAATTATGTATAACTATTACAGTGTAGTACAAAATTGAGAATAGGGTGTGAATTTATCCAATTGATAAAACTGAAATATAACATTTAAAAGAGAAAAAAGTGTGTCCATTTGAAAAATGTTTGCAATTTTGGGACCGACCATTTATTTCATTGTTTTGGTAGGTAATCGTAAAACCTGCTTCGAGAAGAAAAAAAAATACTGAATGAAAATCGACGGATTGATTGCAAAATTATTTAAGGCTCATTTCGTATTTACTTACCTATTATACAGTTCACATGGTTTTTAATATCTATTGCTTTTGTAAAGTAGCAACATACATACATACATATGTACATATGTACGTGTATAACGAATCATGTTTACATCTACATATGTACATATGTATAACGGTCATCCAGCACTCATCTGTTTATCTAATACAGCGGTTCAGATTTCAAATTTCCAGCAAGAAATTGTAAAAGTAAATCACTTGATCAGTGATATATTAATAATATTAATAATAATTTGAATACGATATTGAAAAAATAATATTGGAATAAATTAAAAAAGGTCGAATAAAACGGGTCGATTTATGAGTTTCTAGAATTGACTACATACCAGCAATTCTAAAATTAATTTAATGTAAATAAATAAATGTCTTTGAATACAAATTTTACATATTTTGGAATTTCGTAAGATTAGGAATAAGCATTTATTACGGTTGATCCACATTTTTTAACAAACAAACCGATGATAGTCGCTCTATTGATCGACTAAATAATAATTAAAAAACACAAATCGCAGCCGAATTGATTACAGTTATACAGGAAAAAAAATAATTACGTAGGTTAATTCTCGCTCGAATGTTTGGTGTTAGTTGGGTATGTTTTTGAGAACAATAAACTGACCATTTAAGACTCAAATTCATTGAAGTATCTACTTCAATGCTCAAATGTGATACGAAAATATCTCCCTACAATAGAAAGTTATAAAAAAAAACTCTCGAATGTTAGACAATACTTTAAACACGTTTTGTATATATTTTCCTTTTTTAATGTTAACTGTATAATTTATTTAAGTTCAGTTATTTTTTTAGTCAAATGAATGGTAAAAAAAGGAAGCAGATGATTATAATGAAAAAATTAAGGTGAAGAAATAGAGAATATTAAATTGATCACCAAAAATACAATGTCGAAAGTCAGTTTTTACGAGCCCAGCTCAAATATGCAAATTCGAAAATATGGCTGCCATATCTACGATAGAAGCTCACATGAATATGATCAATATGCTAATAAGTTACGAAATGTGTTTGATAGATTTAAAGATTTTTCAAAAATAGAGGATATAATATTATTCATGTCATTCCCATTCAATGATGAAATACAAATAGAAGAAATATCAATCAAATTAAAATAATTTTTGGATGTAGACCAAATACTAGTTGAGGATGAAATACTTAAATTAAAATGCGAAATATTTTTGAAATCAAGACCTTCCCTCAAAATAGTTATTGGAATTTACTCTGTGATGAAAAATATTTTCAGAATAATTTGAATTTAATAAAAGGATAAAGGGTATAAAATCATTTACGTCATTGCATTATTTTAAACCAAATTTGAGGGCCATGAATTTATGATACCGCAAAAACCCGTTGAAAAACCTTACATATGTATGTATGTATAACATGTCATGTAAAACAATCAAGAAAAAAAGTAGTTCGAGAAACAGTTGTCAAAAGTCGTTTTGAGAACTCTTTTATCAAAATGACTTGCAGAGCATCTCTAGCCTAGCCTATGAGACGCGGTATTATTTATCTTTAGGCAATAAAACTGCCACTCATAGTAAAAAAAAAACGTTTTGAATGAGTTCGTTCATTCGGTCCAAATATTTGAAAATATATAATTTCTTGTAAGGTCTTTGTAATATTTTATACGCATAAAATATTATTAAAGAAATTATACATTAGATGAACAGGTGAGCGCTGGATGACAGTTATAGATGTAAACATAATTCGTTATACATATGTATGTATGTTTCGAATTTACAAAAGCGAAAGATATTAATTAGTAAAAATATACCTTATTAAATTATTGATAAACGAAATGAGCCTTAATTACTATAAACTATCATATAGATTTTAATGTGACTATAATAACACTGAGCAACAAAAACGAAAGCATTTAAATTGCAATTACCGCTCGAGTTAGTACGTTTAGATAAAAATAAAAAATATTGAAATAGAAAACCAATCCTTATAAACGAGGTGAAATAAAAAAATTGCCAAATAAATGCAAAATAGCACGGAGAAAAAATCCGTAAAAAAAATATTTTTTTGACTTTTAAAATTCGCTAGACAATTAATTATAAGTATTTTAAAGCAATGCAATATCACAAATAAATAGGAAAAACATCTGACTATTGATTCCAATACTCACTTTGAGCACAGCAATACTAGGTTTTGAGTTAAAGACCGCAAAAGCCAAAAAACTGTAAAAATCGCGCATTTTTTTAAATGCTCATATCTCGTAAACAATCACCAACCAGCAAAAATCAATATCATATTCGAATTCAGTGGGTCAAAGTTAGTAAAGATTGGTTAGTCTCCGCTCTGGTAACTAAAAAACGTGATTTTTTGTGGCTCAATGTAATTTTCAACAATAACCATAGAACGGGAGATGTTTAAAATTACTTTAAAAAGCTATTTTTTTCGAGAATTGCCTCTGCGAATCGTAAACGATGTAATAATTTAATTATGGGAAAAGCCGAAAAAAATTATTCGAGCTCCGCGAACGAATTTAAGTATGCGCTTTTTTTTCGTAAACGTATTTCATCATTGAAAAAAAATATAATCTTGAAAACTTTGAGAATCGCTATTAGAAAATATTTTGTTATTATGTATAACTAATACAGTGTTGAGAAAATTGAGAATAGAGTGTGAATTTATCCAATTGATAAAACTGAAATATAACATTTAAAAGAAAAAAAAGTGTGTCCATTTGAAAAAAAACTAAAAGCACTGCGCGAAAGATTCAATCGATCATTTTTCTTTTATATTATTTTGGAGAATATGTAGGTACATATGATTTGTCATCTTACAATTATTTTTTGTGAAAAGGTGCTACACATGTATTTATAAAAGTACGTTTAATATAAAATTCCAGCAAATGTAATATAATATAGCGAAAAAAATTAATAGTATGATTCGTGTTGTTACGAAAAATTGGTAAAACTGAAACGAAAAATAAAGCGGTATAAAGCATATGTATGTAGGTAGAATATTTGTCAGTGCATCGGAAATTCCTATAACGCTCCGTTCGCGGTCGTTCCTTGCAAAACGCAGAGTTTACGTAAGCTTGGCGACCACTTCACCAGCGGGCCGTGTCGGTGGTCGCCCACGCGCCCTGGTCGCCCGGTCGCCGTCGGCCAGTCGATGATCGCCCAGTGCGATGGGCGCCCAATTGACGCAGGGCCCAATTGACGCAGTGTCCGCCAGTCTCGTCGTCCAATTGTCGCAGTGGCGAGTAACACTGATCGCCCAATCGTCCTGGGCGCCCAATCGACCGTGTCCCGATTGTAGCGGCTCTACGACATGGTCGGGTTTCGGTCACCATCCTGCGAGCTGGGACCAACTCGGCCATGTTGCTCGCTGCTGAACTACTTCTTTCCCAACCGTCATATTAAATAGTCGTGTGTACAACGCTCCGTCGTTACATTCCCTTCAACCTCCATAAGATCGTTCGATTTTCGATCTTTGCCTTCCGATATTTGCGTTTTCGGGCGTTTCACATTCGGGCCCGTGAGGTAGACCCACATGTAGGAGTCCCGATTCACCCCAATCGAAACATCTAGCCAGCAGCATAGCTCGGTCGTTAAGCTTCTGCTTAGCGTCGAGAAGGCGCCGGGTTCGATCCCAGGGCCGGGCCTCGAATGAAAATGAATTTTTCAGAGTATGCTGTTGGTTAGACCTGGATTTGTGACTTCAGGTTGATCGTTTCCTATCAGAGTTTGCCAATTTTCTCTGATTTCATTGTTGAAACGGTTCCCGGAAAAAATTGGCTAAAATCCCTCTGTGGCGGCTCGCTATACGACATGGTCGAGTTTGGTCACCTTCCTGCGAGTGGGGACCAACTCGATTGTGCTCGGAGTTAGCTACTCACTTTGCCTGCAGCTGTCATAAATAAAACACGTGCATTCAACATGCCAGTCGTCTTAAGGTCTGTTCATACCTAGTCAGCACGTACCGACTTCAGCAGGTATCCGGCCGTACGAAAAGTATTCTTTGGTACATTTTGTATGGGTATATTCATACCAACCGTCACGTTTACGCCACGGCAGGCTTTCAGCAGTACCCGACATTTCCTGTTCATACCTTACAGCAACATCCGTCAACGTATCGTATCCGTTTTTTTGGCCATCGTGGAAATATACACGCGAATTACGTGCCATGAGTCTGCCGCTTTGCTGTTTTGGACCAATTATCGATAGTGACAGTTGACAGCTGTTCAATCTTTCGACATAGTTTTGGCGCAAATATTTAATTTTTTTACGGAAAAATTTAAAAAAAATTTGTCCATCATCCACAAGCTCCTTATACAGTGTCCAAAACGCCTCCGTGCTTTTTTATTGCCTTCTTGAGCTTCTTCTTTCAACAACAGCGCGATTATACATAATTTTTCGTTCGATAAACGTCTAAACATTTTTTCTGACTTGTATTCTGACGCGTAGCTACGAATGTACGTGTATGCATTCATATTGCAAGTACTCGACAATACGACGTAAGCAATATTGCGCCGTATCGTCATGGCCTCTAATGTACAACTAAGCCGATTTTGCCTTGCACTCGAACAAATTGCTGTAAACGTGACGTGACCGCGACGTGTAGGTAGATATGAATAGAAATGTAATAAAATGACATATTTGAAACGGAGTCGTGCAGTGCTGAAGCCGTGCAGTGCTGTTAAGTATGAACAGACCTTTATTCGTTCATCCCCCATACCTCCTATACGATATGTCACCTATAATTTGTTATTAACCCTCCAGAGAAGAGAGATTTTTTTCATGAATAAAAGAATATTTCAACCATATTTCTTTGACAAATATTCATCTTAATCAAGCAAAAATAATAAAAAAAAAAAATTTATAGCGCTTTCAGGTAAAAATCCATGTAGCCATATGGCTACGCTCGTCGTTACAGGGGGCGTGTCAGTAATTCCGCGCGACAACAGATCGCAATACGCGAGACGAATATTCTGCCCTCCAAAATATTTTTAAATAAAAGAAAAAAATCCAAGATGCCTTTAATTATGTGCTTAGTCTATTTATAACCCCATATTTATTTATTTTTTCATAAAATCAATATATTTTTTTTTTATAAAATCAGTATATTTTGTCAGATACAAAATATACCTGCAAGCTAAGGGTTTGAGTAAAAACAATAATTCGGTGAATTGTTACAAACATACCACACCCCAAAACATCGGAATTTTGACCAATTTGACCAATAACAAACCCTTAAAAATAATCATTATATATGTAGGTACTTTGAAGGACCAAGGAGAAATAAAAAGCAACCATTTACATAAAAGAAAACATTTATTTAATATATATGATCTAATTCTCCATCAATCCATATGCGTGTTGTACTCGCTTCGTAGCTCGTAAATTTGTCGTTTCCTCCGACCTGTCTCCCTCTAATTCGCATTTCTGCAATTTGCAGCAAGTTGACGACGACTAAGATTATTTACAAGACCGCCATCATCTTCTTCGGCACTGTCTTCATCGGTCAATACGTTCGATTCGGGAGGACAAATAAATATATCCGTTTCCATCTCCATCTCCATATCGAGCAAATCGTCATCGTCAGTCCCAGGTTCTTCTAACAAATTTAATATGTCTCCAACAGTTAAGTCTTCATTAGATCTGAAATGGGCCCAAAAATTGGCGTTAGATTTTGTGTATATATAACAAAAAAACACCAAAAACATCGAACAGTAATCAAAATAATTTGACACGGGAAAAGACTAGCGTAGCCATATGGATACGCAAGCATTTGGGATTGAATTATAGCTATACAATACATATTTGAAAGCACCTAAGTATGTTCATTTATAGCACTACACATTGACATAATAAATGTATTCATAAAAGTAATGAAAGGCATTTAAAAGTTTAAAAATAAATGCACTTACGTTTTCGAACAGTCCATTTTTGGTTAAAAATTTCAACCGCAAATTGTAACTCCTCTCTTTGTTTCTGGTAGCTGTTCCCTCCACTGTAGCACACCAATAACTGTTAAGCGTATCCAAAGGGACAAAACTCGCGCAAAAAAAACCGTAATCAGGTATAAGTGGGGGCGCTGGGGATTTAATTTCGCCATTGCATATACTGTTGCCGTATGGCTACGTACGTACTTGGAGGGTTAATTAATGAGCAATAAATAAGTTTGTGTACACATTGGTAGATGTCTCATTGATTTGCGAGTTTTTCAGTGTCTCGTAATTCAGTGATTTATATAAAATGCTGCATTGTAATTGGCCAGGAAGGCGCAATGGGGTTTACCTGTAAGGCCTTCCTGGTATATATGTAAAATAAATAAAAATAAACCAAAGCTCAGTGTCAGAATCTCTCCGAGTGTACTTTTTGAGAAAATTGTGTGGAGGCTTGCCGAACAAACGATCTTGAGCGTTGCCACACCGGCCTTTATGCAGGGTGGCAGCACTGGGACATGCGAGTTCGGTGAGTTTGACAGACACGCTCTATCATTTCAACACCCCCGATACACCGACATCAACAATTGTTTGCAAAAAAACAATTTTCTGGTTCGAATTTGATTTGTCATTGTGACATTGTCGTTCTCCGAAACTCCACTCTCCGTACTGTTGTGCTTGTTGTGCTATTATACTGTTGTACTGTTGTACTATTGTAGTGCACACGTAGAGATGGAGTGCAGACTTTGCCTCGGCTCAGCCCCAGGAGAGGCTTTCGTCTCCATCCATGACGAACTTGCAAGTGATCCAGAGGGTTTGGTGCAACGCATTTGGACTGGCTGTCAGCTGCGGGTAAGTTCATATGATATTAATAAACTGGCCCATTGCTATTGCTGACCCTCATCTCTTAACCCTCGCAATCATTATTATCTTTGGCGTTTGCAGGTTCGAAAAGGTGACCTTCTGCCAGATATGATATGCCATTCGTGTGTCAACAATCTGGAATTGCTCGACAGCTTTCGAAACGCTTGTCGTAAGAGTGACGAAACGTCGAGGGTGAGACTGAACAAGTCTTTGGAAATCAAGCCGGAGGAAGTTCTGCTGGATGATCTGATGTGGGAAGACGTGCCGGATAGAGATTTGCCACCAAACAATGGTGAGGTAAGTTCATATGATTCGATTCCAAGCAGAACATTCATTTAACTGTAATGGTAATAAATTCACGCTTAAAATGATATCTTGACTTACTATAAAATTACAGATTTAATGTTAATTAACTAGCGTTTTGCTTATTTTGTAGATACACACAGGAGAAATTACTGCAAATGATAATTGCACACCTGAATTGAAGGATAATAGTGAAGAAGTGACACAGACAACATCCCATACTAAAAAAAAACTATACGAATGTGAATTTTGTTTAAAGCCATTCGTTCGAAAATGTCGACTTACGAGACACCTGACCTGCCACTCTGAGGAAAAACCGTTCAAATGTGATATTTGCTTAAAATCTGTCAAAACAAAGTCTTACCTCTATCAGCATATGAAAATTCACAGTGGAATAAAGCCACACAAATGTAATATTTGTTCAAGATCTTTTTGTCAGAGGAATACTCTCCGTGCACATATGATAATTCATAGTGGGTTAAAGCCACATAAATGTGACATATGTTCAAAGTCATTCGTTCAAAAATATGCCTTTGCAAGACACATGAGCCGCCACTATGGAGAAAAACTTTTCAAATGTGACATTTGCCCAAAAGCATTCAATGTGAAAGTCGACCTCTGGTCACACATGAGTATTCATAAACAGATGGAAATTCATGGTGGGGTAAAGACACATAAATGTGACGTTTGTTTAAAAAATTTTTTAACAAAACAGAGCCTTGCGCAACATTTGATTATCCACTCTGAGGAAAAATCGTTCAAATGTGATAGTTGCTTAAAATCTTTCAAAACAAAGCCTTACCTCATCAGGCATTTGAATATTCACAGTGAGATAAAGCCACACAAATGTGATATTTGTTTAAGATCTTATTGTCAGAAGCAATACCTCGTTTCACATATGAACATTCATAGTGGGCTAAACCTTTACAAATGTGATACTTGTTCGAGGTCTTTTTCTCTGAAGTCTTCCCTCATCGTACATATGATTACTCATAGTGGGTTAAAGATACACAAATGTGATATTTGTTCAAGATCTTTTGCCCTGAAGTCTTCCCTCGTAAAACATATGTACATTCATAGTGGGTTAAAGCCACACAAGTGTAATATTTGTACAAAATCTTTTTCTCTGAAATCTAGCCTCACTGTACACAAGTTAACTCATGTTGGGGTAAAGTCACACAAATGTGATATTTGTTCACAGTCATTCTTCAAAAAATATGATCTTGAAAAACATACGAGCCTCCATTATGGAGAAAAAACATTCAAATGTGATATTTGCTTCAAATCTTTCAGCACAAACTATAAACTCTCTATACATATGAAAATTCATACTGGGGTAAAGTCATACAAATGTGATATTTGTCCAAAGTCATTTATTCAGAAAGATTATCTCACGAGACACCTGAGCCGACACTCTAGAGGGAAACCGTTCCAATGTGATATTTGCCTAAAATCATTCGATGAAAAATTTGACCTCAGTTTACACATGAGTAGTCACAGTGGGGCAAGGACATACACATGTGACATTTGCTTGAAATCATTTACTTCAAAACAGAGCCTTGCGCAACATTTGATTCTCCACTCTGGGGAGAAACCGTTCAAATGTGATATTTGCTTAAAATCTTTCAGCAGAAAGACTCACCTCACTATACATAAGAATATTCATATTAATGTAAAGTCACACAAATGTGACATTTGTTCAAAGACATTCATTCAAAAGAGTCAACTTGTGCGACACTCGAGGCTCCACTCTGGGGAAAAACCGTTCAAATGTGATATTTGCTCAAGTTCTTTCAAAACAAAGTCTTACCTCAATAATCATATGGATATTCATATTGAGGTAAAGCTACACAAATGTGACATTTGTCCAAAGTCATTCGGTGGAAAACGTCAACTTGTGAGACACCTGAGTGCACACTCGGAAGAAACACCGTTCAAATGTGATATTTGCACAAAATCTTTCAGAACAAAGTCCTACCTCAATAAACATACGAAATTTCATAGCGTGGTAAATACACATACATGTGACATTTGTTCGAAATCATTTTTTACAAAACAGGACCTTGCTAAACATTTGAGTCTCCACTCTGACGAAAAGCCGTTCAAATGTGATATTTGCTCAAGTTCTTTCAAAACAAAGTCTTACCTCCTTCAGCATATGGATATGCATATTGAGGTAAAGCTACACAAATGTAACATTTGTCCAAAGTCATTCGTTCGAAAACGCCAACTTGCGAGACACCTGAGTGCACACTCGGGAGAAAAGCCGTTCAAATGTGATATTTGCATGAAATCTTTCAAAACAAAGTCTTACCTCGATGAACATACGAAATTTCACAGTGGTGTAAATACACATAAATGTGACATTTGTTTAAAATCATTTGTTACAAAAAAGTACCTTGTGAAACATTTGAGTCTCCACTCTGACGAAAAGCCGTTCAAATGTGATATTTGCTTAAAATATTTCAAAACACAGTCTTACCTCCTCAGGCATATGGATATTCACAGTGGGACAAAGTCACACCAATGTGGTATTTGTTCAAGATCTTATTCTCAGAAGCAATACCTCGTTTCACATATGAACATTCATAGTGGACTAAACCTACACAAATGTGATATTTGTTCGAGATCTTTTTCTCTGAAGTCTTCCCTCGTTGTGCATATGAATACTCATAGTGGGTTAAAGCTGCACAAATGTGATATTTGTTCAAGCTCTTTTTCCCTGAAGCGTTCCCTCGATAAACATATGAATATTCACAGTGGGCTAAAGCCACACAAATGCTCTATTTGTTTAAAATCTTTTAATCAGAAGACTTACCTCTATAAACATATGAATATTCATAAAAAGTGAACTCTCGATTATCCGAAACGAATTTTTGATATCTTCCTCCATGATCGAAGCGGTCTCATTGATTTTACTTTCTACCAAGACTTTGCTATTCCGTGTATAATCGAGTCGTCTTAGCAAGAGTTTTGAGAAGACCAGCAAGGTAAAACGGTTTCATCGATAATACGACGGCTGAATTAGACTTGTAACCAGTGGCGGCTCGTCTATATGGGCTGCGAGGCTACAGCCTCCCAGAATAATAAAAATTCATGCTATTTTTGCCGTCCATATGGGCTGCAGGGCTGCAGACCTCCCAGTATAGTATATATGCATGCTATTTTTGTCTGAATTTGATCACCAGTATGGTCAACGAGCTACTAAACCTCTAAAGAATTCTCACGAGCCGCCACTGCTTGTAACATTAGGCGGTTAAAATTTAGATATCAAAAGACCGTTGTTTGTTTTTTATATATGTAGTTACATTCAGATGGGAAGCAGCATTATCTATTAAAAATACTGCTTTCTGTGGCAACCCCTGTACTTTCGTTTCAGGAACACATTTAGTTTTGAACCAATCTTCAAAGATCTCTATCCATCCATGTTCCTTTTTGGTTATAATCATAAACAGGATCAGGATAAAATCATAATCATTTTTTGCTTTTCCTACTCGAGGGGCCCTGTGTCGGGATGCCCGACTGACTGATGTTATATTATTCTACTTAAAAATATATGTATTTATTTAATGCTAAATGTTTTTTTTATTTTTCGATCCACGCATTCTTTGTGTCCATGTGAAATCGTAACTGTTATATGTACTACACTTTCTTATTCAATTATTTAAAAAAATATCAACCAATATCAACATGGGTATTTTTCTAATAGTTCTGATAGATTCTTCGTACACTAAAAATGTGGGGATTCATGTAAGGGAAGATCGTGAAGAGGGAGAAATGATAGGCGACTTTATAGCAAGTCTTTTATTCGTTGTAATGTTTATACGGCCAATCTAACACTCCATTCGCATCAAGCATGATTCAACGACTCGCTGACACTCCGGCCAATCACAGTGGCCCGCATTCAATCGCTCTATGGGGTACCAACTGTCAATAACTAACGCTAACGTGCAACAACTATTTGACTCCACTCTTACATTAAGTAATTAAATTCCTACATCTATAAGTTTTTTTTTTAGTTTGTCATCGGGCGCAGGATTCCTCTCGGCGGACCTGGTCAGATTTCAAAAGTAATCGGAATCAGTGACCTTCCTGTACTATGTGCTGTATTAAACCCCCTCACCGAAGTGGGGGGGGGGGGTTTTAAGTTTTACGTTTCTCGTAAAAACTATGTGGTTTTCAAAGCTACACACCCTATATTTCTTATTCCTAGAATGAACTACAATAAATTTATTTTAATAGATTTTGTATGATTTAGAAATGGGGTACATCGTAAAAAAATACATTTCTACGTTCCAAAGTATGATTTAAAGGCGGTAGCGATAAATCATGTTTTTGACTGTTCGCTTGCATATTCTTGTCGAGCGATGAATCAATGCGAGAGAAAGAGACAGCTATATTTTCGTCGCTTTTGGCGCGTGGCTATTGAGTCATGCAGTCGCCTGTTGGCCTTACCTATGTATGTGCGTTTGCGTGTTGATGCTTGTGGTTATTTTTTAATACAAAAATAGTCAAAAACATGCTATAGGACTAAAACTTTTTTATGTTGATGATTAATAAGATATATGTATTGAACCCATTTGTATTGAGAAAAAGTGTATTTTGATTAAAAAATACTGGCGTCTTACCAGTGCCGGCCTTACACCCGATAGTGCCCTCGGGAAATTTTTTCTAAACACCCTTAGAAAGAACTCTCACCTTTTGGCGCTCTAATCTAAAATTTTGAATGACTTGGCGCTCTAATTTTAAATTTTAAAGCGCCTTTGGCGCATCGTTCGGCGCCCTCGAGTGCCGCCTGACCTAGCCCCCCCCTAAAACCGGCACTGGGTCTTACTCGACCCCCGTTCGGGACACTCGTTCGATCTCGACGCTCCGTCCTTCAAAGGTTAAGAAATATGGTTGAAAGGAATATTTTTTTTATAATTATATTATTACTAGTGTTCTGCCCGTTAATTTCAACGGGTGGCTTCGAAAAGGAATTGAAACACGAATAAAAATAAAGTTACAGAAATTGAAACGACTGGTTTGAATTACGTTTTGTGCATCGCCGACAGATCACAAAAAGTTCAATATCAGATGACGGTTTATGGATAAACCGTCATCTGATATTGAACCCACGGGGTTGTGTTTGTATTCTTTAGAAAAGTTGGACATGATAGAGGAGGGGTAGAAGATGTTAGATGGTGTTCAGCTATATCATCGGCTTCGAAGAAAAGTGTACACTGACTCATTATTGGATTATATATGTCGCAGTATAGAGTACACACACGTCAAACGTCAAATGTGAAAACGTAAACAAATGTCTGTTATGCTGCGTACGGACCAAACCAACGACGATTTTGGTCCAATGTTTTAACCAGCAGGATAAAACCAGTAGCGTACAAAATATCGAAATAAAAATTAAATTTAAAAATTGAAATTAAATATCAAAATTAAAAATATTATTATTATATTAAAATTAAATTCAAATATCAAAATAAAATTATAATCAATATATTAAATTTAAAATAAAATATTGAAAGTTAAAACAGAACATGCCCAATTTAAATAAATTTTCAAGATTGACCTAAAATTAGATCATCAACAATCACATACAGGTAATCCTCGACTTTTGTTTGTCGAAGATGTTTTGACTTACGAAGATACGCACTAAGATCGAAAAAAAATCAAAGAATTATTATTTTTACTTCCCCGTAATGCGCAGTTACTGAGAACATATCATGTGTTAGTATGAGTGACCGAGCGATGGTCCCAACCCGGCACGTTGTCGGTTTATCAAATGAAATTTTTTTAGTCTTCAATTGTTTCTCGTCGAAATAAATCAATTAATTAAATCCATCTCAGAGGTAAAATTTATCGGATAATGTGTGATTATTAATTTTATTTCGACGAAAGAAAAAAAACCCTTTGACAAATCACCGACATTTTTTTTGTTAAATATTTCATCGACGGCGAAACACAGTAGTATATCGTGACGACTTATAAGAAACAATAACAAGGTTTTTTTCGCTCGTAATTATAATATTTCTCTGGTTGTAATGCGTATCGTCGTAATTCAAAACATTGTTGTATTTCAAAACATCAACGATGATCTAATTTTAGCTCAATCTCGCTCGTTAGCTTAATTTTGATATTTAATTTCAATTTTTTTATTTAATTTTTATTTCGATATTTTGTACGCTACTGGTTTTAAAAGTTGGCCCAAAATCGTCGTTGGTTTGGTGCGTACGGACCATTAGTATGTGTGTGAGCTATCGACCCGACACCGGTGGCGACTAGTGGAAATAACGCAAAATCGGATGGGAAACTTAGATCCGCATCCCTGCGAGGCCCAAATGGAAAAGAGTAGATTAAAATTTCACTCATACAGTAAACGATCCTCTTAAAAATTCGACCGAGTTTCCATAGGCTGGGACACTGATCTTCCAGGATGGAAGACCAGTGTCGATGGATAATGGACCTTTCCGCATTCTAAAAATTAGTTACTAAATTAACCAAATCATCATTTTATTCATCTTTTTTCCGAATTTTAATTCTAATTCTAATTTTAGCATCCGATTAATGTTTAGTGTGGCTTTCCGACATAATCAAAAAAAAAATATATATTTGATATAATTATATTTAGTGTTTTATTTTTTTAAATGAGTTAAACAAATGAAATCAAATGGTGAAAAAATTAAAGAAAAAAAAATACTCGGACTTGTCCAGTGTCAGAATCTCTCTGAGTGTACTTATTACTAGTTACTTTTTATTACTTACAAACCTCCTTTACGTTTCACTTACGATTACAATTCAGGAAAAGATTTGCCTCTTATCCGATCGTTTTCATACTTTGCCATATTGCTCATTTTGGTCATCAATATAAGTAAATGGATCTTCCGCCATTACGATAGAGATAAAATATCGTTTAAGACGCGTTTGAAGTTTGCAAATTTCAAATCTGGGCGACGTCTATGTAGTCTTTAGTTTTATACATAGATGGCGGTAGTAAAATAAAATTATTGGTATTTTTATTACAAACTTCCTTTACGTTTCACTTCCGATTACAATTCTGGAAAAGATTTGCTTCTTATCCGATCGTTTTCATACTTTGCCATATTGCTCATTTTGGTCATCAATATAAGTAAATGGATCTTCCGCCATTACGATAGAGATAAAATATCGTTTAAGACGCGTTTGAAGTTTGCAAATTTCAAATCTGGGTGACGTCTATGTAGTCTTTAGTTTTATACATACATAGATGGCGGTAGTAAAATAAAATTATTGGTATTTTTATTACAAACCTGCTTTATGTTTCACTTACGATTACAATTCAGGAAAAGATTTGCTTCTTATCCGATCGTTTTCATACATTGCCATATTGCTCGTTTTGGTCATCAATATGTATAAGTAAATGGGGTAAACGGACTACTAGTCATATGTAAACTAGTCACAGGACAACCGGTCGCGCTAGATCGGTCACACGTGATCACCCGTCACACTAAAACTGGTCACAAGAAAACTGATTGACCAATTTTAGGGTGTGACCAGTTTTCTCGTGACCATTTTTAGTGTGACCGATCTAGAGCGACCGGTTGTCCTGTGACCGGTTCACATTTGACTGGTAATCACCGAACCGTAAATGGAGCCTCCGCCATTACGATAGAGATAAAATATCGTATAAGAAGCATATCAGGTCCGAAGATTTTTAATCTCGGTGACAGTTGGTAGTCATTAATTTTATACATAGATGGCGGTAGTATAAAAAAATATTGGTGTTTTTATTCAAAATAATAATTTTATATACAAATTATACAAGAGGTATGTTTTTAAAAAACTTTTTTTTAATTGTGTATTTCTTATTCAAAATAATAATTTTACTCTTCTCACTTCGCTTTCGATTTTTACGTCTGATTTTGTCTGACGAAATTTGGGTTCTTATCCGATCGTTTTCAAAAATTGCCATTTTGCTCAATTTGGTCATCAATATGGTTCGGTGATTACTGGTCACAAATTACTCGTCACAAAGTCACTAAAATCTCTATAACGGAACATCTGGCAGCCGAAAAGTCCATCATACTAACGATAACTATCATAGTAACGAGAACTTGAGTGCCAAATATTGTGTATTCGCGATTTTCATGGCAAAAATTGTCTTTGTGACCACTCATATGTGACGAATAGTCCAATTACCCATCAATATATGTGGAAATCAAGTCCGCCATTATGATGGTGAAAAATAATTGTAATAGACACGTTTGAAAATACTCTATTATTGAGATTACAAACAAACAATTTTCTGGATCGAAATTTAAATTGTCATCGTGACGGCTGCCCGGCTGCCACCCCAATTCGGCCGCCCGTGTGCGTTCTTCAACTTTAGCACTGTCACTTGTCGTTCCCCGAAACTCCACTCTCCAGACTGTTGTGCTTGTTGTGCTGTTGTGCTGTTATACTGTTGTACTGTTGTAGTTCACACGTAGCGATGGAGTGCAGACTTTGCCTCAGCTCAGCCCCAAGAGAGGCTTTCGTCTCCATCTATGACGAGCCTCCAGAAGATCCAGAGCGTTTGGTGCAACGCATTTGGACTTGCTGTCAGCTGCGGGTAAGTTCATATGATACTAATGAACTGGCCCATTGCTATCGCTGATCCTCATCTCTTAACCCTCGCAATCATAATCATCTTTGGCGTTTGCAGGTTCAGAAAGGTGACCTTCTGCCAGATATGATATGCCATTCGTGTGTCAACAATCTGGAATTGCTCGACAGCTTTCGAATCGTTTGTCGTAAGAGTGACGAAACGACGAGGATGAGACTGAACGAGTCTTTGGAAATCAAGCCAGAGGAAGTCCTACTGGAAAATCTGACGTGGGAAGACGAGTCGAATGGTGATTTTCCACCAAACAATGGCGAGGTAAGTTCATGTGATTCGATTCCAAGCAGAACATTCATTCAACTGTAATGGTAATAAATTCACGCTTAAAATGATATCTTGCCTTACTATAAAATTACAGATTTAATGTTAAGTAACTAGCGTTTTGCTTATTTTGTAGATACACCCAGGAGAAATTGCTTCAAACGATAACACACCAGAATTGAAGGATAATAGTGAAGAAGTGAAACAGACAACATCTCATACTAAACAAAAACTGTATGAATGTGGCATTTGTTCAAAGTCATTCGTTCAAAAATGTCAACTTGTAAAACACCTGCCCCGCCACTCTGAGGAAAAACCGTTCAAATGTGATATTTGCTTAAAATCTTTCAAGACAAAGTCTTACCTCCTTCAGCATATGAATAGTCACAGTGGGCTAAAGCCACACATATGTAATATTTGTTCAAGATCTTTTTCTCAGAAGCATTCTCTCATTGTACATAAGAAAATTCATAGTGGGTTAAAGCCACACAAATGTGACATTTGTTCAAAGTCATTTATTCAAAAATTTCAACTTGTGAGACACTCGAGCACACACTCGGAAGAAAAGCCGTTCAAATGTGATATTTGCATGAAATCTTTCAAAACAAAGTCTTACCTCGATAAACATATGAAAATTCATAGTGGGGAAAATACACATAAATGTGATATTTGTTTAAAATCATTTGTTACAAAAAACAACCTTGTGCAACATTTGAATCTCCACTCTGGGGAAAAACCGTTAAAATGTGATATTTGCTTAAAATCTTTCAAAAAAAATTCTTACCTCCTCAAGCATATGAATATTCACAGTGGGTTAAAGCTACACAAATGTGAAATTTGTTCACGATCTTACTCTAAGAAGTCTCACCTTGTTTCACATATGAATATTCATAGCAGGCTAAGCCTACACAAATGTAATATTTGTTCGAAATCTTTTTCTTGGAAGGCTTCCCTCGTTGTACATATGAACATTCATAGTGAGCTAAAGCTACACAAATGTGATATTTGTTCAAGATCTTATTCTCAGAAGTCTTACCTCGTTTCACATATGAACATTCATAGTGGGCTAAACCTACACAAATGTGATATTTGTTCGAGATCGTTTTCTCTGAAGTCTTCCCTCGTTGTGCATATGAATACTCATAGTGGGTTAAAGCCACACAAATGTGGCATTTGTTCAAGATCTTATTCTCAGAAGGCCTACCTCGGTTCACATATGAACGTTCATAGTGGGCTAAACCTACACAAATGTGATATTTGTTCGAGATCTTTTTCTCTGAAGTCTTCCCTCGTTCAACATATGTATATTCATAGTGGGCTAAAGCCACACAAATGTAATATTTGTACGAAATCTTTTTCTCAGAAATCTAACCTTGCTACACACAAGTATACTCATATTGGGCTAAAGCCATACAAATGTGACACATGTTCAAAATCTTTTTCTCTGAAATCGAACCTTACTACACACAAGTATACTCATATCGGGGTAAAGCCACACAAATGTGACATTTGTTCACAGTCATTCCTTAAAAAATATGATCTTGAAAAACACACGAGCCACCGTTGTGAAGAAAAACCTTTCAAATGTGATATTTGCTTAAAATCTTTCAATACAAAGTCTTACCTCGCTAAACATATGAATATTCATATTGGAGTAAAGCCATACAAATGTGACATTTATTCAGAAATATCATCTTGCGAAACACCTGAACCGACACTAGAGAAAAACCGTTCAAATGTGATATTTGCCTAAAATCATTCAATGAAAATTTTGACCTCAGTATTCATAGTGAGG
The DNA here is from genome assembly GCF_051622035.1 of Arctopsyche grandis. Taxonomy (NCBI): domain Eukaryota; kingdom Metazoa; phylum Arthropoda; class Insecta; order Trichoptera; family Hydropsychidae; genus Arctopsyche; species Arctopsyche grandis. The sequence continues at coordinate 2,102,245 of NC_135360.1, read as the reverse complement.
CAAACACATATACATGTGACATTTGCTTAACACTTTATTTGTTTCAAAAAATAACCTTGTGAATCATTTGATTCTCCACTCTGGGGAAAGACCGTTCGGTCTGCAAGACCTGCTTCTTGCAAACTACCATGGTTTGGCGTGCGGTCTACCCGCTTATAATAACTATTAATCACCTGACAATTATTCCATGAAATTCCCTATAAATCATACCGATCACCGATTTGTGGACGACATTAAGAAAACTCAAAAAAAAAATAATAAATCATAAATATTTACTATTAATTTATAAATGCCACAGATTGAATGTTAACAGTCACTACCAAAATTGAGCGCATATTTAAGTTTTTCAGACTAAATAAGGAATTTTACCTATTTAAACTTTTTTTTTCGCATATGTATGTTTTATTTTTAATATTTTTATACCTATATAATAATTTACGATGAGAATAAATGAAAAAATATCATTATGTAAAGTCTTTTGAATCATTGAGCGTACAAATCACTTATTTATAACCAAAAAATATAGGTCAGAGACAGACCGCAATTAAAGGCAGACGTGCGTAGAAGTGAAGCGGTAATTTTTATAATTTTGATTCTGCAAAGAAATGGACATTATGTTTAAAAAACTACAGAAGAAAGATGGCAATTTAGTGAACAGACTCGGAATACTCTTACTCCACGATAACACAAGACCATCGAACATCGAAATTCTTCCTCATCCTCCCTATTCACCAGACCTTTCTCCGACAGATTATCATTTTTTTAAACATTTGGACTCATTTTTGAAAAATAAAACGTTCACTAATGACAATGACATTATTATGACCTTCGATAACTTCGTGGCTTCTAAAAATCAAGATTTTTATAAAAATGGCATTTATTCGTTGCCAAATCGTTGGTAAAAAACTGTTGATGAAAATGGTAATTATTTTGATTAATAAATCTTTTTGTAAGAAAAAAAAATCGTATTTTTATTTTTCTTACAAAAAGATGCCTTCACGCGCATGCACAGAAGGCTTTGCGTCTGTCGCAGATATAGTACCTGCAAATAGCCAATCATTCGCAGATATAGTACCTGCAAATAGCCAATAATTTGCAGATATAGTACCTGCAAATAGCCACAACCATTTTTATATCGAGAATTTTTTTTAAAATATACGTACATATTATATTATGCAAAAAAACAATTGCTTATATATTAAATTGAGTTATGAACTTTCATAAGATCATTATTATATATGATTATTACAAATATTACAAATAATAAAATTTTTATTATATATCACAGCCGTAAAATGGTGGATCCTGAATACGCACAAATAATTAAATGATTTAAATAAGCTATTATCAAGAATATATTAAAAAAATAATGTTTTACCTTACCTGAAAAACCTGTAATCGTGGAATCGTGAATAAGAACACTGCTGAAATGAATTTATGTTCGAAAACGTTATGAACTATGAAATATTTCCATCCTTCAAAGTTATTTTTACACATCTGTTTTAGCTTAAAACAGCAAAAGCTTGTCGAACCATTGCAATTTTCGGAAACGAATTCATAACAATTTACGATGACGTTTTCTATACTTTAATACCTGAACGCTTAAAAACTACAAATTATGGAAAACTTATTTTGCCGAAATTCTGAAAGGCCTTGTGTAGGATATAGAAAATAACTTCCAATAGTATTTTATTGGTTTGTGACCTGGTCTTCGTCCATTAATAAATCTAAAAGCCACCGCTAAGTGCTGTACCTTTATTGTTGTTCAAAGAAATATACGCCTATTCCATAAGGAAGTTTGGATATACACTTTTTTTTTATCTTTTATAGAAATTTAAAATTCATAATTGTTAGTTTTGAGGAAAAAAACATAAATTAAAGAAAACATTAAAAAGCCTGTTGATCGAGCCAAAAAAAGCCGGGCTCGAGATCCCGAACCATGTCGAGTAAGACCCCAGTATTTTTTAATCAAAATATAGCTTTTCTCAATACAAATGGGTTCAATATACATATATCTTATTAATCATTTTATACATCAACATAAAAAAGTTCTAGTCCTATAGCATTTTTTTGACTATTTTTGTATTAAAAAATAACGACAAGTATCGACATGCAAACTCACATAGGTAAGGTCAACAGGTGACTGCATGACTCAATACCACTCGCCAAAAGCGACGAAAACAATAGCTTACGAAAGGGTCTACCTCACGGGACCGAATGTGAAACGGTCGAAAAAGCAAAGATCGAAAATCGAAATATCAAATAAAAGGGTGCATGGTAAACAGTACTATGTACATATAATATATATCAGTGGCATGCGGTGAAATTATTTCTCTTTTTGTCACACAGCTTTGTTTAATGTGCGCGCGCAGGACCCGGGAGGAAAAACCTGTTCCTCTTGTTCCTGATGTATCCTGCTCGCGCAAATTAAGTGAGGATGTACGACGTGGGGAGAGAGACTTTTACCGCACGCCACTGATATACATATATACTAACCGTTTTTCATATGTATGCATGATAAACGAATATTTTCGACTTTTTCGTTATATAGATTTTAGTGACTTTGTGACGAGTGCTTTGTGACCAGTAATCACCGAACCATATATACACGCATGCATACATGCACACACAAATGTAGCAGCAGTATGGCTTAGCGGTAGCGTATATGTTAGGCACCAAATGATCAGTGGGTTCGATCTGCAATACTGCTGGTTAGATTTGGGGATTTTGTGGCTCCAAATCGATCGTTTCTTACCAGAGTTTGCCAATTTGATCTGATCATTGTTGAAACGGTTCCTTAAAATTGGCAAAAAATTCATCTTTCCCGTTGTCACAAATTTTCTATTTATTGTATGTACAATTTGTAAAAATTATGAACAAAATTTAAATCCATAGATGTCTCAATGAATTAATTAATTAATTGTTATTTCGTGTTCTTCAACTTCTGGAAATACAGTGATTTATGTAATAATAAAATGCTGCATTAGGGGCCGTTCAAGTATTACGTAAGAAGATTTATTACAATTATTTACCCCCTCCTCCCCCTTGTCAGCAAAAGTAAGCAAAGCTCTTACCCCCCCCCCCCCCCTTCCATGCTTTCGTAAACATTGGTACCTATATGCATTTTTCTTTATTGTATTCTGTGTTGCCAATGTGTAAAAAAAAATAACTACTGCTGACGTAATCACCATCTCGACCCCCCCACCCCAATGTCATCAAAAATAAGCAAAGCAAAGACCCCCCGCCCCCCTATAGTGTTTACGTAATACTTGAACGGCCCCTTATTTGTAATTAATTGTCAGGAAGGCGCATTGGGGTCTTCCTGTCAAGCCTTCTTGGTATATATCTATATAAAATAAAATATAAAAGAAACTATATTATATTGAAAAAGTGCTTAACCCTCCCTCACCGAAGTGGGGTATGCAAATGCCCCAATTTTTTTCGTAATAACTATGTGGTTTTCAAAGCTATATCTCTTGTATTCTTAGAATGAACAACAAGAAATTCATTTTAATAGATTTTGTATGATTTAGAAAAGGGGTACATCGTAAAAAAATACATTTATACATTTCTACGATCCAACGTATGATATCATATGATATGAGAGATAGAGACAGCTATATTTTCTTAAGGGGTCTACCTAACGGGACCGAATGTGAAACGGTCGAAAAAGCAAATATCGGAAGGCAAAGATCGAAAATCAAAAGATCAAAAAAAAAAAAAGGGTGCATGGTAAACAGTGGTTTACGTGACGAGATAGAATGTTAAATGACAGAAAACGCAAATATCGGAAGGCAAAGATCGAAAATCAAAAGATCTTAAGTCAAAAGATCATCAAAAAAAAGGTGCATGGTAAACGGTACATACTCACTTAATTTTCGCGAGCAGGATAGAACATGCTTTTCCTCCCGTATTCTGCGCGCGCACATTAATACGGGAGGAAAAGCCTGTTAAGTGAGTATGTACCGTTTACCATGCACCATTTTGTTTTGATCTTTCGATTTTCGATCTTTGCCTTCCGATATTTGCGTTTTCTGTCATTTAACATTCTATCTCGTCATGTAGACCCCTGTTTACCATGCACCCTTTTTTTTTTTGATCTTTCGACTTCATATATCTTTCGATTTTCGATCTTTGCGTTTTCTGTCATTTAACATTCTGTCTCGTCACGGAGACCGGGTAAACAGAACCATGTCAACCAGAGGGTAATTGGACTATTCGTCACATTGGGGTGGTCACAAAGACAATTTTTGCCATGAAAATCGCAAATACACAATATTTGGCACTCAAGTTCTCGTTACTATTTTATTTTTTTATTTTATTTTATTTAAATAGGCACACATACAGAATAAAATATAAAAAGAAAGTTATATAATGAGACAAAAAATAATAATAAACATAAATAAAAATATAATATTCCATTTACAGTGAGCACCACATGGTGATATAAAAAAGTAAAATTACAAAAACATCAAGATTTTAAAAAAAAGAAAAGAAACAGATAAAGAAAAAGATACAGATAAAGTAAAAAAAGAAAAAGAAAGACTATGATAGTTATCGCTAGTATGATGGACTTTTCGGCTGCCAGATGTTCCGTTATAGAGATTTTAGTGACTTTGTGACGAGTAATTTGTGACCAGTAATCACCGAACCCAACAGAGCGCACAGGTGCAGAGTTGCAGAGCACACTATTGCGAAACGGCAATGTTTTTGTGAATCAAGATACAGGCATACACATACACAGGCGCAGGCAAATCGCAATAGCAGCAGCTGACTTGTGACGCAGCATTGTTTGTCGCTCGAAACGCATTAACTGCATCATCAACGCGTGCTCCCCCTTCGCGTACTCCTCACCAGCTCGGCTCCGAGTTCCAGGCAGTCACCAGCCACCAGCACCAGCACCAGCTCCAGCTCCAGCTCTCTACATCTGACGAAGCCTATTGCGTCATGAAGTTCGTGTACAAAGAGGAGCACTCGTTCGAGAAGCGCAAGGCCGAGGGCGAGAAGATCCGGCGCAAGTATCCGGACCGCGTGCCGGTGATCGTCGAGAAAGCGCCGAGAGCTCGTCTCGGAGACCTCGACAAGAAGAAGTATCTGGTGCCGTCCGACCTCACCGTCGGCCAGTTCTACTTCCTCATCAGGAAACGCATCCACCTGCGCCCCGAAGACGCCCTCTTCTTCTTCGTCAACAACGTGATCCCACCCACCTCGGCCACCATGGGCTCTCTCTACCAAGAGCACCACGACGAAGACTTCTTCCTCTACATCGCCTTCTCCGATGAGAACGTCTACGGACACCAATGAACACATTACACACGCCTTCATGTATCCTACATTTTATTTCCCTTTCTGATGAATGTTTAATCTCATAACTCTGTACCAACCGTTATTATTTAAGTGTATATTATAATAAACAAAACAAAAAAAAAACATTAAAAATTTCTTAGTAAAATAAAATAAACAATGTATTATATAGTTTTATTCCAATTCTGCATGCTTAAGCAGAGGTCAAAGTTCGCTCTTGCGATTTTGATTATGGTGATATATTCTCTTAGGATTATTAGTTTGTAAGGTCATGTGTAATATGTGTGGATTTATTTTATATCTTTGTCTTTATCGTGCTGCTATGGTTTAGCCGGTGGAATGAAATGTTTCCTTCGTTGCATTTTATCGCTTCGTAGTTTTTATCATTTGTATTAAAATGTAATTAACAGCAAAAAAGGTGAATGGATTAACTGTAAATTATATTTTCAAATATTATTTGTAATTTAATGTATTCTTTAACTTTTTAATAAAAGAAAATCTCATTTTTGTGTTTTATATTTTAAAATTGATTAAGGCACACACATCTTCCATTACAAACCCTCCCTCCTTCATATAAATATTCCGGACAATCTTTATTAAAACACATGTATTGCGGATGAATACAACAGCTTCTCTACTTGGAGTTCAGTCAATTTGTAGTTACGAGGACTTCTTCCTATTTAAACACTTGCCGTTTTGATCGACTGTAGAAGTCAGTATTTAAGACTACACATCATGTGTGAAGTACTTCCACACTCTTAAAAGTTGTCTATATAACAATTGCTGAACTGCATCAAAAGGTAATGAATGAACATAGTCTCCTACGGTTGTGATGAAGGGGATTGGTATGCCGAGGCCGTGTTTCATTCTAATAGTTACCATTCCATCCCCACATATCTAAAATACGTTCAGTTCTTGCCCTGTATTATAACATGATGTCTCACAACACTGGATCTATCCGCTGTTTTATTGAGGATTCTAGCTGGTGTTCCGGTGGATGAAGGTTGAAACAAAACTCCTCTACCGTCTGGGCTGGTACTAAATATAGAGATATGTAAAATACCAAATTTGGCAGTCCCAAGTTGAAAATTATAATTTTGTACAGCATGCATTAGTTTGTATCTACATATGTACTAATGATTAATTATTAATAATGATAACAATTTATATACTGACTAATAAATGAATCACTACTGATGATTAATTGATAAACATATTGCCTTAACAAGTGGTATCTTAAATGAATTAGTGTTTATACAAGAGTATCATCAATAACACATTGTCAGCAATATGATGCAAATAACAAACAAAAAGGGGTCAGACAATTTGACATTACGGGGCCCGTAATGGTGCACTCATTCACTACTGATCTATAGAAGATTTATCCAATTTTCAAATTCAAATGGTCGATGAGATGATACAACGGAAAAGACAATTCGACTCTCCAATTAACTGATCGTAAGTCTGCAGAATCACTGAAAAAATAATCTCATCACACAGCTGAATCATAAAGTGCACCAGCTCTAGACGCCAGTTGAGCCTGCCCACTCCTTCGAAGGCAAGCAACTATTTACTTAGCCGTACATACAATAATACTTGTATCCACTGGACATAAATAAAGATCCTCTTAAGAAGTAAGAAGAGGTTAGTAATAAAAACTCAACCGAGTTTCCATAGTCCTAACCTAGCCACCTGTCATATATAATGTACATATGAATAATATAATATAATGTGGACAGGAGCAGTGTTTAATCACAATACTTGAAAATTATTATTTAATAATGGACTCGGTTTGAAACCACCGCGTTAAATAGTAACGATACTGATAACGAATCGGATAAATAAATAACACAATTTTTATGCGTCGTGTGAGAACGGCACATTTACGTAATGTATTCATAGGAAAAAAAGTTATTTTATTATATTTCACAATTCCTCATACACGATTTTAACACAATAAGATCAACATTGATAATGTGTATTATTTAAAAACATCATTTATAAAAAAACATCGTAACAAAATGGCAACAACACACACTTCAATCGATGTTCTTGCATTCATATGTATATAACAACGATAAAAATAACAATCATTTACAATAAACTCTATGGAATCCATAATAATAAAGTATAATAAATACAAAATGGAAAATCTATGGCAATGTACATTTATAATTAGAAATATTTCTGTACCGTGTACAGTAGTTTAGAGCTAATTATTTAATTCGATTCTGTTACGAGCCGATTGCATCGACTTGCAAGGACGTACTTACGTAGATGTTTCATCATGCAGATTTGTGGCTTGGTTCCAAACAGGCAAAGTCAAATTATATATGAGATTTCAGACTACAGACACGCACAGATCTTTTATTTCACTAGGGTTTATTAAATAAAAAAAAAAACAATTAAACGCAGATTGTTCATGTGTTGGAAATGAATGCGTGTAGATTTTAAACCGGTAGAAATATATGTAGTTTGGCCAGCGGTGAAAAATATCACATTGTATACCTTATTTCATTTACATAAGTTTAATTTACAGACCTTGGTTATCCGGTAACGATGTAGAGTTGTTGAGAAATTTGAGTAAAATAAGATTTTTTTCAATATCTAATCTATTATTATAAGAAAATAAAATTCATCATTGCCTGTTTTAGAACCAAAGTATTGATACATATTATTCTCTACTTAAAATATAAATCTATGTGATTGTCCAAAATTTAAATAAAAAAAATGAAGCATTTAACAAAGTTACGTCAATTCGTTATTGAGGTTTATTTGCAATTTCAATGCAAATTCTATATAATATATTAAAAAAATAATTGTACATACATACATACATACATGTTCATACATGTATCATACACAGCAAAATAAAACGAATCATCTAAATTTATTCAATAATTCCACGTTCCGATACTCATAAGAATATTTGAGCTACTTTTGAGAACAGTCTTAAGAATGGAATATTTCTTTCCTACTACTACTAAAATAGTGGAACGTTTCAAAGACAAAAATACAAATGTAGTAGTTATTTGGAAATTGCACTTAAAATTAATAGGATACTAATTAATATATATGCTATATAAACGAGAAAATTCTATATAAAAACATCATAGGTAAACAAACATTGTATATGTAGATGAATACAAAAATTAATCTATTCAAAAATTGGATAGGTATAGATAGATAAATTGCACATTTGCATCGTTCACAACTCTAAAGTATGTAACGTATATCACTACGCATACAAGAAAACATTACGACCATAGATATAGAATACCATAGATACGCCCTGACACTCTAAGCCGATCACCCTGTTGGACCATGCACACACAAAAAAAAGTACAGATCATGCACACTCTCTCTCTCTCTCTCTCAGTAGCTAGTTAGCTTCTAAGTAGGAAGGTCTATTGACATTTTGAGAAAATGCCAACGTGTTCAGTGAAATTGTGTTACAATTACTCAAGAAAACATAAAAAGGCGGATGGCATCACATATCATAAGTAAGAATTAATATATAATGTCTTCAATTATAGTAGCATTTTAACATATAATGAAATATCGGCGAGATGTATGCGGTCGACAACCTCTGCCACAGGTGTCACTAAATGCACGCGTATATCTTGTTGGCACTGAAGGAAATTCAGAAATCGACATTAAGTTTAAAACTACAAACAATGAACTAAATATTAAAGTGTCAGCTTTAAAATTGATCCTTGTGGAAGTTACTCATGTTTAAATATTGTAATAGTTAATGATGGTTTTATTAAAGTAACATACATTTGTAGTTTAATATAGTGCATATAGCTAAATATTTTTTTCTTAATATGGCTTCATTAGTTTGGTTTAGTGTCACGGGGAGTGTCCAATAAAATAAAGTTATAAATAAAATAAAACTTCAGTGCATGTATGTATGTACATAAACTGGTTGCTGACCACTGCCGACCGCTGCGTTCCTTCCTTTTTTTCACTACTTCCCCGCTAGTTAAACCCCCCGCACCCCTCAGTTAGTGGCGACAAGATCTCCAACGAAATTTGTATGTAATGGCATATCTAGGTTATTCTACATCTATGATTACGACAGTAAAAATTTAACACTTGGTGTCAATGTTTTAACATTAAATTAAATTAAAAAAAATAGTATTATATATGTAATATTAAAATTAAGGCAGAAATTCAATGGGGGTTGGAATATTGGTCCCGTTTTACAATCATACGACAAGTCTGCTAATGAAAAATAAAATCATACGACTTTGGATAGTGCGAAGTATAATCTCAATAAAAATTGTCAATGTCGGAACGGTGTATCGTCTGTATGTAACGACCGGCCTCTGGAAGTTCATCGCAGCTGCTGATCCTCTCGATAATCTTGGCCACTATCGTCGACGGCGGAGCATGTGGATTCCCTAAACGGTCAAATTGATATTAACAACCACTTTCAAACGACAATATGAATAACAGTAATAAATAACACATATGGGTATATATACAGTGAAATTATACTATAAAACTACAATTTTCGATATTTATATGTGGATTAAATCATTAAGTAAGACTACACACACAAACAAATTTAATATAATACATTGACTGTGGAACAAAAGTAAAATTTATATACGTACATACAAACGTTACAGGAAAAATTAGTAAATGCATACACTTACTACTCAATTATTAAAGTAATGTTTTCGTATTGCTGTTGTGGTTTGTTGTTATGATAGGTTAGGAAATATTTCTTTAACCCTTTGCCCGCGGCAATAAATATAGCGAACAAGCCCTGTATGCGGCACCTTTTTCGCAAATTTGGCAATCGAGTTTTCGACCTTAAATACATATTTTAATATTTACTCAAGTAACCGGATATGCTAATTAACACAAAGTATTATTTTAAACAATAAAATACATAATATATCTCGTAGTTTTGGCTTAATTGTCAAATAATCATTCTTCATACAATTGAGACGTATCGTCGCCATTGTTCAACAGACGTGACGTCACATAAACGAGGTTTCAGTATGGTTCCACAAAAAACTAATTTTGACTGGTATATATTCATTTTAAGCAAATTGAATAGATGGCATTCAACTCTCAGTAATATATTCAACCAATTTTGAACCTTAAAACAGTTTAAATAGGCGCATATAAGGCTCAAAATCCCGTGCAAAGTTCAGAAATTCTATGAAAGACAGCCGCGCTACAGACTTGTCGCGCAAAGCTTCCATAGAAGACGGCCGCGGGCAAACAGTTAACCCTTTGAGTGCTGACGTCTTTTCTGTTGAAAGCCCGCCACACCGAAAATTTCCAACTAGAATTATTTAGAAATGCAATAGAAAGGAGGTATAAAAATTGTAGCTAATCCAAACAAACCCTAGATAACTACCGTCGAGGATTTCGAGTTTTGTAAAGGTGTGTTTACACTCTCTATTAGATCTTGCAACAATATAAAATAAGCAAAAGAAGTCTATTAGTGAATGTATTTTTCCAAAACTTCTTCATTGTTGTTAAAATGTAATGCTCACAATCTAAAATACCCAGCAGCCTAGGAATTTCCATCGGGAAATTCTGATATGGTTATAAATTCAGAAATTCCCGTGTAAACCAGTCTTTATAAACATTGACACGGATTACACGACCCATGTTCAATGCATTTTTTTCAATGCTGCCTAGAAGGGCTGGTAGCAGGTGGTATTTTTGTTTACTTTGTACATGCTCAAAATACAACGCCTATCGGCGTTTTTCAGGCCCGTGGACTTGTTGGCAAAACGCCGATCGGCGTTGGTCAGCATTCAAAGGGTTAAGAAGTATTCAACACTCAAATTTACAAGCGATGTGATCGGTGTGCACACATCTACTAGTAAGAGAGTACATTTAAATAGATACATACGTCTACAACTGTGCACAGTTTAAATCAGTTGTACACATCCACTGGCTAACGTTTAAACTTCATTGTTTACATCTCAAATTGTAAAGTGTATGCATTTATATATATATATATATATATATATATATATATATATATATACAATATACACATATGTAATATAAAACGAGCTCAATATGATTAATAAATTAATCGATACAAAGCATCAATATTATCAGCATGCGGGGACGTAACATTCAAAACATAAACTGAAAAAAGACAAGACAATAAACTGAAATGTTAGTAAACGTCAATTCCTTACTGAACCACTGAATGAATCGGTATCGCAGATCCTGATTTAGTCCGTAAACGGTGACGTTCCGGAGATTTCATGAAGCGGCACACGGGAGTGCAATGTTCTAGTTAGTGTTTATAATATAAAAATACATATATAGTTATTTTCAGCTAACGAATACTTTTTCACAACGTCTTAACCGGAAATAATGACAGAACGCAATGCAATATCAACGGCGACCAATACCTGTAAGTCCTCGATATCCGAACACGCCGCACTCGTGCATCTTCATCGACTTCTGTTCGTCTCTGATGAACTGATCGGTATTGACTCCTCGGACCTTGAAACGAAATATACACTCTGAAATGAATCCTTAAACTCCAGTTAAATAAAACAAAACAATGCTTTAGATTTTCTAGGACTCTCAACTACTTAATCTCTATTAAATTTAAATTTTAAATAGATTTGAAATAAAGGACGAATGACTCTTGGACAGGGACACTGGGACATAAACCTCAAAATTGGGGCATGTCCCGGTGTATCGTGACGTATGGTAACCCTATTTTAGTAAGTCTTTTCTCCACCTTTCGTTCATTCTTCTAGCCATGTGGCCCACCGATTGCTATTTCAATCTCTTCACTCTATCCACTACTCTTGTCATACTTCTCACCCATGTATTCCGTTTCCTAACTTTCTTCATTATGCCAACCATACAGCGTTCCATACATCAATTTTCCAATATATGTATGCATAAAATATTCATGTTTCTATATATTTAGATTTCGATTCTTAACAGCTATTATGCAAGTGAGACTAATGATGAAATGTGGACAAAACAACAAGATTTTGTGCAAAAACGGGTAAAAGTTTGAATTGTCGACAGGACGGAGACCACTAGGTCGACCCGTTCCTTCCTGTAATTGGCTACTCTTTGCGATGCCAATAGTATTGCCGTGCCCTGAATTAACTCGACTTTTACCTGATGAAATACTCCTGGACATATACTGTCTGGTTCGCATATAATTTTGGACGGTTGGGAAGCGTACGGAAATATTCCGAATTCCGGTAAAAGTGGTTCACCGGGATAATTTCGTGCATCCAAATGATAGTGAAATACATACGCAAAATGTGGAAAATATGTGGATGCGTGTAAAAAGAAAGATGAAGCGTCAATTTTGCACAACGCGTACCCGTTTTGATTCATATTTAGATGCATTTGTATTGAACCACAAACGAATGCGTGTATATTCCATTCGAAATATGTGGAATATTTCCGTACGCTGCCCAACCGTCCGATATTATATGCGAACCAGGCAGTATATGTCCAGGAGTATTTCATCAGGTAAAAGTCGAGTTAATTCAGGGCACGGCAATACTATTGGCATCGCAAAGAGTAGGCAATCACAGAAAGGAACGGGTCAACCGAGCCTCCTTTCCGACCTAGCGGTCTCCTTGATATTCAGTTCCATGCATACATATACATAAATCGATGCGGTGCAAACGATCGACAAACGCCAGACAGACTGAAGCACAGATTAACGACACGTGTACCTTATGCGTGCGCACTGCTCGCACTTACACTAAGCGAAATCTACCCAAAGTCCCGACATACACCTACCCTGTATACGTTCTGTGCTTCTGATACTTTAGTTCCGAATTTTGCCTTATTAAACTCGCCAGAAAGATCCAACTCAATTTTAATAATTGCATCTGTGCACATCGAAAGGTTACTCGTCATCTGATGTGCAATCTATCATTCGTCAAGCGCGAGAATTGCGTTTAAAGCAGCCATCCAGTTAATCTGTGGATCAGTCTGTCTGGCGCTTGTCGATCGTTTGCACCAAACCCACATAAATACATTTCCATATTATATATGTATTTAAATAGCCTTTTCCAATCATTCAAGTTTGTACAATATGTAATAAATGTTTTTGTAACTATAGCATTTGTTAGATTTCTTTACACGTTATGAAAATCAGGTGATATAATACCTTGGAAGGTTGTAGAAACCTATCTGGGATTCGAGCCAACTGTTGCCGGGCCGGACTCGGCCCAAAGCCGACTCCTCGCAGAACGGCTTCGGCATCAACTCTGCGCGATTCCAGCAAACTTTCAACGCTTGAGCATCTACTTCCCGCCCCTTCAGACTAGAACGTGAAATTCTTTAGAAATTGTATGCAATGTGTGGATTTTAAAAGTGTGTCCGATACAAACCTGCAATGACGAATCTCTAAGGAAAGGATGTCTAGATTTGGGCGTATTCCCTTCAGAGTTTGTCGAGCGTTCCCGTAGTAACAGACCTTTCGATTGCTTTCTGATTAGGAGTTTGTCGCTAGTCGTCTCCGTTTGATTTTCGACGTCGTCGTTTGCTTGGAAGCTTGCGTCTCGGCTTAAGGGGGCTTTGTTGGAGGGCGTGTGCAGGGCCGGTGGGGTGATTTGGGAGTCTGCGGACGAGGGGTCGGATTGTGCAGGGTTGGGTATGGAGTCGAGCCAGGTTTGCAGAGGAGTCTTGCGTCGCATCTCGGCGATCAGGCCGCCGACCCAGTGGCGGAACCCGAAGCCGGTGAGGTGTCCTGCAACCGTCACGTCAAGTCACGTCACGTCACTGACCGAGCGAAGAGCCAGCGACGAGTCAGATGAGGACATAAGGGGTGGTCGGAGTCAAACCTGGTCTCGGATCCACCATCGTCTCGTGCTAATCATCGTCTCGTCATGAATCGAGTTACCGCGTTGGTTTTACACCAAACGCTCGCATCCACATCCGCGCAGCTGTCACCTTGGCGTTTGACAGCTATCCAAATTCACCGCGTATTGCGGCCATAACTCTCACGGCTGTATACTCGACTATTCAGCCTTGTCTTTATAAAATTTACAAGAGTTTGAGACGGACAAACTACTATGATACAGTGAATGCGGGTCTTTTAGATTAAGGGGCAAAAAAGTTTTCAAAAAAAAATATATTAGACATTTTTCCAATAAAAATCTTGAAAGTCATTTTAAAATTATTCAAATGACTAACAGTATTTAAAATTTTATACTGCAAATTTGATACGCGACACATTGCGTGTCGAATTTTCACCCACCTGTACTCCTTCTCACGACATTCAATAGTTTTCCATTATGGTACAGTAATAATAATTGTCTGCAATTATCTATAAAAACGATGTTAAAATGAAATGTCTTTTAAATATGTAATTGCATACTTTGCGACTTTGAAGGCGAGGAAAAATAACATTTTAATTATGTGAGTTAATTACCAATTTAATTTTAATAACAAAAATACTAAAGGGGGCCTTTTTTAACATTTGCATGTGGGTCCAATTTTTATAATTACGCCACTTATGGATAGATCTTGGGCTAAGCTTTAGAATCACCCAGCATTGAAGTGAAATCTATAGAAAGGGTTTGGTGAAAATGATCGACAAGCGCCAGACAGACTGAACCACACATTAACTGGATGGCTGCTTTAAACGCAATTCTCGCGCTTGACGAATGATAGATTGCGCATCAGATGACGAGTAACCTTTCGATGTGCACAGATGCAATTATTAAAATTGAGTTGGATCTTTCTGGCGAGTTTAATAAGGCAAAATTCGGAACTAAAGTATCAGAAGCACAGAACGTATACAGGGTAGGTATGTCGAGACTTCGGGTAGATTTCGCTTAGTGTAAGTGCGAGCAGTGCGCACGCATAAGGTACACGTACAGTTAATCTGTGGTTCAGTCTGTCTGGCGCTTGTCGATCGTTTGCACCGCATCGCTATAGAAAATTCATCTTGGTGTTGGTCGAAAAACACTGTTTTCTTTATTGTCAAAGTTTGTTTCGTTATTGAAATAACCACCTGCGACAAAAACTTTTATTTTATTACGACGCTCTGAAAGCTCTCTGCTTTGTAATGTGTAGCTGGACGCAATAAAGCTGGACAATAGCATCACAGAAAGTTCCAACTGACATATTAACCTGACTTACCTCTTTGCATTATGTACATATAAGCTGACTTACCTCTCTTTTGCGCAATTATTTATAATATGGATCAAGTAATAAAGACAAATTTACTAAAAGGGAATATATTTTATAGCTACATAAAAGAAAATTATGTAGGATGCCATTATACGTAAGTCACAAAATCATTTTTTAAATAAATCTTATACTTTTTATATCGAAAATATTATAAATTTTAAGTTAGTCTCGACCCCTCCAGACTACGCTTATGGTACTCATATGTTTATACCCTACGTATATATTTTTTCAAGGGGCAATGAACTATTTTTAAAATAAACGCCCTCTACGCTTAAATGATTTCCAAATAAAGGGCAACTAAAATAAATTTAATATTTTTTATACACAAATTGAAAATAAACGCCAAGGAGTCCTTACATTGTATTCTCCGATTAAAGGCGATCGCAATCACTCAATCAGTTTAGTAAATATAATGCACTCGTTTTTATTGGGCCCTAACGTTTTGACGTCCTTTGGCACGATTTTGCGATTGTGCGCACGTTCAATAACAATTATACTCCCCCCCCTATATATATAGACGTTAATAAGTATGAGGCGAACGTAAACGTGTATTTTTAGACTCTTAGAGAATTTTTTGATTTTCGCGATAGCATAGCACAGCTCGCGGTGATGAATCACCGACAATTGGAAACGAGGGAAAGTGGAAATTGAAAAAAAAAACTTCTAAAAATAGAAACGAGAACATTTATTTCAAAATATTTCAATTAGCCACGTTTTATAATAGGCTCTTAATCCAAAGAGAAGTGACGTCACGCGAACTATTTTAAATTGGAAAATTTATATGTTTGTATATACATATACATATGTATATGAATGTATGTAGATTTATGGACTTGAGACTACTTGGAAGAATATGAAAAATCGGACTGAAGTAATCGGTTGATTGATCCCGTTTTTATCACTCCCAGGAGTTATTTTACTATAGGGTAGACCGGGGACAAACGTAACAGGGGACAATAGTCGTGATATGTCGGTTTCTGATATATGTACATACGAAGTTGAGAATAAGAATCAAATGACCGCTAAATAAGCTTCAACCTGTCAATCAGTCGCCTGACGGCATTGCTAGAACATTTTCATGTCTACGCAAGTTTATCGCTTTTTGGATACCCATATGACTTATATTTGTGAAAAGTAATAATTTCTGAACGAGGACCTCTATGTATATGCTATAATTTTTCATATAGTCATATTATAAAGCTTCAATTTTGAATTTGTAAATTTTAATTTAGACCTACATATATGTATGTAAGTCCGTATAATTTAGAATTTAAATGTGCATGGTGGGTTGGGGACAATTGTAACAGATTGTTACTATGGTGAGACAGAAACTCTAGAAACAGTATATCCACGCCATGAAATTACTGAAGAAGATATGATACTACAGCTCAGCAAATCCAGTTAAACATTTTTACCGGTAATTGCCAGATCATTTCCCAGAGTACCTTTTAGATTGAACAGCAACAATCCGAAAAAAAAAATTGAAACACACCAGATAGCTATACATGCTAAATTTTATGAAAAAAAAAAAACAAAATGAAAATAAAAACAACTGAAAATTAAAACTAAAACAAAGAAAAAATATATTACCAAATTAGGCTCCAAATATTTCTATAATAACAGTTTGTTACAATTGTCCCATGCTTCTGTTACAATTGTCCCATGCTTCTGTTACAATTGTCCCATGCTTCTGTTACAATTGTCCCCGGATAAGGGACAGTTGTAACCAGAGAATTGGAGCAGAGCAGGAGCACGGAACAGTGGAGTGATGATATTTCGCCCGGAGCAGGAGCGGAGCGGAGCATATAAAATTTTGTAGTGCTCCACTGCTCCGAATATATTTTTATTTTAAGCCTACCTATGCCGTTTTTCTGACGAACTGTATAAATGTTTCATAGTGTTGCCATTAACAAATATTAAATATGATAATTCAACAATGGAATTATTTTGACACATAGCAACACTGCCGCGCGTAGAGATAACCTCCCTTTGGAGACATCGACTGGATTCTGGATTTCAAATGTTAATGAGGGAAAGATTAGTTTTTTGCTGATTCTCACTCTTTATTTTGACTTAAGTTTTGTTAAATTTATATTATCTGTTTATTTATAATTTATTTTATCAATTTATAAATATTTTAGTAAACATAATTGAAACACAGCCATGGCATGGCGTCAATGAATAAAAAAATGCGAGGGATCTATGATTGATGATCGATTTACGGAAGTAGATTTATATGAGAGCTTTACATTTAAATTTGAGAACAATAAGAAAAAGTCAACAATTTGCAACGTCGAACAAAAAGTAAATGGCGTATCACAGCGTTGCAGAGTTTTTGCTCGGAGCATGGAGCGGAGCATGGAGCGAGCTGGTTTGTAACAATTTATCAATCTTGATATTAGCTCTATTATTTATTTTTGTACTGGCCACAAGAAATAAATAAAATAAACTTATATGTCCCTGAATATATGGTTCAACTATAGCAACATTTGTTTTATTGTAAATGTTATAGGTTAATTAGAAAAAAATATTAATTTTGTCCCCAGTCTCCCTTACATATATTATTTGCAGAGGAATGAAAAATTAAAAGCAATGTGGGAATTAAAAATTCAAAAAATTTGTGTATTTCAATTTGGATGAGTTCCTTGATCTTGAATGTATTAGATGATCAGGAATCAGTCGATGAACCTTTTTGTCGTATTTTTACTTTATCTACATATGTACGTAGTAATACAATAGATGAAGTTTTGTGATCATGCGAAAATTCGAAATCGAGATTTTGACTGATTCGAACTCAGAATCGATTACTGATCACGTTTTCATGATCTAGAAAAAAATGTGTGTGTGTGTGTGTGTCTGTGTATTTTGGGGATATTTTGAACACCGTTAGTCTTATCGAACTGAAACTTAGTATCGGTTACTGAAATTTTTATCGACACGACGTAAATTTTTTTCAAATTTTTAAGTTGATTGGAAATGGTACCTCCCCTTATATGTAGGTGTCCTCTTTTTTTTAAGTTTTTGAATTCAATTATCTCCCAAACTGTTAACTGAATCGGACTGAAATTTTTTTACATATACTAGAAATAATAATTTTTATAACTTTATATATTTTAAATATTTTTATCTGAACCGGAAGTAGTAGTTTTACTCTAAAGAATCGAGGTTTTTTATGTTTTTCTCAGAAACCTTTTGGTTAATTCAACTGAAATTTCATATCTAGAAGTTTAAGTATAATAGAAAGTTATGTATAAAATTTGGTAACCATTCCTCAACCGGAAGTGGCAGTTTACTCTTGTTCGATTTTTCTTCCACTATTTTTTTCGACCCCTTAAACATGTGTGATCTTCACTAAAAAATTCAAGTATAATTCTTGTATCAATTTAATGAAAATAAAAAAAAATCATTAAATTTAATAAACCGGAAGTGGGATTTTCTCTTCTTAGAAATGTCAAAAATGTTGTCGCCTGGATCCTGTCCACACCCCTAAACGTATTAAGCTGAAAATTTATATTTGTATTCTTTATGTACTAAATTTGAGCTGCTAACGTTTTGGTCAGAATTTGTAAACCGGAAGTTATTATTTTATTTTGACCTTTTAAACTATTTTAAATTTCTCAATATTTAATGTGTATAATACTGATAGTGATTTTAAGTAATAAAAAAAAATTGAACAAAATCCGACGACCGGAAGTAGAACTTTTGTCTTGTGCAAGTTTCCATACATTTGTGCTCAATTTGTATCGAAAATGCTGTCTTAGCTATTAGTATTTCATAATGCTGCCGGTATGTGTGAATGTGTCTGTACGGTTTAATATAGAATTTTGTTTTGTGACTTTCTTATATTCCTCAAATACATACAAAATGTCATGGGTTAGTCACACCCGATTTTTTTTTTAATGTCGGTTTTTGGAGCAGTTTGTAAACGTATATATGTACGTATTTACGTGACGAGCCAGAATGGTAAATTACAGAAAACACAAATATCGGAAGGCAAAGATCGAAAATCGAAAGATCTTAAGTCGAAAGATCAAAAAAAAAAGGTGCACATTAATACGGGAGGAAAAGCCTGTTCCTCTTGTTCCTGTTGTATCCTGCTCGCGCAAATTAAGTGAGTATGTACCGTTTACCATGCACCCCTTTTTTTGATCTTTCGACTTAAAATCTTTCGATTTTCGATCTTTGCCTTCCGATATTTGCGTTTTCTGTAATTTAACATTCTGGCTCGTCACGGAGACCGGTACGTATTATATATGCAAACGTGTGCATAATCTGTACACAAACACATGTACACATCCACGCACGCTCGACGCAAAAATGGTACGATCGATATTTCCCTTTCAGATTTAGATATGCATATATTTATACATTTTTTATACGGGGTTGGTTATAAATTGTTATAAAGATTGAAGTCGGATAAGGCGCGGATAAGTGGGGCGGCTCCGACACGCACACACTTTTCCAAACACCAAAAGGTCACTCTTGTCCGCGACCCTGTCCCTATCTTTCGTACCCAATTACGGACATTTACAGCCCTTAAAAATCGGAAGGGATGTCAAAATTAGCGTATACGCCACGTAAACTTCAAATTTTCCCTGCGTTTAGAAAGGATACGACTGATGCGTGTCGAGATACACCGGTCGAACTATCTAAGCCGAGTCGACTCGGATGATACACGATGAGTTTATTTATGTATATATATTTTTCCAAATTATACTTATCTATTTTAGACAGGGGAGAAATTACAGTAATTGGCCGGTTCATGGTACAATATTTGGCCACAAAAAACTGGAATTATTTAAGCATTAGCAGGAGTTTTGGAAACACACAATCACCTTAAGCTTTTAAATCGGCTTTTACTCAAGTAATTAGTCAGTATTTAAACAAGTTAATGGTCAATTTTTATTTTATGAAATGGTTAGTGTAAATATTATTTTAGGTCTGTTTATACTTTGAGAGTAAATTTACTTAAAATGCTAATTATTTGATTTAGATACTGATCATTATATATAGTGACTGCTGTATGTCGACCGTTTAGTATAAATAAACATAAAAATTTAATTTGAAAGTGGCCAACAACTAGATATATATTAAGGTGACCATTCGTACTGGTTTTACCAGTACAGTACTGGTTTTTTGGGTGTCTTGGCAGAATCTTTGGGATGGGCGTAATTACTATGACGCGGGGGTATGCGGTGCATGCGAGCCCTTGGGATCAATAGGGCCTTTGGGAGGATCTTCAAATATTAATACATATGTATGTATGTATATTAAAAATAGATAAAAAAAAACAAAGTTATAAATAAATAAATACAGGAAAATCAATTAGCCCTAATTGAAAACAAAAATTCTATTCGTTCTGCGAACTTCCAAAAATAGCATGAATAAGTTCATAAAATTTCTTTACAATATGTGATTGCAGAATTTTCAAATTTACATATAAAAAGCTAAGAAGGACTTTTAAAGTGTATTGATTTCATTTAAAAAAATGGGGGGTACTTTGGTAAATTTTGCATGCCGGACAAATTTTTCTAGTTACGCCACTGGATGGGTCTATTTATAAAAATTGAAATCGATTTTTTAATTTACATTAACGTTTTTAATAATTCAAGTATTTAGAAACATTATTTTGAACAATATGTCTTGGTTTTGTCACATAACCTAAAAACATGTAAAATGGTCACATGAATGTATGTATATGTATACATACCAGTCAATTACTTTTTGATTTATAAGTGTGTGTACTCTCATTTTGTAGGTGTTTTTATAAAAAGGAGTACTTACGTATGTATGTATGTATGTATAAACATATGCAGGGGCGGCTCGTCTTCAAGGGCAACCGGGGCACTGCCCCATACAAATTTCTAATAGCCAAAAAATAAAAGAAATTTTGTATTGTTTGTGACTCGTCAATAGTCGTGGAGGGTTTCGTAATTCTTCGTTTATCTGCCGTGATCCCGTGGTCGCCAGCTTCGGTTTGCCTGCTACTCTCGCATTTGCGAGTGGTACTGTGTGGAGTGTATAGACAGTCAGTCGAGGCAGAGAAAAATTATCTGTATTTATATATACAGAGGGTAGCTTTTAGTATATTTAAGCTCTGACCGCACTATGCGACACCCGAACGATCCGACACTTCACAACAGTACGCGACCAAATATTGTTTGTATGAAATTGTATGAAACATAACGCACTGCACGACAGTCGCATGACGTAGAACGACACCTTGCGTCAAAGTTGACTTTTCGACCAACTTTGACGCAAGGTGTCATTTGCGACGTGACGTAGTGTCGTTGAGTGGGGGTTGCCTTGCGACAATTATTCTCCTTCATATCGTGACTTTGAAATAGCATGTAGCCACAATCTTTTGGTTTTTCTCGATTGTTCTTCTTCCTCGCATATCAAAGATACTATAATAGCGTCCGTTTCGTCCATTTTGCTCCGAGGTACCGAACGAATGATTGACATAATTTACTGCAGTGTCGCATCGCTGTCGTTCAAGTGCGGTTTACCTAATATTGTCGCACACTGTTGTGAAGTGTCGGATCGTTCGGTTGTCGTATAGTGCGGTCAGACCTTTAGGGGAAGATTAAGCTAGCCCCGGTTGTCTATATTTTCTATGCGATTCGAAAAATACCCGACACCGTCATTTTTTTTCAACATTTAAAATAAAATTGAGGGGGGGGGGGGGCTTTAGCTTCCTCGTGCCCCACCTGTGCTTAAAGTCACAAGCCGCCCCTGAACATATGTAAGTATGCAGAGGACAATTGGTGTGAGTTTTAAATTTGAAAAAAAAAAATCCATCGGTAAAATACTTTATTTACATTCATTTCGTGTTAATTTTTAAATATTATAATATGTAACATTCCTTTTTGAATTTCAAATATTAATCTATATCATAATAAAAACTAATGAACAAAATTTATAAAAACGTTTTTTTTTAAATTAATAATAAGTCATTATTCTTCATTGGAAAAGGTATTAAATTTATAATAAAATACACGGGAGTTTATTACAATTGGCCTATTCGTAGCCGACGCCATAGAGTACCAAGTAAGATAGGCCAAATTGTAGAGCTGCCAGTTTAAGGACATATGATTAATTGGACTCACATTGCACAGTTGTATATTTGAAGTTTGATTTCTGACGCATGACAATATGTGCATATGTATTTATATACAAACACGATTGCATCACCGATCAGCTGTTTGTTTGAGTACTATTAACCATATGATTGTCAACTATTATCAGGCCTGGCTCTGCACTGAGACCAGCTCGGCCAAGTCCAAATGTGCAAATAAAAAAATATTACGCTTTTGTGCATACATATAAATTTGTGTGAACGTTTCGTACAGATACACATCGTTCCCAATTTTATTTTTTCTCTCTGTTCCTTCATTTTATATTGTACAGATATTTATTAAATGAGTAATAAAATGAAAACTGATAATTATATTCCGAAAAAAATTATAAGATCATCGTATAAATTTATTATTATACTATTTCATAAAAATATAACTGTATTATAAATATTCATTCATTTTTCATTTTGATGGAGTCCCTTAAAAGTAGGAACTTTTCCCATTTAACCCGTACTTATACGCTTCGTTTTTTTTTGTTTGTTTAATGGGTATCAAAATGATATATGTAAGTGACATCAAATAAACTGTCTTAAATGGTAAATATTAGACGATTGCATAAGTTCGTACCCCTTTTATAGCAATGTCTGAAAATCAGGCCCGAACTTATTCAATCATACAATATTTATGTAGTATATTGATTTTGGTCAGCATACATATCATATTTGGTCAGTTCAAATATGTTTTAAGGTTAGGTTAAATAAAATACTGACAATTTGATATAAATAGTGACATTTACTGATCATTTATAATTTTTACTGGCTGGTGTAATGTATATATGCATTTATTGGTAATTGGATTATTCGTCACATTGCGGTGGTCACAAAGACAATTTTTGCCATGAAAATCGCGAATACACAATATTTGGCACTCAAGTTCTCGTTAGTATGATTAACTTTTCGGCTGCCAGATGTTCCGTTATAGAGATTTTAGTGACTTTGTGACCAGTAATCACCGAACCGCATTTATTACGATTTCTGACCAAAAGTTGAATTAAAATATTGACCAAACAATATATAACACATGAAAAAATCAATAAATAAAATTGTTTTGATTTAAAATGAATTATCCGAACAAAACAAAAAAAACGGAGCGTATACAAATAGGGTTATATAGGAATCTCACCATATAATTTTCTCGATTTATATATTTAGAATAATATTATGACTTGGTTGCAAAATTATTTATTTTTTTTAATATAAAATATCACGACTACCCTCTCAGCATTACTCCAAATATATCCAGAAAATTAAATGGTGTGATTCTTGCTCAAGACTTTGGCATACAGACTGTATGCCTGTGTGTCTCATGCCTTACTCTTTTGTACTATCCGAGCCAAAAACCCACATGGCCGTGTTTTGGGCTCTTACGGGCGCGCGCTCATCTGACGAGGCACGTGACCTGTCAAATCAGACGCCCGCTAGCCGCCGACCGAGAAGGTCTTGGCGTGGCTGGTCTACCCTTCCTGACCAGCCAGCCACAGCCTACTCAATCCACAGCCCCCACCATAAAGGGGCAGAGGCGCCGAGAAACTCCCCGTCTCGCCATCAAGTCAATAAACGAGGATATAACTCAAACCTGACGTGTCTAATTCCCCACCCCGCCCTGTTCCAGCACGTGCTCCAGAGCGAGCTGAACGAGACGACAACGCATACACAGCCACTGGTCATCCACACATACAGCCCCTGCAGCTATCGTTCATAATCCGGCTCGAAGGACCATGAACGATAGCTGCAGGGGCTGTATGTATGTGTGTGTATGTGTGGATGACCAGTGGCTGTGTATGCGTTGTCGTCTCGTTCAGCTCGCTCTGGAGCACGTGCTGGAACAGGGCGGGGTGGGGAATTAGTCACGTCAGGTTTGAGTTATATCCTCGTTTATTGATTTGATGGCGAGCCGGGGAGTTTCTCGGCGCCTCTGCCCCTTTATGGTGGGGGCTGTGGATTGAGTAGGCTGTGGCTGGCTGGTCAGGAAGGGTAGACCAGCCACGCCAAGACCTTCTCGGTCGGCGGCTAGCCGTCTGATTTGACAGGTCGCGTGCCTCGTCAGATGAGCGCGCGCCCGTAAGAGCCCAAAACACGGCCATGTGGGTTTTTGGCTCGGACATGTACCAATCGTCATTTTTTATTTATTTCTAACAATCAGCCCATTGAAACAATCCTATCAAGTGCCCTATCAGACTGCACAATATTGCAAATTATTATTTAGTATCCCTGGAAGACATCTGTAGGGGCCACTGCAATCGCAAAAAAGGCGGGATATCAAGACCCGTTTACACCGGCGAACGTCAGACACTAGCATTACAAAGAGAAAAAAAAATGTAAAAATGTACATATGTACATTGTATACGTACATATTTTACATCATTATGATTGTGTCAGATATAAATGGCACAATGGTCGCCGATGTAAATTTGCCATTATTGGTGTATTTCCAAATTATTATAAACGACCCATATACACACACGTTGGCCGCAATATATTTTTTTCACATTACAAAAATATACAAAAAACATTCACAAACTTAACGACAAAAATAAACCATAATGTTTCAAATACATATGTAGTTAGGAGCGAACGCACGCACAGCCACAGTTACACAGTGTAATGTAATGTATTGTATACTGTAATGTTTAATACAAGTTGGAATTATTCGATTTCATTCTTACGTACAGTGATTGATATTGCATCGTAAATATGTTGATTTAAAATAAACAAAGAATGTAACTCAATAAGTGAATCGATTTTGTCGTAGCTCACGATATTGCATGTAAATGGCAAATTACAATTTTGTACATTCAAAGGATTTAAATCGACTGTAAAAAAAAGAAAAGTATTCATATAACATGTAAATTTTTAAATGGTACACGTATTCGAATTATTATTGCGAGAAAATAAATTGTAAATAAATATCGAAGTTGACCCTTTGAATGCTGACCAACGCCGATCGGCGTTTTGCCAACAAGTCCACGGGCCTGAAAAAACGTCGATAGGTGTTGTATTTTGAGCATGTACAAAGTAAACAAGAGTACTACCCGCTAAGCCTTTCCAGGTAACATTAAAAAACTGCATTGAACATGGATTGTGTAATCCATGTCATTCATTTGTCAACGTTTATAAAGACTGGTTTACACCGGAATTTCTGAATTTATAACCATAGCAGAATTTCACGATGGAAATCCCTAACTGTATTTTAGATTGTGGCTTGGCATTTAGAATGTGAGCTTTATTTTAATAACAATGCAGAAGATGGAACTCGTTTTGGAAAAATATATTCATTATAATTGACTTCTTTTGTTTATTTTATATTGTTGCAAGATATATTAGAGTCTAAACACACCTTTACAAAACTCAAAATCCTCGGCGGTAGTTTGTTTGGATTAGCTTCAATTTTTATACCTGCTTTCTATTGGATTTCTAAATAATTCTAGTTGGAAATGTTGGCGACATTTTCAGCGTGTCGGACTTTCAACAGAAAAGACGTCAGCACTCAAAGGGTTAATGATGATGTGCATACTGTGGGAGCGCCTACCCCATGGATCAAAAGTGCTTGCGCAAAAAGAATAAACATATTACACAGCTTTTTTTATCTAGGTTTATACTCTTTGAGTTGTTGAAAGTTATATCATGAGTAAACATATCTCAGATTAATAACAATTGCTTATTTTTCTGACTATTCAATGCCGAATGAATTCAAATTCTATTGCCAAAATGAATATTCTGATCAATATTTAATCCATAAAATGTACGTGTGATTATTTTTATTTAAATTGGTATATGTTATGCAAATATATTCGTAAAACAGTCGACAAATGTTTTTAATTACTTCAGATTTCTTTTTGCAACTTTGTTTCTTTTTAAGATATACAAATTCCATAATATGTACAGCATTGTAATTTATTGTTTGCGTGCAATATGCAAGCGCTGAAATAGGCGACAAATTAATAACGTACACCTGCTAATAAAAGCAGATTTATACATTGTATGTGTACTACCGTGCGTCATACCGCACAATGGTTCATAACGACAATTAGTCAAACATCAAGGCTCGCTCACACTCGATTACTTATACCGAGCAACATTTCTAAACAAAGTTAAAACTGCTATGAAGCAAAGAAAAAACAAAATTCGATTATTAAATATGTAAAGACTCGGACTCGTTCTTTACACGATGGATGTTTTGGTACAAAATTTGTGGCAAAAATCTAGAACATAACATAATTTGAGAGCGAATCCGAGTCTAAGGCAGCGTGCACAGTGGTACGACACAATATGACGCAGCGTGCGATGCAATGCCTAGCGGCGAAATCACACAGGGAAGAACGGAACGTCGTGTGCTTGGCTCCCCGCTGTGGGGTTCTCCTACATTTCTTCAAATATAGGACCGTTATCGATCACTGTCAATCAAGGATAAACTTTTAGCGAAAACTATGTGCAAGGCCACATTGTTTAAAAGTATCTAAAAAAAAAAAACCATGTGCCGCGTTCCTTCCTGCGTGATTTCGCCCTAAATGTTGTCTTTTCATTCCATTAATGGAGTATATGTACATACATAGCTTATATAAGGTTGATACTGACAACATTCATACTTGTTGGCTACGTCCGCCAAACTCACGTCTGGTCCTTCATTAAATAAAGTCGTTCTTAATCTATTGTTCTCACTGATAACCACACTCTTTAGTTGACAGAAGAGATGAGTATAGGGATTTGGATTAATTTACCGTTTCGAGAGTAGCCACCCCCCCTCCGCGGAGAAGGTGCGCGAAAGCAAAGGTCAGTACACGAGCCAGGCGTGCGCATCTTTTCCGCAGAGTGGGGGTGGGCCTTCGACTAATGTTCATTGTCAAGCAGTCAGTGGTGGTGGTTGTGGTTTAAGAGTAGAGTCGAGTGTATGGCCATGTCCATGGCTGAGCGTGCGCGGCAAGTCCAAGTGGTGAGGGGACACACACACACGAGATTACGAGGTCTCCGCAGACAGAGCTCCCTTGAGCACGGCCGGTTTGGCGTAGCTCTTGAAACTCTTGGGCGGGTCGTCTTCCACGACGGCGTAGAGCTGACCGGTGCCCAAGTCGATGGACATCCTCGGAGGCAGCTCCACCATGACGTCTGCCAGAGCCTCCCACTTGGTCGGCGGAAGGTCGTCGTCGCACCTGCACACCAATCACATTCACCTGGTCATTTACTTGGCAGTCACCCGCCATGCCGCCTAGCTCTCTACCTCGCTCTACCAACAAAATGCGGCTGTGATTTCATGAACGCGTATTTACAACAAGCTAAAGCTCGCTCGCTCGCTCTCTCTCTGCTTTCCCGTTTTCAGTAGTTTCAAAATCTATTTTGTACGATACTTCAATCTAGGCCTAAATTACATCTACTAAAAGCGGATTTGGATTAGATAAAATTTGATTTTTAAACTTACATTTATTTACAAATCGAAGTCTCAGCTGCATCGAAACGTTAAACAGTGTGTGTGTGTGAATACGTCGATATATTTATTTTTTTATGTATTTACATATAATGCAACTCATCGGGAGTGACGTCATACTCACTCTGATTCGTCTCGCTCTTCTTTAGCTTCTTCGGCAGCCTCGTTTATCAAGTCGTTGGCTAGTTGCTCGATCGTCGCGCTGGCTATGGCTTCGTCTATCTTTTCCATGGGCTTGTCCACCATGTCTGACATGGAAAGCACCGTGGCGCACGGTGTTGGTGGCTTATCGAAGCTCGGAGCTGGGGTCGGCTTGAACAGCCCGTCAGGTGGCACTGCCATCTCTGAGGACGCTGAATGAGGTGGCGTCTTCATCAGGTCTTCGTCTGCTTCCTCCGTCATGGACTTGAGGGGGATGAACTTGGCTTCCGAGACGGATTTGGCTACAGCTTCTGCTTCTGCTTCCGCAGCGTTCGTCGAGTCGTGCACGGCTGCACCTAGGTGGTCCACAGCATCCTTTATTCCATGTGTGGCTGTAGAAACGGCTTCCTTCACGTGGTCCACCGCACTGTGGACCGCTTTGCCAGCCATTTCGCCCACATCTACAGGTACAAATAAATATATTAATTGAAACAATCGCACGTGGGTCATAAACGATGCAACCGCTTGTCGACACCATGCAAGCATCGTAGCATGCAACGCCTAGGACAGATCATTTGATTGTAACGCTTATTGACCACTAAGCTGTCAAGTTGCAATTCAATCCGTGAGCATGCAATACAATTTGAGACACACAATGTTTGACACGCAATCGTTAAAAGCCTGACTGTGAAAATTTTGTCGACAGATTTTCACAGTTTTATTAACAGAATTTTATTGGAGTTTATGTTTATCATTTATAATTCTGCTGAGATTTTCTGATTTGAATATTCATTATATAATATATATGTACTACGGCATATTGTAAGGAGTCCATGCATAAATGATTAAGTTGGTATGTTGCGTAACGCCATGACCGAAAGATAGTCGGTTTTAGCGCATCGAGTAATAAACATGGCTTAACAAGCCTTTACCACGTGTCCCTTCACGAATTGAATCCTATGTACATAAATAATGTGAATTTGTATAAATACTTAATATATATACATTTTTAAGTACTGACTAAATGAACAGATGTCAATTTTGAATAGAATATTTTATAAAAATGTTTGAATTGAGTTTTTATGTATGTATGTATATGTGTCACAGGGAAATTATATTTCAAGTGAAAATATATTTTCACTGACGTTTCAGTGAAATCATAACCAGTTACATTTTCAGGGTTGGTTTTATTCATTTAAGATTAGGGTTGGTATTATTTAAGGGTTAGGATAGGCTAGGTTAAGTAAGGTTTGGCCATATTCATTTAAGATTGGGTTGTTAGGGTTAAATTTTATAGAGTTAAACGTTGTAAATTCATTGTTTGATACATTTTAACTGTTCGAATTGGTGAAAATATATTTTCAATGGTGAAAGTATATTTTCACTTGAAATATGCTTTCACTGTAACATATATAAGCAATTTGATGATATGTGAAAGCTCCATGAAAAGAGTGGAATGATACATTCAAAATAAAAATGATTAGTTATCACATACGTACATATGTACTTATATAATACATATGATGATTTGAAATGATGATCATATCAGTAAACATATGCAGTAAAATAAAATTTAATGACACTCGTTGTAAACGTGAGATTTACCAAAAGTTTTTTCAAGCCGAGAACAGACAAGTGTAAACTAATTACATATACAATACAAACGTCACAAAATTGTGAACGCACACGTCTGTGCGCGACTTTATATGTACAGTAAACGTGCACAAAACATGACACACTATATTTGACAACATGCGAAAATAAATACCTACTTGAAGTTTTGTTTTATCAAAAAATAATGATATTGCTCTCATTATAATTGTTGTACATATTAGACCACATCCAGATGCATTGAACACGTGTCAACACGTGCTATTGATAATAATAGAGAGTGGACTAGCAGTTGAACCATCATACCTTGCCATTGGTGTTTATCATTAATATTTTGGGGGGGGGGGGGGACACGAATTTTAAATTAAATACGACTTTAAATTAAAATTAAGCATTGAAAACGTTTATAATGACGACTCTTTAAAGTTGTGATGATCAGTTATCGCTAAATTATATTTACTAGAAAATCTTTTTGCATCTACATTATTTACAGGAAATAAAATTGATTTTATTGAATATAAATATAAATATTTAAGAATATAAACTTAATAAATTTAAAATAGAAATCGATTTCAAGTCGAAATTGATATTTAAATTTTTTCATATATTCTCGCGCGGTTTTGTCGCCGAGTGATTTTCGCTGGGGCGGATTTTAAAGGCTTTTAAATTGATGAAGTTCATTGCTAATAATATCAGATTTTGAATTCACGGTGAGCTTAATTTGAAGATTTGCTTTTTCCAGCAGATTGTTTGAATATAATTTGACGAGTACAAATGTAGGGCCTTTGGCGCTCTAATTTTAATTTTAAAGCGCTTTTGGCGCATCGAGCAGTGCCCTAACTTATTTGGCGCCCTCGGCCACCACCCGACCCAGCCCCCCCCCTAAAACCGGCACTGTATGTACACTTTCTGAACTGAGTGATGGAGTTGGAGTTGGTATGAGTACGATTATATTTAACATATAAATGTAACACGGTGTTGGCACGTAGGTCAGAATATAAAAAGAAACATAACGATGCACTTTAAAAGCAGGAAGGCCCACAATCGGAAAATTCCCATATAGGGCAAATACATGTAAAGTGGCAGCTAACGATCATGCCAATTCGACCTTTGTTTCTGCGGTCAACCGCCCCGAAAAAATATACGAGACTTCATTACCATAACACGTCACACTAATTGTAACACGTTCGAATTTCCTTTGTTCACACGTGCTACGACTGCTTTGTTATTTCCCTTATTCCTTGTGTTGAAAAATTTCTTACAGCCTTGCAAGAACGTGTGGCTCGAGGTTGGCCATGAATCTTCCAGATATCTCACATACACATCAAACACCCAGCCGTGAGTCTTTGGAAATGCGCGTGTTGGGTTTTTGCGCTACGGCTTAGATCCCTATCGCTCAAGGACCACCGAATCACGCGAGCGTTATCTCCGATTCTTCTAATAATAAAAATATTCGTGGTTTTTAAATGAATATTAAGAATTTAAGATCGCACGTTGAAGGTCTGAATGAAACATTTTGATCTTGACCATTAGTCGATAATTCTATTGAGGCTTGCTGGCACGTATGCAAGGGTTTTGCTGTACAGTAAAAATTAATATTTACGACCTTGCTTATGAATATTGATGGTAAATTAGAAAGCGACTGGCTATTATTAGAAAATAGTATGCACTCTATCCAATACGTGGATTAAAACAGTTTCTCAAACTTTTTTTTTATATGAATAATAAATAAAAAATTAATGTTTGTATATATGTAAGTATTGCATCAAATGTGGGTATATAAGTGTATCAACTTGTTAAAAAAAAGAAAGTAAAAAAACTTTTGAAAAATTTTCTAAAATTGAAATATTTACATTAGTATGATACTATCTAATATATGTATGTATAATTTCGAAAGAGACTTTGCATATATGTATGTAACCTTGGTTGGTTGGTTCGTAGACAAAACATTCGATTTATATATTTTTCGATTCATAGGCGCCGATTCGATTTTTTTCGATTCAAATGATTCGGGTGCCGGGGGGGCCACCAGATTCTGGTACACATATAATTTCGAAAGAGACTTAGTATATATGTTTGTTTGTTCGCGACAGTCAATTTAATAAAAAAAATGAGTATTCAAATAATAAATTTATATAAAATAAAACTATACAAAAATAAGTTTAATAAAATGTTTACTATTGGATTAGTCATGTTTAAGCGGTTTATATTACAAATATGGAGCGAAGCCGGGTAAAACCACTAGTATTATATGTAAAAGTTACTAAAGACTGCAACCTCTACTTGTAAACGGGTTTTGGAAGATCTCGGAGCCCGGGATCGAAGGGCTTCTATAAAAAAGCCCGGGCATATGTGTTTATTTGCCATGCAATTTCAGAGTTTATTTGGTATACTATCTAATTGAATCCTAGCTTTTTGAAAGAGGTCATAGTCTTTTGAAGGATTTTTCTCACCTTCGAAATGCTGATAAGTAGTAAATATTTTAGTTTCAAAGCAACTGTATTAATCTTTTAATCTAATGTATAATTTGGAAAGAGACTTTGTATGTATGTATGTAAAAGTCGTTCGTTGGGTCGTAGACGACACGTTCGATTTCTTTTTTTTTTGATTCATAGGCGCCGATTCGATTTTTTTCGATTCAAAAGATTCGAAGTCCCCGGGGGCGCAGCCACCGAGGGCGAAGCCTCTGGGGGCGAAGGCCCCGTTGGCGCTGGCGCCGGATTCTGGTATACATATAATTTCGAAAGAGACAGTATATATGTTTGTTTGTTCGTGACAGTCAATTTAATAAAAAAACAAAAGAGTATTCAAATAAACTTATATAAAATAAAACTATTCAAATAAATTTAATAAAATGTTTACTATTAGATTAGTCATTTTTAAGCGGTTTATATTACAAATACCGAGCGAAGCCGGGTAATACAACTAGTATTCAATATTAGTGATACTAAATATAATATAAAATTGTAAAATGTGAAAGAATTAAAATTTAATATGTTAAATGTATCGTGTTGGAGTGCAATGGTCTTTAAAGTATTAAGATTAGATTGCGATAGCGTAGATTATTGCTTTAACAGTTTGACTGATGGGAATTTTTGCGCTGGCATTTAGTAATGACTAAGATTTTATTTATTTTTGGGTTTCGCGTGGTATTTAGAGGGTTAACGAAGCGGCTTTCTTGGAAAATGGTTTAACACAGGTTCTTCGTGCTTTTGATTTCACCGGTCAAACTTACATGAATAATGGATTAAGCATTGTGGATCGATTTCGACCTTACGACCGTTAAAAAAGCTCTTGACTATTATTAGCAGTTTTTCACCGTGACTGTGGGGAAAATTTAATAACGCATTTACATAATAAGTGAAAAAATTGCTTTTTCTCTCTTTCAACTTATTTAAACAAAGAAGACCTCAAGGTTGGAAGGTTCCAAATCGTAGGTACATTGTTAAAATTAATACTTACTTTCGATTTACATGTAAATTTAATTACACACATTACTTGCACGATTTGCTTCTACAAATATGTATAAATTTCATTACACCTGTAAGAGTGCAGGTTGGTTCATTACATTGTACTGTTGGATATTTAAATATGATTACATTTAATACAATAGGGCTTGATAGTCGAAAACGCCGTGGAAAACTTGGATTTTCCCGTATAAAAATTTGAAGGATAATTATTATTGTTTTTCACTTTCTTTTTAAAAGATTATTGCTGTATCTTTGATAGATAAAAATTCTGAAAAAAAAAATATTTTTGTCTAAAATTCTGAAAAAACGATTCTTTGAAGGAAGGATGTATTTTAAAGGAGATAATGCAAGTTTCTACTCATTTATGGCAGTGGTTTTTAATCTGTGGTCCACGCACACTTTAGAAATCTTAAGAGATAAAAATTTCTGTATAATGATAATATTATGTACATATTTTATTTTTTGATTTATTCTGTGGCGAATTTAAATGGTTTGAATTATAATTTTTTAGTTTTCAGTAAGAAATTGCTTAAATTTTTTTTTTATTTTATTAATAAATTTCACTTCAAAGTGGTTCATAAGCTGAAACAAACGCTTACAAACATTGTATTCAAGAATTTATGATGATTTTTTTATCAAAATTTGTCAGATGTTGTATTTATTACAAAATTTTCAATTTTAATTAATTGATTTTTAAGTCAATTAATCTGTAAAATATTTGAAATCTTTTGTTCCTTTGCTTAATTTACATATGTGGTCTACCACACATTTCATTTAAATATGTAGGCTTTTCAATTTTTTTTGGAAGGAATTTTCAAATAAATATTGTTTGGAATTTTATGACGTAAATTTGAAATGTTATTAATTGATTTGAAGGCGATAAATCTGCATAAAAATGAAAAGTCACTAAAAATTAATTAAAATGAACATGGAAAAAATTATTCGAAAAAAGGAAGAAAATGAAATCTCACCGTGAAGGGCATTTTCACCACTTTCCACTAAATCGTTGGCCACTTCTTTGATTTCCCCTAAAGCTCCTCCCTCCCCCATGAAAGGGGCACTGCTGGCACACCCCATTTAAAAAAGTCTATCAACGGTGCGACGAGATAGATAGACAGACGAGACAGATCTCAGAATTACCGAGAATCATTCGAGTGTTCAAAGTTCAAAAAAAGACGTCAACTGCAAAACCAACCGTTCGCGTAGTCAAATTCCGACTGACCGTCGTGTGGCAACAATGACCCTTCTCGTTCTTGTTCTCGTTCTCGTTCTCGCTTCCCATATAAAAGGGGTGTCGAGAAGGAGAATAGGAGAGGGGTAGGTATGGGGTTTCCACGGGGTTGTAAGGAATGGGTGTGAGGAATGGCCGGTCAAAAGGCGACCTTACCTCGGCACGCATGCAAGAAGTCACGAAATCTGCAATCTTTATACTATGTGTTATAAAAATTCCTCAGCGTACACACGATCAAAAGCGCCAACACTAATGTATTACAATTCGCTTTTTACCTTTTTTCTTTTATATTATATTAAATATACATATATTTCATTTTCTTTGTTTTACCCTGTGCTTTATAACAACTCACTTTTTTTCCCCGTTTGCGTGGTATTCCAAAAACTTGGCTATTGAGATACGAGTACGTACGACTAATGGACGCTATGATTTATTTAGCGGATTTTACCCGTACAAGGTCGTTCATTTGCGAAAAAAAACAAAAATATATTTTTTAAATTTATACCAGGAAAGCCCAACAGGTAACCCCAATGCGCCTTCTTGGCCAGAAAAATTGCACATTTGATACAAGTACTATTAGTATTGTAGCATATACTAAAAGAAGCCGTCGTTTTAATTAGTTTTCCGGGATTATCTCCAGGATTAAGTGCACTCAGCTAACAATGGAGACTCCCGAATTGACTTAGTGGTCGGTAACGGCATTTGGTCACTTCCCGCTAGAGTTCTCAGAACTGACAGCGCAAAAGCGTGGGACTGCATGAAGAGACCGTGGGACTGCGTATCTGGTACGTGACTATAACAATAGGTAAAAAAACGCGTCGAGGAAGATGCAGTGAGCGACCTGCTGTTTATAAGCAGGTACTTAGGCCATATGAAGGCATTCTGGACGGAGCACTGGCAGTGCGTGGATCTCCTTAATCACCCAATAAATGCTGTGAAGCGACTTTGGCCTTTTATATGGATCCTCCACCCACCCGTACGCAACAGTATTATACAAAGTAAATACAAATAAATTAAAAACCACAGAGACATCTATGGTCAAATTTGTAAATTTCCAGAATTTTATACAATTCAGCGAAATTCGAAAACTCCATATGTTTTACTGTAACATATACACTAACTTGTCTACAAATGTTTAAATTATCGAAGTTTTTATTAAATTCATGTCCATGGGCCTGAAAAAAGCCTATAGGCGTTGTATTTTGAGCATGTAAAAAGTAAACAAGAATACTAGTCATTCATTTGCCAACGTTTGTTAATACTGGTTAAAACCGGAATTTCTGAATTTATAACCATAGCAGAATTTCCCAGTGGAAATTCCTAACTGCTGAGTATTTTAGATTGTAGCTTGGCATTTAGATTGTGAGCATTACATTTTAACTACGTTGAAGAAGATGGAACTAGTTTTGGAAAAATACACTAATTAATAGACTTCTTTTGTTTGTTTTATATTGTTGCAAGATATATTAGAGAGTCTAAACACACCTTTACAAAACTCGAAATCCTCGGCAGTAGTTATCTAGGGTTTGTTTGAATTATGTACAATTTTTATATCTGCTCTCTATTGTATTTCTAAATAATTCTAGTTGGAAATGTTGGCGAAATTTTCAGCGTGGCGGGCTTTCAACAGAAAAGACGTCAGAACCCAAAAAGTTTAAATATGATAATGACAGTTGATGGTATTTTTATAAGAAGAAAATGCACCTAACCAATTCGTGAAATAAAAAAAAGCAACAGACCTGCACCGCTCACGAGCATAAGTTCATGAAATGAGTAATCATGAATCCCCTAGGGGTCTGTGGAAAGACTTTAGGAGTTCTCTGATCACTATAGGCCGGCGCGACTTTGCGCCGTTCATTGTTCATTGTTCGCCGTGTATTGTTCATTTTTATGGTGAACCTTTTTTTTTGCTCTCTAGCTTTGTAGTTTGCCATTTTTCCTGGAAAATAGACCCAAAACGGAAAAATTAAAAATCACACTTCCGCGCCAATCTCTGCTGATCACTGATCAGAAGTAATCTATTATATTACACTGTTCTACGTGAAAAATGGTTCAGAGATAAGATATGACTTCTCTTATAGATCTATGCCTAGTAAACACGAATCTGGTAATAAAAAATGTTGATTGGCTCGAAATTCAGAGATATATACGCGATTTTTGTATGTCTTCGGTCGATGTCTCAAAGCTTGTCAATTTTCTGTTCAAAATGAATATTGGAATCTATTTTCGGGTATTTTATCTTTCATTTGTAGTACTTTTTAGCTTTCAAATATCTCTGAGTAGTCGTTCAGTTCAAATCAAAAGTCAAAAATACGTGTTTTTATTTGGGACTTTTTCTCACTGTTGATACTGTTACGTACGCCGC
This sequence comes from Arctopsyche grandis, assembly GCF_051622035.1. Classification (NCBI taxonomy): domain Eukaryota; kingdom Metazoa; phylum Arthropoda; class Insecta; order Trichoptera; family Hydropsychidae; genus Arctopsyche; species Arctopsyche grandis. The sequence goes on along the minus strand of NC_135360.1, from coordinate 2,065,390 downwards.
GGATTAACCCATTTGAACCCACGCGGTCAGTTATGAACTTACACGATGTATGCCAGCGCGGTCATTCACGGCATTTTACAATTTTGCGTCGTAAAATAAAGGGATCACTCAGGCTGGCCGTAAAACCTTTCGTTACGCTTGGTTAGATGTTGGTGATGAATTTTAAGAAAGTCACACGAAATTAAATCAGTTCCTTTTGGAGTTTTGAGGGAATAACATCGAGCGCTTTTCGACTTGCAGATATGTCGAAGAGAAAACATACGTAAGTTTTTTATTTTTACATATTTTGTATTTATCTTTATGTTTCTAATACAGTAGGACTTATTGTATAATATGCATAAGAGAAATTGCGTTTATATATCTCATATTCCTGAAAAAAAAAATCAAAAGTCGACGGAGTCGTATATGACTCCTTGGGATAATGACACATATTTTTTTCCAGAGAATGCAATTTTACTACTGCAGAGATACGGGAAGAAATTGATAATTGGGACGAGTCTCAACTTCCGGATTCCACATACATACATATTACCACCCCTGGAAACTGATATTCGGTTAAAGAAAAATTTAGGGTGGAAATCAATCAACCATTTAGTATAAATATGTATAATAAATATATGGGTGGGGTTGATCAAATGGATAACCATATTTCTAACTATAATATAAGTATTAGAGGAAAAAAATGGTACATGCCTATTCTGTTTTGGAACATCGATGTAGCTGTGAATAACGCTTGGATTCTAAGCAAAAGTTTTGGTTGTAAATTTGATAAATTAGGATTTATCAGACAGGTAACAGAGACGTTGTGCAAGTGTTGTGGTCAAAAACGAAAACAATTGGTCCCATTCAGACCCGGCAAAGCTAATCAAAATCAAAAGGAAGTTGGAAGACATTTGATATTGGTCAAACAGAAAAGGAGAAATTGTGGACACTGTAAAAATAAAACGTTTTCCGCTTGTGATAACTGTGAAATTCCATTGCATGACAAATGTTTTGTACCGTATCATAATAATTAATTATTTTGTCTTCATGTATTTTGTTTTTACGACTTTTGAACCCAAAATCTCGTTTATGACATTTCTTCTTTTAAAAGGGTGCACCCTTTTTTTTGTTGACGATGTGTATATGTCACAATATATGTACCTACGTGTGTTATGTTATGCGATTTGAAAATATCATTTTATCGAAGAGATGCGTGTTTGTTATTTTTAAAATAAATTTTATAAATTTCTTAACAATAAAATTACAAATAACCAGTGAGAGAGTATTATAACTGATTATGTGACTCCATTGTGATTTTTGTTTTATTTTAAAAAAAAAGTTTCATTAGCCTCAAAGGTCGTTCACACCACCTTGAAAAAAATTAAAAATGTTGAAAAATCAATTAATTATCCATCCCTATCCTATAAAAAATATTTCCCATGAAATAACTCAATGATTTTGGAAAATAAACGAAAAAATAGTCCTGGGCACATGGGACATGTGTTTTCACGCGAGCTCTGGGTTCAAATGGGTTAAGCGAATAGAATCCCAGAGACTATGTGACCGTTCAAGGGTTATCTGTTAACGGATTAACTAAGTGCTTGCACTTAGACCAATGGATATCGGTTATCGGATTAACTAAGTGCTTGTACTTACTTCCAGGATTATATCTGGACTCTAAGTGCATTTAGGCTAAACAATGACCGTTATTAGTCGGGGAGACCCAATGTCGTGGAAATACATAACCGAATACGTTACTATACAACAGGTAAACAGATTAGACGTCCTGATAGATCTACCCTTTATAAGGCGGTACGTAGGCGATATCATGTCATTCTGGACTGAGCACTGCCAGTGCGTGTATCTCCTTAATTATCAATAAATGCTGTGAAACGACTGTTGGCCTTTTACTTGGATCCTCCACCCACCCCTACGCAACAATACTATTTTATGTTGAATATTTTCTATTGAAACATGTTTATTGGGATAGCGTTCTGGCTACACTATTTTTTGTTTTCATTGAAAAGGGTTAATTGGAAGTGTGCTGAATTTTAAATCGGAAAAATTGCGAGCTAAAAGCTCGTACTAGTATTTACTTGTATTTATACGAATCTGAATTGAATTAATAGGAATAATATAATAAATTGTCTTTATATGAGAAAATTAAATAAAATTCCACTTAGAAAAATCATATTCCGACTATTCTTGTGGATCAATAAGAAAAATTCGTTTATTTTATCGATTAGCATTAGCGTTATTTTAGGTAAGTAGCATTATTACATTTGTTCATGTTTGTACATATATTATGCTTGTTTGTCTGCTATACAAATGCAACGTATATTATCTCATAGTACAGTAAACTAAGACTGTGGACCATTTTTGAACGAGTGCAAGGGTTTTATTTAAACTCCCATTCGCCCGAGGAATGCCGGGCAACAATATTTTGACTCGTGTACCACTTGGAGGCTCATTACCATAAATTGTAGCCCTCATATTACAAAAAGGTGTTCCGTTCCGTTCTTGCTGATCAATTTTACGTAAAGTAATCACATATGATATTTCGCACATTGACCTTAGTGTACAACCTACGTCACATGTATCGGCTCAAATTAAGCACCTATCTAAAATGATTAATCGAGCTTAAAATCGTATTCTTGTTAAAAAAAAAAAACGAAGGCTACTACAACGTAGGGGCGGTTGATTCCTACCCAACCACCCACCCACCTTACTTTTTGCAACCCCTTTGTTGGTTAAATATAGCCACACGAACGTGTTGAACATTTTGAGACATACTGTTTTATTTTTGGATATCAGTTAATTTTTTTATATCATTATCTGCGAGTCGTTGGTTCGTCTTATTTAAAAAACTCGCTTCCGAGTGATATTTTATTAATTTCATTAGCAAAAATTTTAATTAAAGTGACATCTATACACTTTTTTGTATAAGTAATTTTTGGAAATTTGAAAAAATCATAATGCAAATATTAATATGTTCTGTATTATTATGTATCTATTTTATTCAAATTAAGAGTATTATTTATTTTTATAATAAGTAAAAAAATGGTTTTTCTTATTTTGTAGTTCGATTTATGTCTTCAATAGAAAACCCTTTTTATTTAATGTGTTTTTGGATAATTAAGTATATTTCAGAATTGTTTTTTTATTTTCAATGAAATACTTCAACTTGTCTGGAGTAAAGTCAAAGTTTCGGTAGTTTTGAAACAATTAAAAACAATTTAAAACATCAATAGACTGGTATTAAAATTATATTAAAAATAAAACGTGGTTATCCAAAATGATATAAATTAAATAAAAATTACAAAAGATGTCTCTTTTCAATTTTCAATATAATACATTTTAAATATTCGGGAAAATTATAGGAAAATTTTGGAAAATTCAATGGAAAGTTTTTCCACCAAAAAAGTTAAAATTTGCTATATATGTATATTATACGTACATATCTACATTTATCATCATATTATAATTTTCATATTTGAACTTTGACTTAGGTAAAGACAATCTAACTTCTGAACTTTAAAGGGGATCCATATAATCTAAGATGAAGAGGATGCGGGTTCATTACAACGACTTCTTCACAGTAATTGTAGCCCACAGATTCTCAAATCGAGACCACTTTTACTAAAAATTTTATTGAAGTTTATTAAAATTATTATATATCCAACATTTATTTGATGATTACGAGCATATCTATCACAAGATCAAAATTTGCCAATTTATCTAACTTACATAATTGTTGTGACGATTCTTAAAAATTTGTCAAACCGCAAGAATACATTTGCTTGATGTTTGACATTAATATATGTATATACATATGTACTTACGTGCTTAGATATGGGTACCATTTATTGGCCCGGCAAAATAGCCCTATTTCCAGAAAAATTAGGTATTTATTACGACATTATATGCAAATGACCATCTCTAAAGCATTTCGTCCTGCAAATAAAAATAATGCCCCTCTTTAAAATAGCTCACACGACCCAATCGGTGTCCACCCGGCAAATTAAACGTCAAATGGGTTGCCAGTAACAAAAATAAATAACAACCATAACTTAACCTAACCTAACCTAACCCTTAAATAAAGAAGTGTTGGCTGCTAAGATATTACGATGTGTTTGGATGGATATAACAATGTGCGGATCATGAGAAGAGTGGGAATGGACAGGAGCGGGGTGACGCGCTGTCACCCAACTGTCAAAAATGATAATTTTACTGATAGAAAATCCTTATTGGTCAGTATTTCAATAATTTACTGAATAAAAATGAATAATTTATTATATTCTACTGATCATTTAGAATAAGTTACTGATCAAGTTTATAATTAATTACTATAATTTGTTGCCTATTTACAATGCTATTTGTCTGTATATACATTCTGGTAAATATGTCATAATATTAATCAAAAACTCTACATATATTTATGCCGAAAAACTGTCAAAAATTATAATTTCACTGATATTGGCCTGTGAAAATATATTTGGATATGATTTCACTGAAATTTTATTTTTATTACTGACAACCCATTTGACGTTTTATTTGCCGGGCGGACACCGATTGGGTCGTGCGAGCTATTTCAGAGATGTTAATTTGACATTAAATGTTAATCTGACATTAAATACTAATTTGACATTAAATGTTAATTCGACATTAAATTTAGAGATGTTTTGACATATGTCGTGTAATTTATTTTACAGCCGTGCCAAAAATATTATCCCTTTAAATGTGTACTTGTGTAAATGTGTGCCATAGTGTCAATTTAGGGTGACCTGTCATATGTATATGAAAAAAACATTAATGGTGGGGTTCTGGATTTACGAGCGGACATTCTTTGTTCGGATTTGAGTTTTCAAGTGGAAATTTTCATGGAAATGATCTCGTAGCGTGACATCTCTACAATGTGTTTGTATTTTCTCCTGACCGCATACCCTATTTCAAAAGTAACCGCATGCCGCTGGTATCTATGTACATATCTGGTATGTTTGTATTATATAATTTGTTTTTAAGCTATGTATGGTACTGTACACATGCACAGTGGGGAATTTTATGGTATGGTACACATGCACAGTAGGGAATTTTAATTTGAGTTTGACGATTGAAATAGCCTACCGTTAAGTGGTGTTAGATTGAGGGATCTCTTTTCTCGAATTTCCTTTTGGGTCAATTTCGTTCGAGGCTATCGATTGCCATCGTTAAAAGCAAATCGGACCGTCGCTTCTAATTCCTGTGCCACTATATTATACCTACTCACGTTTCCTTTCGTCGTATACGTTTCCAATTACGGTCTTTTGATAGCATCCGAAATAAAGGAATTAACTCGATCTATAAATAGATTCGGGTTTTTGACGTTTGGCACTCAAATGTACCTGTAGAATCACCTGTAATAAATTGGTATGTAATTGGACATTGTATATAAGTATGTAAGTCATCCTATCCCTGATCTTCCCGATATTTTACAATGTATTGTAACGTAGAGATTAGTGCTTGTCGACCTTTGGTTTATTAGCGCTGATCACCTGATCATGTGTCCGCGCCAAAAGTCCTAGACGTATGAGAGAGCTGTATACAACAGCCAATGAGATCTCGCGACCCATCGACCAATGATCTCTCTCTCTGTGCTGAGTATACGCTATGTATAAATACTCGGCGGATTTGTTCCGTCCATTCATTCAGAGCTAGATCATCGACCGAACAACAATAAAATAAGTCTAACAATACTGCTGCATCTTTCACTCCGATCTCAGAAACCCCTCTACACGTCCACGCTACATTATTATACATATAGCTAGCAGCATAGCTCGGTCGTTAAGCTTCTGCCTAACACCGAGAGGCGCCGGGTTCGATCCCATGAGCGGACTTCGATTGAAAAGAATTTTATATATAGTGCTGCTGGTCAGACCTGGATATTTGTGACTCCAGGTTGATCGTTTCCTATCAAAGTTTGCCAATTTTCTCTGATTTCATTGTTGAAACGGCTAAAAACCTTTCTACCTACTCTGTCACCACTATTTGAGTATGATTAATGTACAATAAAATGTATGTACAATTCATAGATGTCTCGTTAATTTGCAAGTTTTCAGTGTCTCGTAATTCAGCGACTTGTATAATAAAAATGCTGTATTGTTTGTAATTGGCCAAGAAGGCGCATTGGGCACCTGTAAGGCCTTCCTGGTATGTAATAAATGTAATAAAATATAAAATAAATATAATTTGTATACAATTTGCTTGTCGTTTTATGATAAAACTGGGTAGTTGATTTGACAATTGACAATAACGCTTTCGGGTCTAAAAAAGTCTATTGAATTATATATGTATGTATATCTCAATTATAAGGAAACTCGATTTGGGTTTGGCAAACTGTGAAATCCCGTGCTTTTGCAAATAAATAAAAGTTTACAGTTATACTAACCTTTATAAATGAAATGCATCATATAAACTATAGAAAAAAAGCTTTTTAATTTAAGTAGCAGTAATACATAAATAAGTAACCCGTCTGATTTTGATGTAAAAAATAAATTTATTTTAAAGTTTTGAATGCTCTCGGCTTTTGTATGCCTCAAGTAAAGCTCAGTCATTCAAATATAGAGATTGCAATTTACCGTAAAATTTCATTACCGGTAAACGGTAAACGATTCTTCCCAATACCGGTCTACCGGTATTTACCGGTAAACCGGTAGTAGTGACTTTTCTCAAAAACATTAACCTAGATCGAATCATAAATAATTAAGAACAAATCTCAGGTGACCTAATATCATTAAATTTAAATTTGTAAGAACAAATTCATTATTTTTTTATGTTTTATTTTCAACCAATCATATTAATTTATTGACAGTTTGGACCATTCGAAAGTTTCGATCACAATTGAAACAATCGTCTGATTGCCTTTATTACAATTTGTTTGCTCTGCGTTTTGAGTGAAGTTATACCGGTATACCGGTTTTGCCATCCCTATTCAGATATTGTACGTACAATATGCGAAATATCAATATATGTACTCGTTTCTATTTCAAATATTGAGAGATATATGTATATACGCATGTATAATAGTAAAAGTTAATGCATGTATGTTTATATTTTCGATAAGGAATTTTCATCCCGTCTCGATATGTAGGTATTGTTTCAGGATTTCTTCTGTCCGTTTTTTCCTCGTTTTGTGTACGTATATTTTTTTTATTTACGTCTTTCGCATTGTCGTTTCGGTCGTTTAGCTTCACAAGCTCTCCCTACTTTTTTGTGTTCGGAGGTTTTGTCTCCCACGTTCCGCCCATTCGACCCTTTTTCATTATTCTCGCCCCACTCTGGTGTACTACCTATACTACATATCAGCGACCATCAACCATTTCTACAAATACAATTTCAATAATGACGTTAGATATTATGAAGGAAATCATGAAGCTGAAGGTGTGCCCCCTGACGTGCTAAAGGCATGCTTTAACTCGCTCTTAGAGCCTCTTCAGTTTATTTTTAACCTTTTAACCTAATCATTCCTATTCATAAAAGTGGCTCTAAAAACGAGGTTGATAATTATACACCTATAGCTATCATCTCGGCTATTCCCAAAAATTTTGACATCATCCTTCACCGTTTGATTCTTATATAGTTCAAAAGATTGTTGTGTGATGAGTAGAGGTAGGCGCGGAAGCGTGCTTTTTCCAGGAAACAGTGCGTTTTGTGTCTATTTTCCAGGAAATAGAGCAAACTACAAAGCTAGAGTGCAAAAAAAAGGTTCATCATAAAAATGAACAATGGTGGGCAGGGTCGCTAGAATTCCTAGAGCCCTGATAGCGTGAGACTGCGAAAGCGTGAGACTCACTTAAAACTGTACGTTCGGAGACAGTGGAGAAACAAACGGATCGGGAAAGCTGTAGTGAGCCATAAGTACATATTTTTTAAGGATGTACTTATGCCATATTAGGGCATTCTGGAATGTGCTCTGCCTCCTGAATAATGCTGAATCCAATAAATGCTGTGAAGCAACTTTGGCCTTTCATTTGGATCAACCTACCTCTATGCAACAGTATTTTTGAATCTCTTCCATTTTAACTATATCTGGTGTAACTCAGGGGTCAGATTTAGGCCCCTTCCTATTTAACATTCTTATAAATAACCTCCCTAGAGTTTTATCCAATGCATCATGTTTCTTTTTTGCTGACGATGTCAAATTATTCTTTTATGTCAAGGATGAGACGCAAGCCTCTCTTCTTCTAGCTGATATTAATATTGGTATTAATATTAATGAATGTGCAAAAAAAGGTAAATATGTATATATTATTCCATACGGATGCAAATTATATTGTGCGTGACTCACACACATCACTTTTTTAAATGAATATTTATTTGTTTTTCACCAATTTTCAATATCTAAAGTCCCATATCAAGCAGTCGTGGTATATTTTGGTCATTAGAGCCATGGGTCGTGCATCACTGGTCTGCTATATATGTACATACATACATACATATGTAAGTAGTCCGTACATAAGTCAGTGCACTTTTGTTCGAGTCGTCACGTCTTACATGACATCCAACTTCGTACTGTTTTCCATCGTTATAATTTCCCCCCTCGTTACCATTATTATGTTTGTTTTTGAGCGGCTTCGACTTTGTGAATTATTTTAGCGTTGTGAATTTCAATGCACTCGCTTTTCCGCTTTCCGCGTGTAATTTTTCCGAAAACGCTTTTCACCTGGAAATCCACTAGTGTTTGTTGAGCGAAGCGAGCGCACTCCCACTCACACGAGTGACTCGCTTAACGTTCTCGTCTTCTTGTGCTCAGAACAAACGGGAAAAATCCAGCGAGAAAATTTTCAACAATTTTTCATCCTTCAACAGCACCCGTGTATACAGGATGGTTTCCTTTTATTTAAAAATAATAATTTAAAATATTTTTTAAACAATTTTAAATGACTGTGTGTGCTCGATTTATCTGAAATTAAAATATTGCTGTCCACTTACTGAGAAAGAAATTTAACTCGTTTACAGGATAGATACACCCTTTATATTAATAGATGAATGGCAGTCGTAAATATTTACCTTAGCTAGACTAAAGTAAACGTTTCCCGTGTATCTCAAACTGTAAATATACGTACATACCTAAACGTACGTTTCCCCTCACCTGACTGAGCACATTTCGTATATATTAAGAAAGGTACAAAAAAAATGTTTGCTTTCACCAAAATAGCAAATTTTGGAAAGTCGACACAAAGGTTGAGTTTGAGCGGACGTAAAAACTTCAAAAGGTCTGAGGTGTTTTTTCGGCTATTTCAATTTTTTCTTTATCAAGAAAAACAGAAAGAATCCTTTCGATTGTTCCATTATGATAAAAAAAGTTATGCTAATTTGGCGTGTTCGATCAATATATCGTGTTTTTTTTAATATAAATCAAATCATTTCATATTATACTAGCTTTATTACCCGGCTTCACTCGGTATTTGTAATATAAACCGCTTAAACATGACATATCTAATAGTAAACATTTTATTAGATTTATTTTATATAAATTTATTATTTGAATACTCTTTTCTTTTTTTTTTATTAAATTGACTGTCACAAATAAACAAACATATATATTAAGCCTCTTATAAAAAATTATATGTACACCCCCGGGGTCTGCGCCCCCTAGGGGGCAAAGCTCTAGGGATTCGCCCTCGGCGACTCCTAGAGGGCAGAGCCCTAGGGCTTCGCTCTTGGCGCATACGCCCCCGGGAACTTCAAATCCTTTGAATCGGAAAAAAGCGAATTATTTGTTCGATGACGTCAGAACAATAGACTGTTGACGAAAAATACGTAGGTTCATAAATACATACTTATACGAACAAACTTTAGTGTTTTAGTTGACGAAAAATATAAGGTACAAGATACATAAATACATGAATATACGAACAAACTATAGTGTTTTATATAGTAGATAGAGCAATTCGAATTCAATATTTGGAAATTCTTTCAATCAATCAATAGTCACATCAAATGTGCAAATACATACTTCAATCACAGTATTTGTTCAATAGCGACTCGTTTTTTTTTTTGAATAAATCAAGTGGTGTGCAAATATTATATTTGCTGGTCTTAAGTTGAAAGGTGTGAATTTGCATGGCGGACAAATATGGAAATATTAATTTTTATTTTTATATACATAGATATATGGATATGGAGATATATGTGCGTTTTTATGCAGTTAAATTTGTTAGAATATTATGTGTAATTTTTTATTAATTAAAATGAGCACGGTTGGAGTGAATATTTCGCGCTAAGTACGACACGACTCCTAATTTGTCTTCATTGTAGGGCAAAATAGAGCCAGAATGCCAGCCCAGGATTAAAGGCTTAAATTAAGTATAGGTATTATACCTACAAGAAAATATCCCAGAATGTACACAGTTCCAACTCCCGCTCGAGATAACACTGTGTTGAATAATTGTCGTGAGAAATAAAACTCCTACGGAGAAAGAAAGCTCTTACGGAGGGGTTAAATTTATGGATGAAACTTTATCTAGAATGAGACATTATATTATAATATATGTACGTAATATGCATATATGTTTGTATATATGTATGCATGTACGTCGTCGTGTAATGGTGATCGTGCTCTTTGCACTTTGCTGAAGATTATATTTCGAAATTTTGCACAAACTCTGCATACAGAGTGTTTCAACTTTTGCTTTGAAGTGTGTATGCGTGGATCGTTGTTGTTAGCCGTCAAGCTTACACGATGATTGATACATATTTGGGCTTATTTTATAATTGGGTATCAAAAATTATATTTTACATAAAAATATAAAAAACAATTATATTTTACTAGCTGAACCCGGCATGCGTTGCAATGCCGGAATAAGGCATGCAATTCCCGTTCCCTTTCCGATTCCCGTTCCCGTTCCCGTTTCAAGTGATGATTGGAATATACAAACATTGATTTTATATGTATATATGTATATGTAGGATTGTTATGAGTGGTACGTAATGTAAGGTTGGTATGAGTGGTACGTAATGTAAGGGTTGGCATGCATGCGCGCAAGTGAAGCTTGACCTGTGAGTTGTTCTGTGCGAGACGCTCGAGTGATAGCACTTATAATGTATAGCTGAACCCGGCATGCGTTGCACTGCCACAATAACGCATGCAATTCCCATTCCCGTTTCGTACCCGTTCCCGTTTCAAGTGATGGTTGGAGCTCAACGTCGTGGTGTAACGTCTCTTCAACGCCATGCCGTCATAAACCAACCTGCTATCTTGGTTACCAACGAACACATTTCCTTGACTACACAATGGCGCTTCAAACTTTCGCGTCGGTAAAATCTTAATTACGAATATTATTATTAACCACTTAGACGCCCAGCCGACGCGCTGAGCGTATAATAGATACGGCTGTTTGCGCCTTAAGGCGCTTTGGGCAGCTAAGCGGTTAAGAGGTTTATATATATATATATATATGGAGTTCGGTCTTTCGTGTCATGCGGGGAAGACGTGCTTCTGCGTTATCCCCGCTATTACTCGCTTAAACCCGGCTATTGCACGAAATTTAATCTAAAAACTTAACCATCTACTCACTTATTTTACTAATTGAATCCTAGTATAATTTAAGTGTAAAAATAAACAGCAAATCGGTCGTAAAAAGCGGTTTTATATCAGTTATTTCGAAAAACTTTGTGCTAATTTTTGTGTCGAATCTGAGCAAAAGCATATACGAACGAGATACATCTTCTTACCTGAATACAAAAAAAAGGGTCCTTCGTCAGTCATTGTTCGGTCCCACAGAAGCAATAAATCTTCCACATAATTGCTTCCAGCCAAAAAATTTTTAACGAACTTTACTTAATAGAATAATAGCAAACAGAAACGGTGTTTCCCAACTGTCTATGTTCTTTTTCATATTTAAATTATATTAAAGTAATTCGTGTAATTTTATATTCTTTACTAAAGTTATTATTAAAATATTAAATTGCAAACCGCACTCACATATATAAATCCGTTGTCTCCAAAGAGGCGTCTCACGATAAAGATTTTTAAAAGTAGTATAACAATTGCTAATCTATTATTATCATAACTAACTACTTCCACTTACAAAGTAACCCTGTTAAATGGCATGTAATAACCCATAAGTGATCCAAGTGATACCTAGGATGAAAATCCGACACCTGACCTGAATACAGAGAAGAGTCTACGGCGGTTATGACTCAATCCTTGAATGGAACTCTCTCTCAAGTACCGCCTTTTTCTCAACACATCTTGGATAAATGCGAGAAAACTAATATCCAAACCTCCAACAAGGTAAGAGTGACGATGGATGATAGCTTAGCTAATAGAAATCTGTATGTAGCTACATACAATGTAAGAACGTTATCGAGTGAAGGAAGTGTGCTTGCATTAGAGAATGAATTAGAAAATATCAAATGGGATATAGTAGGACTTAGTGAAGTAAGACGAAAACAGCAAAACCAAATAATCCTAAAAAGTGGTAACTGTCTCTACTGGAGAGGGCTACCAAATGGTAGAATACGAGGAGTAGGGTTTCTTATCAATAAGAGAATAGAAAGAAATATTATAGAAATAAGCGACATATCGGAACGTATATGCTATATAGTATTAAGAATCTCGAGCAGGTACACTTGTCAAATCTTCCAAGTGTACGCCCCCACATCTAGCCACCCAGACGAGGAAATAGAAGACTTCTACGAAAAAATACAGGGCGCATACGATAATAGCCGTCACCACTTTAAAATAATCATGGGCGACTTTAACGCAAAAATAGGACAAAAGGCAAATACAGAAAGAGCAGTAGGCAATTTTGGTACCGGCCAAAGAAACGACAGAGGCGATCGCCTCATAGAATTCGCATAACACAACAGGCTCTTTATCACTAATTCATTTTTCAGGAAAAACACCAACAATAAGTGGACTTGGGAGAGTCCTAAAGGAGACAGAAACGAGATCGATTTCATCCTAACAAATGCCCTGCACTCCGTTAAAGACGTTAGTGTTTTAAGTAAAGTAGATATAGGTAGCGATCACAGATTAGTCCGTGCCAAGATGGCCATTAATATAAATTGCGAACGTAGGAAATTAATAAAAGGATGCAGTAACTCTCCAGATTTCGCTCAACTAAGGTCTAGGAAAAAGGAATTCGAACTCGAACTTGGAAATCGATACGGGAAATTAAACCCAGAAGCAGACATCGAGGAATTGAACACTGTAATTAGTTCGGTTCTAACCTCAACAGGTAAGAAATTAGTTGGACTCAGGAAACAGATTAAGCTAAGCAAAATTTTAGAGGAAACCAAAAATCTAATTAAGCATAAAAGGAAGTTAGATAGGGATAATAATAAGCAAGAATACAATCTAGTAAATAAGGAAATTAAGAAGAGAATAGTCAGGGATGTCAGGGATTTTAACAGCAAGCTAATAGAAAATACCATTAAGAATAACCGTAGCCTGAAAAAGTGCAAACAAGATCTTTTCTTAGGCAAAAACCAAATGATCGCAATCAGATCAGAGAGCGGAGTAATAATTAGGAATAGAGAAGAGATCATAGACAGAGTTTATACGTTCTATGCAAAACTTTAAGAGAACAACAACGGTCAATTTCCCGTTCCGGAATCGACACACGGCCAAAGGGTTCCTGCAGTATTGCCTAGCGAAGTAGAGGCCGCGCTAAAAACTGCAAAGAACGGTAAAACCCCAGGGGAAGATAATATTCCCATTGACTTACTAAAATGTGGCGGCCCCCCCCTAATTAATATCTTAGCTAGGCTTTTCAGCAAATGCATCCAGAACCAAGCTATACCAGAAGGATGGAATAACGCAACTATCATTTTAATACACAAAAAAGGCGACAAAAGCGATATCAAGAACTACCGACCCATTAGTCTACTTTCAGCGGTCTACAAGCTCTTCACGAAGGTTATTAAAGAAAGGCTGAAGAATATCCTCGACGAGAACCAACCTATAGAGCAGGCAGGGTTTAGGGCAAATTTCAGCACAATGGACCACCTCCAAGTAGTTGGCGAACTAATCGAGTGCGCCAACGAATATCAACGGCCATTGTGCCTAGGTTTCGTCGATTATGAGAAAGCCTTCGATACAGTTAGTCATAATGCAGTACTTAACGCTCTAAAAACACAGGGAGTGCCGGAACCCTATGTGGGACTGTTAGCTGCAATATATAAGAATGCCACAGCTTCGGTTAAAATTTTTTCAGGTACAGATAGATTTAGCATAGGAAAAGGAGTAAGACAAGGAGATACAATCTCGCCCAAGTTATTCAATGCGGTGCTTGAGGGAGTTTTCAGGAACTTGGATTGGGATACAGCCGGAGTAAGCATCAATGGTCGCTTTTTGAGTCACCTTCGGTTCGCAGACGATATAGTTTTAGTAGCTCGTGATTCAGCTGACCTACTTATCAGACTAACACAGCTGGACAGGGAAAGTAGAAAAGTAGGATTAAAAATTAGCGTAGATAAGACTAAACTAATGTTCAATAGTTATTGCATGCCTGATAGCATCCCCTTAGATGATAAACCAGTAGAAGTAGTAAATAATTATTTATATTTAGGTCAAATAATTGACATGTCTGGTAGTAAAAATGAAGAGATAAAGAGACGTATGAAATTAGGATGGAGTGCATTTGGACGGATGAATGCTGTTTTTAAATCAAAAATGCCACTCTGCCTGAAGAAAAGGATCTTTGATCAATGCGTTTTGCCAGTGATGACGTATGGATGTGAAACTTGGACACTGAACGCCAAGATGCAAAATAAAATCCAATGCACTCAAAGAAGTATGGAACGCTGTATGCTTGGCATAACGAGGAAAGACAGGAAGCGGAACACGTGGGTGAGAAATATGACAAGGGTAGTGGACATAGTGGATAGAGTGAAGAGATTGAAATGGCAATGGGCGAGTCACGTAGCTAGGAGGATGGACGAAAGGTGGACAAAAGAAGTGCTTGAATGGTACCCGAGAGAAGGCAAAAGAGTAAAAGGAAGACCGCAAGGAAGATGGGTGAACGAAATTAGGAAAATGTGCGGAATGAGATGGATGAGTGTTGCGCAAAACAGAGACGAGTGGAAGCGTGTTGGAGAGGCCTTCATCCAGCAGTGGATGGCGAATGGCTGTAAATGATGATGATGATGATGATGATGATATATGTATATATATATATATATATATATATATATATATATATATATATATATATATATATATATATATGTATATATAGATTACAGGTAAATCCATTTTGACATTACAAATATAATTATATTTATACAATACTAAATATAAATAATACTAATACTTAATACTGAATATAAATACTAAAGAAATAACAAGTTTACATTCTTAACAAGTATATAGTCGGCCTATGACGAATTAAACTAAAAACTGAAAGAATGAGATATTATATTAAAGAACATATTACTAATAAACAAAATAAAATGTAGCCTAAAATCATAGGTGTGATCCAACAATAAATTAGTTATATGAACACAATCAGTTTTATTCTTTAGAATAAAATTCATAGCTGTCGAACCACTCAAATTTTATTCGTTAGTAGGTTTACTAGTGCACAGCAGCAAGTGTATGAATTCACGCGCCAATGTATACTTTGTCTAGTAAGAGTATCTGCGGAATCTATCGTAGTAAGCTTTTGTTAAAAACCAAAGCTAGTGTACATACTTACTAGTCAGTGTATACTAATTCGAGATTTGACGTTTTTACTGTAACGTATATAATATACATACTATATACATAACATATGTATATTATATATGTTATGTATGTATTGTATGTAATCGACAGCTCCATAATACACCTAACGGAATCAATAACTCGATCCAAACACCTTCACATACCTAAGACACAATACATTGAACACAAATTAGAGATAACTGACTTTGTTGCAAATCTAATTAAAAGTAAAAATAAACTCCGTAAAATTTGGCAAACATCAAAAAATCCAGCATTGAAAACATTAATTAATAAGCTCACATATCAAATTAAAATTAGAATCAAAGAAATCAAAAATGAAGCTTGGTCTAAAAAATTAGAAAAATTGAGCTCAGTTGATGGCTCTCTATGGAAATTAGCTAAAGCGATTCGCAGGACAAAAAACTCGATTCCTCCATTAGATGATGCAGCAATCTCAGTGACGCGTGATTGCGACAAAGCAGAACTATTATCAAAATCCTTCCAAAAACATCACACACTCACACAACATTACAATCACATACCAACGCATAATAAAGTCAACCGGTCCATTAAAATCATCACAAAAACTCCCACTAACAGTACTAAAAATATAAAATTGGTGCATCCGTGTGAAATCCAAAATATAATACGTAATTTAAAAAATAAAAAGGCACCTGGGCGAGATTCAATAGATAACATCACAATCAAACAACTTCCATTTAAAGCTTTAGTCTCACTATCTAAAATATTCAACGCATGTTTACTCACCGGGTATTTCCCAGAATACTGGAAAACAGCCAACGTAATTCCCATACTTAAGCCCGATAAAAGCTCAAAAAACCCGGCCAATTATCGACCCATTAGCTTACTTTGCACGCTTTCAAAAATTCTGGAAAAAATAATCTACACACGTTTACTTAAAGTCGTAAATAAGAAATTAATAAATGAACAATTTGGATTTCGCACTGGACATTCCACGACCCAACAACTAACAAGACTAACTGAACACGTGACGAAGAACTTTAATATGAAGAGAAGTACCGGAATGGTATGTCTCGACATAGAAAAGGCCTTCGACACGGTTTGGCACGATGGACTCATTCATAAGCTCCTTATTAACAAAATACCAAACTACCTAATTCTCATCATCAAATCGTACTTAACTCGTAGAAAGCTAGTGGTTAGCGTAAATAATGAATTATCGTCTCCAAAAATAATCGCAGCTGGCGTTCCGCAGGGGAGCTTGCTTGGCCCACTCTTGTTCTCCATATATATAAATGACATACCTATTCCAAAAAACTGTCACATAGCCCTATATGCAGATGATACAGCTTGCTTCACAAGTAGCAAAAAACCAGACACTATTCTTAAAATCTTGAATTTGCAATTAAAACAATGACTGAACACTTCACTAAGTGGAAAATTCAAATTAATCAAACCAAAACAGACGCCATATTCTTTAGTGTTAGAAAACATAAGCCAAGTTCAGATCTGAAAATCCCCTCTGGAGAAAGTCTGAAATGGCAGTCAGTAATAAAATATTTAGGAGTAACGTTTGATAAAAGAATGAGATGGGCACCTCACATTGAGGCAGCGAAATGCAAGGCGATGCGGGGTATATCCTCAATATATCCAATATTTAATCGCCATAGTTCTTTATCAACGCAAAATAAAATAAAATTATATCGCGCGCTCATATTACCATTATTAACCTATGCTTCACCTGTATGGAATAACGCCTCGAATACTAACCTTTCCAAGCTCCAAGTAATACAAAATAAATCCCTTAAAATAATTTATAATACACCCATATATACTAACCTGAAAAAACTGCATGCTATATATAATATTCCGTTTGTTACAGACATTACTAACAAACTAACCAGTAGATTCTATGAAAGAATCACTAATAACCATACTAACACACTTGTGAAGAGTCTCGGTGATTACAATAAAATGTCTATACCCTTCAGGTATAAACACAGATTACCTAAACACAATCTGCTTTAGGTCATCGACTTTAGATAGTCTTTAATTAATATTATGTATTAGATGTATTATGAACATTTATAAGGATTGTAAATAGGTTTTTGAGCTCTTTTTCCTATTATGCTTTAGATTAACATTAGAATAATATAATACTGTGATTACTAACCAAATTAAATTAAAATTGTAAAATAGAAAATGATCAGTAGATCAGTAGCTATTAAAATAGATATAAGATGTATTGTGAACATAATTTCGTAATAATAAAAAAAAAAAAAAAAAAAAAAAATGTATTGTCACGTTCCAATGAAAGATTAAATAATTTTTCTTTTTTTTAAACTACTTGGTTAACTAACCAAGATTTATTTATTATTATTAAAGTAACGTTACATTTATCTAATTGGTAGAATTTAATTATGGAACGGAGAATTTAAATGAGATACGAAGAACTGTTTCACTTCAACTTTGCTTCACTATTTAACTATGTCCTGCTGCTGATGTGTTGACTGCTACTCTCGGAGTCTCAATGCTGATGACTACCACTCTCAGAGTCTTAATGGTGATGACTAGAGGTAGGATAGCCAAGGGGCCGCTCATTGTTCCATTGTTGTAAATCCTTTGTAAAAAAGGTTCAGCAAACCTTTAACAATGCATTTACAACATTTGAACAATACGCGGCACCTTCTGGGTCCGGGCTTTAGTGATGACTAACTTAAATTCTAACAGAACATGAGTTTATATACTATTCTTTAAAACAATTAAGTGTTGAAGACACATCTCGTACAATTTTAGTTAGTCAGTGTTTAAGGTGTGCTATTAATCAATGGTGCTACTTATTAAATTAGGTGTGCCACAAATCAACGGTGTGTCTTATCCCTACTGGTTAGTCGACTACATTGATAAGCGAGGTACATAACAGTATGTACATATGTACATAGGTATTATGTAATGTACATATGCATATTGAATCAAATATTATAAAATGAAACTATGTATTTATGTATGTTGTTTTTACTAGTCGTTACACACATTCGAACTTTTGTTGAATAATTCATTTTAAGCTGAAAATTTGATGTATAATAAAAATTCTACTTTATTCTTTATGTAGATGTGATGTTTATCCAGAAAATTGGATTTTATCACAAAAAATAACACCATCCATATGTATTGGCGCTTATTTAATTTCCTGGCCCAATAAACTCGTCCTTCACAGAAACCGAAGTTCAATTGGAACGTAATGGTATAAAAGCTCCTTAGACGTTTGGAAAAACGAAATTTTCTGTTTAGAGAATATTCCTGAGAATTGAACAACACTGCATACATATGTATAAGATATATTTTATATATTTTTTAGATTCATTTATGTATGTAAATGTTTTAAAACGATATTTCGTTTAATGGTTTTTACTTATTTATATTTAAATTCCAATCTATCGTGAATGCCAAAGGATTTTGCTATTATATTATTTAGAGGGTTGAAATTTCGGGTGAAAGGCGCTGAATCATTTATCGAAGAAAATGTACATATAAAATTTCGAACTGTGAATTTTCGCTTCGTAATAGTGTTTTAAATGAAATGGCCGTTTGTCGTTAATCATCCAAAGTTATTTGTAACCCGAAAACTAGAAGCGGCGGTTTCCAAAACTCGACGAGTTTCAATCGGGGTCGGTCCATTAATTGAATTACCGTAATCAAGTAACAGATCTGATTTACAGGAGTAGCCAAAAGTAGCCGGAGTATCACCTATTTCATCGAAAGTTTCTATAATTTAATAAAATAGTGAAATTATAATTTCACTGACGTTTCAGTGAAATCCTCTTCCATTTGGGCCTCGCTGTGATTTTATTTTTTTTATTCATATTTTGTTTTATTTATATTACTTTTTCTTTCTTCTTGGTACATTTTTATGTACTATTTTAATTGTATTATTATTTTTCTTTTGTTACTTTTTATTATTATTTTATTTTAACATGTTTTCTGCTTCTTAATTTTTCTGTTTTTTACTTATTTTACTTGTATTTATATCTTTGTTAAATGTAGGCCATTGTGGTGCATTAGGTTCTTCCTGTAATGCCACAATGGTCCAAAACTATTAATAAATAAAAAATAAAATAAATAAATAAATAACCAGTTACATATTCACTGTGCATAGTTCCCTATCCAATTACATTTTCACTGGTCCCTATCAGTGAAATTATAATTTTTGACAGTTGGATGATAGTGCGTCGCCGATACGAATCGCGCCACCCCACGTCACAGCCCCGATCCTCTCCATCCCCATTCCGATGCTGAACTCACGCTCACACGCCCTCCCCCCAACTCCACAACCCCATTCCTGTCCATTCCCACTTTCCTCACGATCCACTATCTGTTTCAATTTGGCTTTTTTTGATGCCGCATACGTGGGACTAGATGCGGAAGCAAACAAATCATAATATCTTAACAGCCAACACTTATTTATTTAAGGTTAGGTTAGGTTAAGTTAGGGTTGGTTTTATTTATTTAAGGTTAGGTGTTAGGTTAAGTTAGGGTTGGTTTTATTTATTTAAGGTTAGGTTGCAAGGTTTGGCAGTACGTTATAATTCGAATTCATACGTTGTAATTCGAATTCGTACGTTGTAATTCGAATTTTTACGTTGTAATTCGAATTACAAATTCACTAACATTGAGAAGTGAATTTGTAATTTTAATATTATATCCGTACTCACTGCTTGAGAAAATAACAGTTTCCCTGTAACATATATACTTTTTGACGGAAACCGTAGTGATGCCTCAAGAAGGTTTCGTCACAATCAAGTTTCAGGTTATGAAAATTTTAATGCCCAAAAGGAATTAATTTCTTTTGGGCTTTAAAATTGGCATTAA
The DNA here is from genome assembly GCF_051622035.1 of Arctopsyche grandis. Lineage (NCBI taxonomy): Eukaryota > Metazoa > Arthropoda > Insecta > Trichoptera > Hydropsychidae > Arctopsyche > Arctopsyche grandis. The sequence continues at coordinate 2,044,866 of NC_135360.1, read as the reverse complement.
AATAGGCAAAAAACACACACCGCGTTGAATATGCAACACGTTTTGACAAAAATAGACATGAACCTTGCTTCTCATCGGTTTATCATTTGTACTTTTCCCTCGAATGAAAACAGAATTGAAAGGAAAACTCATTGAAGATTTAGAAGGGGTAAAATAAAAAAAAAAAACGACAAAGAAAGGGTTCCATAATTGCTTTTAGGACTGGATAAAACGTTGTGACAAAAGTGCACATTACATTTTTATTAAATAGACGACTTACATTTGGGGGAAATCCGGGTTACATTTGGCTACACCTTTGTATGTAGGTATGTTTAATATTATTTATTTGTGTGATGGACGATGGTGAAAACAAAACACACGCTTGTTATTAATATTAGGCATGTGTGTATGTATGTATCTACGAGTGTATGTTTAGTTGTTATTAGACAATGGGTTATATTGTGAAGAAAGCTTTGATTTATGAAGGTAGCTGCTGTTCATTTATCTTCGCATAGGATCCCTCACATTGCTAAATTAGATATATTATTATATATATATACGTATGTTTCAGTGTATGTACATATGTTTCGTAAATACAGGATGCTTCCGTCGAAAGGTAAACGTTTTCAGTCATATTTTACGAACGCTGTTGTTATATCGACTATAGGTATATATAAGGGAACTAATTATTTGGTGGGTTTAATGATCAGTAATTTAATAAATAAGTGATCAGATAAATAAATAAATAATAATTTTTGACAGTTCGATGATAGCGCGTCGCCCATCTTAGATCTTAGCAGCCAACACTTATTTATTTAAGGGTCAGGTTAGGTTAGGTTAAGTTAGGGTTGGCCCTATTTAATTAAGATTAGATTGTTAGGACGGTACGCATATCCGAAAAAAAAGTCAGTCCAAGAGAAAAAACAAAAATCAGCAAACCAGCAGCGTCAGCAAGTGAAAGAAAGCCAGTAGAAAAGCGAGAAACACCAGTGAATGTCAGATTTTATCAACGCGTGGTCCGGCGTAAACAAAGAAACGCACGCGGGTGGAGAAGATGTTGCTATTGACAATATTTCTATACACTACCGAAAACGATCCGATATGGCAACATTGGCTCTACTTCATCAGTCAGAATGCGTTAAACTGATCGTTTCATTTAATAATTAATCATTTATTTTAAAAACCTTATCATTTCGTTTATATGTATACCGATCATTTTGGTTTCACTACTGCTCATATTATTTAAATACTATTTTATTACAGATTTATTATATTCACTGATCAATTCATTATTTTTACCTACTAAATGTTTTTTTTTACTGAACGGTTAAATAGAGTATGTATAATGAATTGGAAAAGAGACACTTGACCTTTCTGCCAATTTCAGAAGTTTCACTTTTATCGTGCAAACGCTCAATTTATTTTCTTAAAATAAATTTTACTTGTATGTTGTAAGACACATGTATGTACATATGTTGGAATAAAAAAATTGTATAAATTTAATCCGACGTGCTTAAAAAAAGGTTTTGTCAACTGAGAGTCTCGGATTTATCTTGAGTTAGGTGATGTCAAGCTTTTTCAGATAAGATTGCATAATAGAAAATATGTAGAATGTTTTGTTGTGATTTTTCAAATTAAATTGTGAAAAAACGTACATATGAGCGAATGTTCTATTGAATATTATATTGATTAAACGTAACTGTTTGTCAGTTTTTTTTTTATTTGTGTGTACGTCAATGTATTTTATTGGACATAAACTAGAGTTTTTACAACGTTCGCTTAGAGCTTTTATAGTGTATTAAACACGCGATAAAGTGAACACAAATTAAATACTTCTACGAGTATTTATCATGTTACTGAAATTGGAAATGCTTTGTTATTAAATAATACAAGGTAAATAATTCTTCAAGTGGGTATATAAATAATTCAATTCGAATCGTCTATTTTATTTTATTATCAGATTATTTCATCATAAGTTCGTATATACGAATTATTCTGCTTTCTACTGATGGAAAAATTTTATTTTGTATTTTTTTTAAAGATTTACGTTCCACGTCCAGATAGAAGGACGCAGTGCTTAAACGTCCAAGTGTAATCGGATTAATGGGAAGTTTTCTTAAGATAAAATTGTAAGAAGTGTTCTATTGAGATAATCGAATGGTATAAATTACTTTATCTATGTACGTAGTAACAATAGATGAAGTTTTGTGATCATGCGAAAATTCAAACTCGAGATTTTGATTGATTCGAACTCGGAATCAATCACTGATCACGTTTTTATGATCTAGAAAAAATGTGTCTGTGTATGTGTGTATTTTGGGGATTTTTTGAATACCGTTAGTCCTATCGAACTGAAACTTAGTATCGGTTACTGAAATTCTTATCGATATGACGTAATTTTTTTTCAACATTTTTAGTTGACCGGAAATGGTACCTCGCCTTATATGTAGGTGTCCTCTATTTTCCCCTTAGGCCAAAAGGTCAAAAATGTTGTGCCCACTATTCAGTCCACACCCCTAAACGTATCAAGTTGAAAATTTATGTACATATGTATGTATGCTTTATGTACTAACTTAGAGCACATTAGGTTTTGGTCAGAACTCGTAAACCGGAAGTAATGTTTTTTTTTTTTAAACAATATTTAATTATTTTTTCATTGTTTTATTTTGACCTTTTAAATTATTTTAATCTTCTTGATATTTATTATGTATAATAAAGATAGTGGTTTTAAGTAAAAATAAAAAATATTTAATGAACCGGAAGTGGGATTTTTTCTTCTTAGAAAGGTCAAAAATGTTGTGCCCACTACTCTGTCCACACCCCTTAACGTATCAAGCTGAAAATTTGTATTATTTATGTACGAACTTAGAGCTGATAAAGTTTTGGTCAGAATTCGTAAACCGGAAGTAGTATTTTTTTTTAAAACAATATTTCATTATTTTATTTTGACCTTTTAAATTATTTTAATCTTCTTGATATTTGATGTGTATAATACTGATAGTGATTTTAAGTAAAAAAAAAATTTTAAACAAAATCCAACAACCGGAAGTAGAACTTTTGTCTTGTGCAAGTTTCCATACATTTGCGATCAATTTGTATCGAAAATGCTGTCATAGTTATTAGTATTTCGTAATCTGTCTGTACGGTTCAATATCGAATTTTGTTTTGTAACCTTCTTATATTCCTCAAATACATAGATAAAATCATGGGGTTGGTCACCCGAATTTTTTTTATATAAAGTGGGGATCACTCTTTTTAACACGATTTCTCGCAGTACAGATGAATCATTTTTGTGTTAGGTCGTTCGTTAATAGATAGATTATTCAGAAGAAAAATCTCCCGTAAGGTCTCAGTATACGAAAGATTTCATAGTCGAAAAATCACGAATCTAGACTAACCAAATCGTAATTATTTATTTTATTTTACATACAAATATACCAGGAAGGCCAGGTAGACCCCAATGCGCCATTAATTACAAACATTGCAGGATTTTTATTAAATAATTCGCTGTATTTCGAGAGGCTGAAGAACACGAAATTAACAATTAATTAATTAATTAATTAATCCATAGAGACATCTATGGATTGAGACTTGTACATAAATTTTTACATATTGTACATAAATCAAATTCAGATATTTCTGACAGTGGGTAGGATGATTTTTGCCAGTTCGATGAAGGAACCGTTTCAACAATGAAATCAGATAAATTGGCAAACTCTGATAAGAAACGATCGACTTGGTTTCGACACAAATATCCAAGTCTGACCAGCGGCATTAAAGATTAGCACGGGTTCGATCCCGGTAACCTCTCGGTTCTAAACATAAACGCAACCACCGAGCCATACTGCTGGCTAATAATAAATACGATCAGATGGTTGTTTCAATTATGATCGAATTTTCAAATGGTCCTAACTTTAAACGAATAAACATGATTTGTTAAAAATAAAAAATTAAAATTATTTTTTATTATTCACCTGAGATTTATTTTTAAATATTTATGATTCAATGTAACGTAACCCCATACAGTTATCTAATCCAAGAAAAACATTTTTTTAATTTACCGGTAAATACCGGTATACCGTTAGTAGGAAAAATTATTTACCGTTTACTGGTTTATGAAATTTTACGGTAAATTTCAATCCCTAGTATTTCACCTTGACTAAGAAAGAAAGACGGTGTGAATATAAGAGTAGGGGTTTTGCTTACTGGGATCGTGTCTAATTACGCTTTATTTTTATTCTTTGCGATGTTTGTGGATGAAATTCGAATCAAAATTGATTGAAATAATAAAAGCGTGATAAAATTTAGTAGAAACAATTTGCGACATTTTATGATTTCGACTTTGAGTCGGTTCAATCCGGTATTGACGACATTGGATTGATTGATGTGTTACTTTATTTGACAGTGACGTAGTTAAGCGGGTTCTTAACCCATTTTTGGCAACATTATGATACTATATATAATAACATACATATATACATAGATACGTAGGTATTTAAACATAATAAACATATGTATATATCCGTGATAGATGTTCTGAGTTGTTCGGGTACGGCTGGTTGCATGTGAAAGTGGTGTTCAAGTATTCTGAAAGGAAATTCGATTTTCCTTCGGTTGCTCAATAGGGTCATACATCTTGTTTCTACCATTTATCTCCATTTTTTTTATTCCCACTCTGGTTTGTTAGTATCGACCGTTTGTTATTCCTTGTTTCGTTTTTTTTCTCATGATTAATACTCATATGTGTCTTTTTTATTCAGGACGCTGAGATATTTTATTGGAAACAAATCAAATGACATACAAGTAGTTTCTAATTATTCGACTTCATCAAATATTCGGATATCAAATAGTAAAATTCGAAATATTCAATAGAAAACAATGTGAAATATTAATTCAAAATAATTAAAATGAGTGGGTTCCACATACATTAAAAATAAACGCTGCAATAAGTTCTCTTTCGTAAAATACATATGTACTTATGTTCAATTTCTAAAGAGAGGAATTCCAATGTCAAGTTCCACGAATCCATTGCACTGAGGCGATAAAATGACTCCGAGTCGACGACTAATACGTCTTTCACACAATATACTGTTGCGTTACACATTTCGAACTAAAAAATAAAATTTCATTAAGTTAAAAAAATTCTAAATTTGCAAAACATTTTATTAAAATTAATAACAAATGGTTCAAAATAGGCCGAATATATTCGAATATCGAAAATTCGAATATTCGGATTGGAAACTATACAAACAAATATTTCTTGGAGCTTTTCATCCGAGCTCTCCATAAACATATTCAATAATTTCAAATGACTAAATTTTATTTTTACTACCTAGATATGTATTTATATGTACATATAATAATAATAATAATAATAACTTTTTTTCTCCAGACGAAAGGGAGAATAGTACAATCCCCATCGTCCATATAATAATATATATATATATATATATATATATATATATATATATATATATATATATATATATATATATATATGTATAGATAATAAATGCAATAATAATAATAATAATAATAATAAATAATAATTATAATAAATAATAATAATAATAAATAATAATTATAATAAATAATAATAATGATAGGAAGAATAATTAATTAATTAATCAATTTAATGTCCATTAAAGGCGGTCGGTGGAGTAGTTTCATTCATCCAATATACAGTGAAGAGTGCAAATGAGAAGACGCGGCAGTATGAAGAAAATTAGACGATAAAATAAACGAAGACGTAGAGAGGCCGCTCTTATCCTGAGAATGGCCTCAAAGTGAGGCACGTGACCTTCCATGAACCCCTTGGTAGCCTGAAGAGAGTACGGTAGCAGTTGTTATATTGAACCTTTATCTTTCTATACATATACATATAAACAAACATACATATGCATGTAAGTACAACCAGCAGCGTGGACTAGTGGTTCGAATAATATGCTTTCAAGCAGAGTGGTCACGGTTCAATTCCCACTAGTAGCTGCTGACCAGACCTTGATTTGTGAAACCAAGTCGATCGTTTCCTATCAGAGTTTGCCAATTTTTCTGATTTTCAATGAAACAGTTTCTGTAAATTGGCATCTCCTTTCCAATCTCTCTTACAAATCTCAAGTTATTCAGCGTCAATTAAATGCTGCAAAAATGTCTCCATAGATGTCACTGTGGATGATGTTTGTATGAGTTCGCATTGTTTGTATTGATTGTATTATTTATATTTATGTTGCTTTGGAGCGATTTGTAAAGGCGAGTGTACATGTTCGTTTGAAATAAAATGAAATAAAATACATTGAATTTGATTGTGGTTCTCATTTCTGTGACATGTCTGTAGTTGAAGTTGAATTTGATTTTCATTATTGTTATATTATTTGAGGGTTATTACGCAAAGCCACGTATGTACTTATGAAACTTTTACTGCATATAATCTTTAATTTAATAATTTAATTTTTCATTATTCAAACTACAAATGTATAGTATACATTATATTATATGTACATATATGTATATACATATGTAAATATATGTATATATGAATGTATGTAAGTATATAAGAGCTATCAAATTGTATTGAAATAACATAAAATTGAGAATATTTACTTACTTCTCTTTATATGTATGTATTTGTATTTTAATAAGGATCTAAACTTGGAAGCGTAATCAAATTTATTTCGCATTTTCGTGACATGAATATTGGATATTTAGTTGAAATAAATTATAAAAGTTTTATTAATGTTATATAAAATTATCTATTTATATTTCAAATCTAATTTATATAATTGAATTCGATCAAGATTTAATTGTGTTAAAATGTGGGAAAATACACAATTTTCCTAATTATAGACATAGCTTGTGTTTTGCCTTTGATACATACATACATAAATACATACGTACATATGTATCAACAGGTGGTTTTTGGAAAGGAGTTGATTGTTGTTTAATGAATTGATAGTTGACGCTATGTACAAGTTTGATGTTGTTAATACATAATTCAGCAGCATAGATCAGTAGTTAGCGTGTAATGCTTTCAACTGAGTGGTCATGGGTTCAATCTCAGGTCCGGTGCTGCTGGCAAGATCTTGAATATGTGACTCCAGGTCGTTCGTTTCCTGTCAGAATTGGCCAATTTATTTTATTTCATTGAAACGGCAACCTTGTCTTATTTTTCACAAAATTCGAGTTTTCAGCACCTCGTATTTTCTGATTTATAAAATGTTTATCAAGTTTATCCATAGATGTCTCTATGATGTTCTATATTTTTTTTCTATAGATTGCATTGAGTGACAAAAAAAAAAAATCACCCGAGCGGAAAATTATCAATGCTTATTAAATTTGACCCACTTAATTCGAATATGACAATGACTTTTGTTGGTTTGTTATCGATTATGAGGTATGAGCGTTTAAGAAAATAAGCAAATTTTACAAATTGTTGGAATTTGCAGTCTTTAAAACTAAAAATCTAGTATTGCTATGCCAAAAGTGCATATTGGAATCAATATTCGGATTTTTTTCTATTGGTTGTGATCTTTATTGCTTTAAAATATTTATAATTAATTATCTCTAGAGAATTTTAAAAGTCATTCTTTTCTCAATTTTTTCTCCGCAAAATTATTAGCTTACTAGTGTTGTACCCAATGAAATTTTAGCGCTGACATATTAAGTTATTAAATAAATAAAAAAAAAATAAAAGAAATGTGTCGGTCCTGTGTTTGGTCCGCGCGCGGTCGAATTTTTTTCAAATACCTTTTAAATATATTTAATTTAATATTTATATTTAATTGTTTAATATAAAAAAGGTAAAAACTACCTACCTAATTACACATAAACAATATAAAGACCAATAGAAAAAAATAATGAATTAAATAATTTTTCAAAAGATGTCGCTAAATACTCAATAGTAGCTAACATTGGTAGCAAACAGTATATGTGTACACAAGTTTTTTTCTTTTCTTTTTCTTTTGTTATTATATTCATACGTTTTAATGACAGTGTTTTAGCTGTGACCTACATATGTATGTATGTTGAATCGAAACGAATATTTTAGTATGCCGAGCGTTATCTTACACAGACACACAGGCACAAAGAATAGCGATATTATATACATATATGATTCATTTAAAAAATGGTGTCTAAGCTCAATATACTAATTTGAGCTGTAAATTATTTCAAATTTTAGAAAACCTTTTGCCCTCCCCCTGGTTATTGCGACCCATTCTTTGGGAATTTAGCCTAATAATATTAGGCTAATATGTATATATATATATATATATATATATATATATATATATATATATATATATATATATATATATATATATATATATATATATATATATATATATATATATATATATATATATATATATATATATATATATATAGATAAATGTATGTGCTATTCATTGATAGCATAGGAAAGCTTATATGTGGAGTAAATAAAACGGGATTGACGAAGTCCATAGTGTGGAATTGAAAAAGATCCAAAGGAGTAGTGCCGTGCCGTGCGTGCAATCACGACAACGATTTACAACACAAAGGTTTTATCGCAACCCTGTAAAAGCTTTATAACGGGTGCGGATTAGTGCACAACCCTGGAAAAGATTAAACGATCCGATCTCTTCTCCCGAATCTCTGACCCACTAACTCTAAAGTGAGATTTGGTCAGCATATGTACGTCTTTAGCAATTCTCGACTTGTCTTCCGCAATTAAACACATCACAATCGGTCGGGTGATACTATTTGCAGTTGACGCTGTCTTTCAGGGACTCAAAATGTATCATATATATTATATAATATCGTTATTCTGTGTGTCTGTGTAAGATAACGCTCGCCTTACTATAATAGTCGTTTCGAGTTAACATACATATGTACGTCACAGCTAAAACACTGCCAACAAAACGTACAATATAATAACGAAAGAAAAAAAGTTTTATATATACATATGTACTTTTTCTCTAGGCAAATTAGTTTCGGAACATTTAGCGCCATCTATTGAAAATTTAATTAGTAAATTAATTAATTTATTTTTTCTATTGGTGTTTTATATTGTTTATATGAAGGTAGGTAATTTTTAAGTTTTTTTATACTAAACAATCAAATATAAATATTAAATTAAATATATTGAAAAAGGATCTGAAAAAATTTCGACCACGTGTGGATCGAACATAGGACCGACACATTTCTTTGATTTTTTTTATTATTTAATAACTAAATATGATATTTCATCGGGTGTAACACTAGTAAATATGAATATGAAATAACATTTAAAAATATGTAATTGAGAGCTTTGTCTTAGGTTCCTTCCCTATGATGATTTCCCAACCGGAGTATTAAATAATTTAGAACGGTGTGGTTGTTTCGTGTGTGATGTCTGAAAGTTGTATTACACATATGTATGTATGTATATATATATATATATATATATATATATATATATATATATATATATATATATATATATATATATATATATATATATACACACACATATATAGTGAAACTGGGCTGAAACTTTTCAATATGCCTCAATTTTCCGATTGATGTGCTTTCAGGCATCTGTCCGTGAAATGAAAAGGAGGTTGTATATAAACAGGAATCAATCGAATGCTAATCTAGTTTGGAACCCCTGGGGAAATGAAGGAAAGTCGACTTTAATTACCCGGCTTTTAATTCGATAATACTACTCGAATGATTTTCGTTCGGGAAAAATTCTACATTTTTCTACATGAAAAATTTTATCGCATTCGAATTCGGAATAATTTTTTTTTAAATTTAAAAATAATCTTATTGAAATATTAATGAACTCGTTTCAATGCAATTGAATTTTGTCAAAATTTTAATGAAAGCATTTTTTTTCCGAAGAGCGGTCTTTTTATCCTTTTTTTTTCATTGTAATGATACGTATATTTATAATATTATACGATACTGTCTGGAAGACTTAATTCAATTAGGAGGGATTAATGGAACACAAAATTTAAAAATCTAATATATAATTTCGGGCGAAGGCGCCTTTGCGCCGGTGGGGCCGCCGGATTCTGGTATGCATATAATTTCGAAAGAGATTCAGTATATATGTTTGTTTGTTCGTGACAGTCAATTTAATAAAAAAAAAGAGTATTCAAATAATAAATTTATATAAAATAAAACTATTCAAATAAATTTAATAAAATGTTTACTATTATATTAGTCATGTTTAAGCGGTTTATATTACAAATACGGAGCGAAGCCGGGTTAAACCACTAGTAATTAATATATTATATTTTCAAAAGCACAGTTAATTTTATATTGATTAATTTATTTTCAATGCTAACATTATGTCTTCGACAACACATCAAGTACATTTTAATAGTCATCGTGTATTGTTTTTCGTTTTATGAAAAGGAAATCTCGAGTGTATTTTATTGGATTATTTAATCATAAACTTAAATTGCTTCCCAATGTGGTAAAGTAAACTATTATTTGTAATATTCGCAAGGGAACATTTTTCAATCAATTTTCCTATACATACATATTTTATAGAAAGGTTGAAATTTATATGGGGAATTAAAATTCGACGAAATATTATACACATTTATTTTAAAATTATATTAATAATACAACATTCGTAAATATTTGGTATGCTTATCACACATTTTATATACATATAGCATAATATAATATCGTAATAATACATTGAATATATTTTATGCATATGTAATCTTACCTCGAAATCAGTACTTTTCCATACATTATTATTTACAAATTGATCAAGAAATAAACAAATATCACTCTTATTTTAAGCATAAATATGTTGTACTGAAATCATATAAAACTATTCATAGAAACAATAATATATATATATATATATATATATATATATATATATATATATATATATATATATATATATATATATATATATATATATATATATAATATATATATATATATATATATGTATATATATATATATATATATATATATATATATATATATATATATATATATATATATATATATATATATATATATTTGTAATAAAATTAGCTAATGTACAAATGTATGTGTGTATGTAATATCTCCCACTGTGCGTCGCAATTAATTAAAAGGATAATAGGATGATAAAGAATTTCAATTTTAAGCCTAATAATAATGATCACAGTTTGCGAAAATTAAATATATTCATAGCGACATTCCATTTTTAGTGTGTACTTGACGCGTGTTGTCCTTAATTAAAATTTCCTTTCATATACAGCGTGGACCGAAAATCACCGTGCCATTTTCACCACCTGTGATTGCGTACATTACATTAAAAATTTTCCAAAGTGCATTATGTAATCAGGGTTGACCCAACTTTTTACATATATGAGTGAAATTCATTGACAACTTTTTACTACTGATTCATATGTATTATACGAGCATAAAATCCCATTCAATAAAAAAAATATTGGTGCTACTTTAGTATGCGATCTACCTTCACGTTTTTACTTTAGAATACGGTCTCACTGTCAGTTCAGTTCTCGCGTGTGAAACTGAGACTACATTAATAAGGCCAACCTAACCTAACCTAACCTATCCTGACCCTTAAATAAATAGGTATTGGCTGCCAAGATATATATATTTTTTTTAGTTTTATTTCATCAATATTTTCACAAAAAAAAAACACATCTTAGCAGTCAACACCTATTTATTTAAGGTTCAGGATAGGTTAGGTTAAGTTAAGGTTGGCCCTATTTATTTAAGATTTGTTTAAGAAATATGTATCTGCTGACGATATTTTGCTAGAAATGCTTCGTTAAAATTATGGGGCGGCAGGAAAAAACAAAAATTGTAATAAACATTTCGTTGCTACGATAAAAAAAAAAATAGTCAACTGCGATTAAAAGGCAGATTGCATGCTAAGGTAGACCGCATACTAAATTAGCACCCAAATATTATATTAATAAAATGACCGTGACTTCTCAGCAATAATATATTTTGCATTTTACTATTTTATTTGACGAATCGTCGGTTTGATGAATCGGCCATTGATTAATTTTCCGTTTTACAAATGGTCCATATAACGAAAAAATACTGTAAATATTGTGAAATTTGATGAATCAATAATGTTTATAAAATTTTAACTTAATCCGTTTAGTAGTTGGAGAGAGAAAGACTAGATGTGCGTAAATCCATATTTTGAACGATCAAAAAAAAAGTAAGTTTAAAAATTAAGAAATATATTTTTAATTAAATTATAATGAATGTAAATAAGTACATACCTACATAAGTATGTATATATGTACATATATGAGAACATATAAAAAGAGTCACTTAATGATCCATAGAAATCAGTTATTAAAATATTAAACTATTGGATACAATAACAGGAATTACGTTTTGGTTTAAATGCAAAAATTTATAAAATCAAAACAGTTTTACTAAAAGATTTTTCCTAGCTTTTAGCTTGTTTCAAAATACGTTCGTCAGTTTTGCTTGATAAAAATTTTCTTAAGCTTCTGGCATTTGTGCGATATATGTATAATATAAAAGGAAAATAAATAATGGAAGAATTTATATTTTTTATGTAATATGTAAATGTACATATGTATGTAATGTAAATATATGTAATATGTAAATGTACATATGTGTTTTCAAATAAACAATATATCTTGCAATAAATGTATTTTTCTAAATTAAAGATTTTAAAACTCATTTTTTAAAACAAGGGGCTGCGGAAACATATTTTCAGATTCAAAGGGGTGCGGCTCACTGAAAAGGTTAAGAACCACTGGACTATAGACGGTCAACATTGCAAAAAATATAAAATAATTTTGTTATTCTTCAATTGAAGAAAAAAATCGATTTTCATGTTTGGTGTAAGGACAAGACTATAATGAATTGAAATTTGTTACTTTTGAAATTTACTATTTCTATTAACGTACATTTTTGTACATATACAAATTCGGGATTTTCAGAGGCAATTCGGGACTCGGGATTTGTCTGTTGAACTCGGGATAGTTCCGCTCAAATAGGAACGTCTGGCAACCCTGGTTGACATTGGGGCCGTCCACATCAACGATATTACTTGCAATATTTTCTATATCCAGTTCCCATATTGTAACCTGTGGTTGCTATTTAGGAACTGGTTATGGAAAATATCGTAAGTAATATCGTTGGTGTGAACGCTGCCATTGACTTGAAGAGACGGAACGTAGGCTTTCGCAAACGAAACTTCTAGCAACCCTGCATATGATTTGTTTGTTGATGCGATATCGGGGTTTGCTACAAATCGTTGCAAACGACGCGGCTGCATGCTCATTTCGATTTCGGTATTTGACGTCTCGACGAAATTCGCGACTGTTTGAATTTAAGTATGTAAGAAAGACAAGATGTTCATTGGGTCGCGCAGATGACATTTTGATGTGCATTGATGATTGGCAATTATTAAAATTGAGTTGGATCTTTCTGGCAAGTTTAAAAAGGCAAAAGTCGAGACAAAAGTATCAGGATCACAAGACGAGTGGAGAGGTATATAATCAGAATCTGACATAGAGTTCGCATAAGTGCGAGCGGTACTCGCGGCAAAATATATGCGTGCGAAAGAGACATCCATACGTTCGACATCGATACAAGTTCGAGTGAACATGCGGTCAAACAGTCGCGAATTTCGCCGAGACGAAAAATACCGAAATCGAAATGAGCATGCAGCCGCGTGTTTTGCAGCGATTTGTATCGACGATATCGTGTTGGCGACTTGCGGAACACTTTGCATACAGATGGGGTCACAACCATGCCAAATAAACTGTCGTCTCAGAAAAGCGGTTAAATTTGATCTTCCAAATAGGTGACATGTCGTCTGTCTGTGGTGCAAATAGTTCCTTGGGTGGTGACTAAGGAAGCTGCCCTTGCCGGACTGTCCCTGTTGATCAAACTGCTCCTCTCCGAGAGGCATCCGTTGTTCCTGAACGAGCGGTTTCTGGGTTTCTGTAGGGTGTCGCCTTCCGTTGAGCTGTCACAATCCCTTCTATTGACGCAAACGTCCGAAACGCAAGTGTTCATGTGGGGTGACAGGCTATTACAGTTGACTCTCTTGTGTCCGCAAGGACTGCTCAGAATTTTGGCCGGGGACATGCTGATGTTGGAGGAGCATGTGCTCCTGGTTTGGGAGCATGTGCTCCTAGCCGGGGAGCAACTGCTCCTGGAGGAGCAGGAGCATGCCCGCTTTCTGATGCTCACGTACGAAGTAGAAGTGTTCACTCTGTGTAGAGTATTTTCAGTCATTCCGACACCTGTGGAGCAGAAACATGTTTTATCATTCGGATACTTGCATAAAAAGTGCCGTCACAAAATCGCGGGGACGAAATCGCATAGACAAAACCGCGCAGCTCCAAAATCGCGCAAATCAAAATAGCGCATTGACAAAATCGCGCAACGCATATATAAACAAGAATACGTATACGTTAGACCTGTTTTTAATATTTATGTTACTTGTTTTTGTATTTATTTTCTTGCTTATATTTCTTTATATATGTATGTATTTGTCCAAGCGATTTTGTCCCGGCGATTTTGTCCCGGCGATTTTGTCCCGCGCGGTTTGGCCGGGGCACCAGCCTAAAATAATTCGAAAAAGATACACAATAAAATGATTTTATGTGATGGGTTAAATGGTACTTTTATAGTGACTATCTTTGTATATATAAGTACAAATAAGCGAATGCAATGAAACATTCGTCTAATGAGGCAGGTTAGTGTCTTTGGAAAATTCGACGATTTCCACTTGAAATTGGATTTTCAAAATAAAAACGATTCTTTTGGGAGTCAACCGCACCCCCCTTTCTCTTTCTTTCCATTTTTAATATTATTTCAGCATCCCGAAAAGAAAATGATCCAAAGATACGCTTACTTTTTTACAAACACCATTTTATATCTCCGTATGGGACACGGAGTAGAGGTGATAAAGTGACTTTGTCATTATTGAACGAAAAGCGCTTTTGAAACGAACTGTGGTATTAGTTGGCAATGCCAACACCAAATATATTAATTGTATTACTTAATACTTGTGACCTGTGTGCATATAATTGTGCACTCGGTAAAATATCGCAATTCGGATCAACGGAATTAATATTATAATTTAAAATTTAATCATTTATTTTGAAAAAAAATATCTTGTTTTTGTTGGCCGATTTGGTGAACGAAGTGATATGCCGCGTCTCTTTCCACGATATACGATTCCAAGGAAAGAAAGAGAGACGCAGCATGTTAACGACATTCACACGCAGCGCACGGGTGCGCATTAGACAATTATTATACGATATACAATTCTAACCATTCACATTATTCAAAAATTCCGAAATATGACAAAAAGCATTAATAATGAAAATAAAAAATATGAAGTAATTTACCAGAAACGCCATTATGCAAATCGGCACGAGCAGCCCTTTGAACGGCTGCTCCCAAGCAATATCCCAAACATGGCACCTTCGCAGCTACCTAATTTATGCATAGAAACAGAATTACATCTATCAGCATTATTTTGGTTAAATTTTATATTGAAAATGTTTTGGCTCGAAGACAAGTCGATGACGAGTTGTTTTCGTGTTAGCAAAACCTATCGACGGCTTACGCTGTCGTAAATTAACAAAGGTTAATCCACCCCTTCCCAAACTTGTTATCGCATTATGGAAACTTGGAATATATTATATGTACACATACTATGTACATATATAGGTATAACATATTATACCTGTGAAGTTTTGGCAACTTCCTATTTGACTCTTATGGGAGATGTCAAAAGCACACCCCAATACTGACGATAATTTCCGCATGCGTAAGTAATATACATACGTATACCTATATGTATACATTCATGATTATGTAAAATATGTATTGTGTCATATTGACAAAATATATTATGTCACAATATTTCATTTTTCCATTCACCATCGTGATATATGTATAGTTCAACTTCAATTCACGAAAAAAAAGCAACAGGCTTTCACCGTTCGTGAACCGAGTATTATTTTGATAATTTATGGATATGAGTGATTTCACGAATTGGGTATGATATACTATACATATGTTACAGTGGTGTCACCCTAATGGTTTCCATGTGTTTCCGGAAATCCGTTGTTAAAAATCAAAGGTTTCTGGAAGTCCGTTGTTAAGAATCTCAAAATTCATATAATATTTGTCAAAAATTATACAACTCCATTTTGGAAATTGTTTTCCACTTCGAAAAGGTCATAGTCGATTAGATGGCAGGTAAAGAGAAAATACCTTTTTTCCGTTATGCACAAGCAAAATTAACTGTTCAATGTCTCTGCAGTCTTGGAATCATTCTTTCTAGTAAAAGTCAGAGAGAAGCTTGATAAATAAAATATGTTATAGACGTTTAAGCAATTAAAGTTAGATGACGGCGAAAACGGATATTCACCAAGAGAACGTCAAGGCGAGCGCAGTAGGCGAACAATGCCATTGAACATTTTGGGCGATCAACGTCAGGCACATTTTGTGAGAGAAGTTTCAAACGCGTCTAACGCGAAATTTTTGCACCATCGTAATGGAGGAGGATCCATTAACTTTTATTGATGACCAAAATGAGCAATATGGCAAAGTATGAAAACGATCGGATAAGAGGCAAATTTTTTTCAGAATTGTAATCGTAAGTGAAGCTAAAAGGAGGTTTGTAAAAATAGACGTAGATTTACACCAAATTGTAAATAATATAATTAATAAATTATATATTATCTATATATTTGAATTTAATTAATTTAAAATATTAATTTTATACATACATATTTCCATGTTCTATGCTTCTAAAGGTTATTTAATGTATATATGTATGTATGTAATGAGTTTAGGTTTTTAAAATTCATTTTACTTTATATTTGAGATTTTAAAGTTTCAAGCTCTTTGGAAGACTGCGAACACAATTTTTTTAGAGTCAAAAATTAAAATGAATAATAATATATAAGAAAAAATTATTATGTAAAAATTGAAATTTATATTTATTTTAATTTTAATTTTAATTTTCACGTAATTTAAATTAAATTTATGTACATATATAAATTGAAAAAAAAAATTGGAAGCCCGTTGTTCTAAAATTGGGGTGACACCACTGCATACATATGTATCAACTACTAATTGACTAGTGAGGGTATAAGTTAACTATACAATGTAACATATGTATATGTATGTTGAGTGCGATTGTCACGCATAGTAGATAAATAAGAATGAAATATTCACCTGAATAAAACTGTAACGAAAACGAGCATTCATGTAACAGTAGATAATTGGATTGTAGCAGGAGTGAGACATGGCCAACCAGTGGAAAGCGAACCAAACGTACGGCAGGGGTTGCCAAGTGTCCCAAGATGTGTCGGTGTCATCCAAAGTCCACAACAACTAAACAAAGACATCACAGAGTGTATTTAAATCACAGTTGAAAATTTAATATTTATGTATGTATATTAGTAATATTTTATGTATTGTAAAATAATTCGTCTAGACAATTTTTTCGTCTAGACAATTTTTATGTATTTATTTATTTATTTACATATTCGCCACCATCGACATTACAGAATACTCTAACGCGTCACTGTTACCAGACATATAGGTATAAGCATAAAACTATTAAGCTTATCCAAAGACGTTTTCCCCGGCTTCTTTATTAGTAGCAATATGAGATTTAAACATATTTATTTCCTTCTAGATTTGTCATGGGTATGGTCGGATACACTTCTCTTGAACCCAGGAGGAATGTTGCCCTCGTCAAGTTCTTGTTTCCTATATTTAGAGGTTTCTCATGCCAGTCTATTCTAGAGGAAATGCTCCGGAGATTTTGATATGGACCCGTCATGGTCCACAATTTCATATTCCTCTGGGAAGAACTGTGGAATATTTTAATTCTCCTATTCTTCGAGGATTCCGTTTCTTAAATTCACTGGATTGTGCCATTTGTCATATCTCTTTTCATTCGCTGCACCGCTTCTTCGGATACGGGGGTCGCAACCAACTGGAGCTGTTAATAGTTGACAATTTTAATTGTCAACTGTTGACTTTTATGTAAGAATTTATTCTTCTGTTCTTAATCTGTTTAGCCACTCGTCGCATTGGAGCAGTCTGGTAGGCGAGTGTATATATATAAAAAAATATAATACTATATATAAAAAAAAAAATAGCGAGACATCTATGTTATAGATAATACATTTTTGAAATCACATTCAAATAGTGGTGACATAGTGGGTAGGATGGTTTTTGCCAATATGATGGATTAACCGCTTCAACAATGAAATTGTTGAAGCGGTTAATCCATCCATGAAATTGTCAATTTATCTTAATAAATTGACATAATATGATAGGAAACGATCGACTTGGAGTCTCAAATCTCCAAGTCTGACCAGCAGCATTAAAGATTATATTCGTAAAAAATTCTATTTTTGCCTTTTTCTCATGCTTAGGTCAAATTGGAGGAGAGGCCCGTTATTTGACACGTTGCGCCATTTTGACTCCAAATATCGGAAATCTTCTTTACAGACGGTAGAATAAATTGCTTTGTGTGACGTCACCATCACGACAATTTGCAAGGCTGAAACATTGCACGAACCTATTTAAAGTGGGATAATGAGAAAGGCGTCCCACCGTCCCACCCCCTTTCTTTCTAATCTCTTTTGTATTTGTTTCAAATTCGGTTTTTGATTTTTGTTTCAAAATTTAACCTTTTGTCGTACTTTTTCGCTGTATTTTAAATTAAATTGTTCTGTGAGTCATTATTTTAAGTAAGCGCGGCACTTTGTAAAGATCAAAGTCAGTCTGAAGATCATATCTATGATAAATGAAGGGAATGTTCCACTTAATGAGAGCGATTGAGGAATTTTTTCAGAGGTCTGTCTTTGTCTGTCTCTTTCTCTCTCTCTCTCTCTGTTGTTCATGAATTATTCAGCGAGTTTTCTTTTTCGCAGCGTTTGGTGAAATAATATATAAATATGTATATAATAAAATATAATACGAAACAAAGGTAAACTGAAATGGGTTCAACTCATCCGTCCATTCGCCGGAAGTGTCCGAATGACTTGACCCTAGAGAATTTACTCAATGAGAGGTAAATGGCTTAGAATGACCAATCTCGACCCGCTTGCTATATGTATGTATGTATGTATTTATGTATGAGTGAAAACTTTTACTAGGATTACTTTTTAAATTGTATGTACAAGTATTTTCACTTACGATCAGTATGTTGAGAGGCAGCCAGCAAACTATGAAAACTATCACGACTGTCACCATCATTTTTATCATCTGTGAACAAAAATAAATATTATTATACTGTAGGATTATATTTTTTACATGCATATATACAATATAAACTCAAAATTTTCGAGACATTTATGGATAAATTTATATGAATCAGCAAAATCCGAGATGCCGATAACTCAAAAATTGTGAGAAATGGGTAAAGGTTGGCCAACTTGTTGGAACCGTTTCAATGATAATCAGAAAAAATGGCAAACTCTGATAACACTGAGCAACAAAAAAAAAATACCAGAGCGGAGACAAATCTTTACTAAGTTTGAATATGATAATGATTTTTGTTGGTTAGTGATTGTTTACGAGATATGAGCATTTAAAAAAATGCGCGATTTTTATAGTTTTTTGGCTTTTGCGGTCTTTAACTCAAAATCTAGTATTAATGTGCTCATTAATCACTGTATTGGAATCAATAGTAAAATGTTTTTTTATTATTTTAAAATACTTATAATTAATTGTCTAGCGAATTTTTAAATTCAAAATTTTTCAGAATTCAGAATTTTTAAACTCAAGCGGTAATTGCGTTAGAAAGACTTTCGTTCAGTTCCCGTGAGCGTATTACCATATTCGAATTCAGTGGGCCACACTTAGTAAAGATTGGTTAGTCTCCGCTCTGGTAACTCAAAAACGTGATTTTTTTGTTGCTCAGTGTATTTGAAACGATTGACCTGGAGTCACAAACCAAGATTTGGCCAGCATTAGCCAGTGAGACTCGAGACCGTGACTACTATGTTCGAAAGCATATACATATGCTAACCACTAGTCCATGTATGTACTGCTGGTTAATGTATGTACATAGATATGAATATACATAGATATGAAGTTACTTATAACTACAGGTCTGTTACTGAGAGTTGGCGCGTTCTCGTACTCGCACTATTCACTGACACTACACAGGCGCATTGGTTCGCACCAACTCTCGGTAACAGACCTATGACTATAACCAGCAGCATGGACTAGTGATTAGCATATCTTGCTATGGTCAGGTTGGTTATGAGTTAGAGTCACACTGATTGCTGCAGGCCAGACCTTGGTTTGTGACTTGGTCGTTTCCTATGAGAGTTTGCCAATATTTCTGATTTTTATTGAAACGATTCCTGAAAAATTAGCTTTCCCTCCACATTTCTCTCGCGAAATCTTGAGTTATTGTATTATATCTCAGGATTCGCCGGTTTTCTCTCCACAAATGTCTCTGCGGATGTTTATTGTATTATATAAAATTCGTATTGTTGTATAAAAATGTTTATTGAATGTATTGTATGTGATGTTTATTGATCGCATTGTATACGATGTTTGCAATGTCTGACCATAGATGTCATGTATGGTTTTGAATTATGTAATAATTATGTATTAAAGTATATATAATATCTTGATGTTTATAGTACGTAGTATCGCATTGAAGCGATCTGCAAGTGCAAGTGTAGCGGATGGTATTTGACATTAGTTTTTGAAAGTCAATATATTTAAAGCTTGTCATTATGAACGTGTATTTTGGGTTGCAAGTATAATTTGCACAAAGAAAAATGATGCATCAAACGTATTAAGGTATATTTCTAAGGTATATCCAGCAGTTCACGGTTACAGCACAGAACCTCACATAAACGACAGTTTCTATTCATACTATCATGCACCTCGCGGCACGTTCAGACAAGGACGTCGTGTATGAATATTTCCACAGTTACCAAAGAAATCCGGGTTTGCTTGCTACATTACGGTGATATGTACTGCTGTATATTATGAATAGCTATTGTCGGCTACTGCTGTTACTAGCTGTTACGTCTACGCTACGTTAGATATGAATATTTCCATGTAAAACATTTCAAAGAATACTTTGCGTACTACTGGTTGCCGGTACGTGCTTTGCTAGTGTCATTAGACATTTGTGAGTTTTATCACTTATTGTTATATTTTATTTTAGCAATAAAAAACCATGCGACTTCCAGTCTGTAAGTAAGAGTTACTAATTACATATACTATAATTAATGTTATAAACAAAACTACTGAAATGAAATTGAAATGGGTAAGTCGTCATGTGACGGTTGGTGATTTAATTTTATTTCTGAAGTATAAACTTCCTTGGGTGTGATTGAAGATGGAAAGTGCGTGTTGTTTCTGGACAAAGTTTGAATATACATATGTATGTATATGCTTAAAATTATAAGTGTTATGGCTGTTCTCCCCTTCACACGAACTACGAGTAGTACATGTGTATTACATACATACATACACATGTTTGTACATGGTATTGTTACAAGGCATTTATACGACCAGACGATAACATAAGCCCTGCAGCCATTTCTCTACACCATTTATAACAAAGAAAAGTCGAAGAAAATGAAGACGGAGACCATCTGGAGTTTTTCCAAACAAAATAGTTCAACAGTTTCTTTTCAACACGTGTGAATGTCAGGGACGTAGCTAAGGATTTTTCATTGTAAAAGGTCGCGCGTTTTCCTAGGTACCTACGTGGGAATACTGTGCGTTTTCCACACAAACCCTTTATCAATTGTTACCCTTTAATTTCCCAACAATTGATATACATATGTACATATGTATGTTATATTTTTTTATATCTAATATATAATTTCGAAAGAGACTTTGTATGTAAGTTTTGAGTGGGAGAATCCGTGACGATATCGAAAAAATCAAATTTTCTATGACGACGAACAATATCGATTTTGATTCTGTTATCGATTTTGATTCCTTTTCCAATTCCGGATCCGGATTCCTTTTAAATTTCCAGGTCCGAGTTCTTGTTTCAGATTCTAGATCCTGATTTCTTTTTCAGTTCCAGACGCGGATTCCATTTTTAGTTCCGGATTAGGATGATTTTTTCAGTTCCGGTTTCTTTATGTACCTATATAAAAAAAATCGTTGTGTGTGTGTAATTTATTTCTGATTGTCTGTTGCTAAATATTACTTTTTTATACTATTAAATTAAATTACTTTATTAAATACCGTGCGAAGCCAGGTAAAACTACTATTTGTTTATAACGAGAATAAATAAATTTATTTGGTTCAAAAAAGCAATGTCATACAAAAAATATACATATGTATGTATTTATTAAAAAGGGTTAGTGGAGTGTTATTATATAAATTGCACATTGCAGTGTAAGCGGAACACATTTTCCAGTTGGAAAAAGTGATTTCGCAACACTTTGCGTATAATACGGTGTAGTTCGTATTTACATACATATACTGCTTTATAAGAGGGTTTTCGAACGACTTTAATTTCAGTTTTGCGTTTAAATAAAAAAATCGTGACTACACCACAATAGCGCAGATTGTGTTATAATTACTGTGCCAAACCCCCGTTCTCAAAGTTAATTAATGAAATTTTTGTTTGCGACACATTCGCGTGTGCGTATTTCAATTTTCGTGTAAAATTCAATGAGAATGTTATAGAGGTGTTTTCGATTAATTTCCGCTGGTATCATTATTTGTTCGGTGAAAAGTTCTCTATTATATTAATTAGTGGCTTTCCGAGGGCTATTTGGCAACGGTTGCGAAATATAATATTTACCCTGTAAATAGTACACGGAACCTTAATTATCTTCGACCATATTTGCCAGTCGAAATTTTCATTGATTACGACGGAAATGTCTTTTGAATACATTGATCAACCGCTAATTGATTTCACATAGTTAATGTCGATTGGGATCGCTACAATTATATAAATACATATACATATGTAAGTATTATTGATCACTCTGTCTATTAACCACTATTATTAAAAGACAGATTGTTTAATGGTGAAATTTGGTTTTGAAAAACCACTAAAGCTGTTGTACGTTTATTAATTTATTAAATAAGCTTAAACGATTTGTGCCTACATATTATATTTCATGAGAACAATAAAACAAAAAGTCGGCATTGTTCACGAAATATATAAGCATTTCTAATAATTAGTAGTAGCATAAATGCCCATTTATGAATCTAATATATAATTTCGAAAGAGACTTTGTACTGTTGGTTCGTAGCTTTATAAACAAGTCAAAATTTCTATTGGGGGACACCATGGGCGAAAGACCAAGGCTGGGGGCCGGGGGCGAAGGCCCGGGGGAATGTCGGGGGCGAAGGCCCGGAGGGATGCCGGGGGCGAAGGACCGAGGCGGGGGGCCGGGGGCGAAAGCCCGAGGCGCGCAAGGTGCGAAGGCCCGGGGGTATGCCGGGGGCGAGGGCCCGGGGGATGCTGGGGGCAAAGGCCCGAAGCACACCAGGGGCGGAGGCCCGGGAGGTTGCCGGGGGCGAAGGATCGAAGCCGGGGGCCGGGGGCGAAGGCCCGAAGCACGCAAGATGCGAAGGCTCGAGGCACGCCAGGGGCAAAGGCCCGGGGGGTTGCCGGGGGCGAAGGACCGAGGCCGGGGGCCGGGGGCGAAGGCCCGAAGCACGCAAGATGCGAAGGCTCGAAAGAGACTTACTATATATATTTGTTTGTTCGTGACAGTCAATTTAATAAAAAAAAGAGTATTCAAATAAATTTTTCATAAAATAAAACTATTCAAATAAATTTAATAAAATGATTACTATTAGATTAGTCATGTTTAAGCAGTTTATATTACAAATACCGAGCGAAGCCGGGTAATACAGCTAGTATACAATATATGTATACTAGCTGTATTTTATTTTTGTTTAATTAAATTTGATTAATAAATCATGTTTGTTGAAAAAGCGAAAAAATAAATCCACCTTTCGACCAATTCGAGCGTTATAAGCGCAAACTTTTGTTGAAAAAAAAATGAGTTTCGATAAGTTCGACTTTTACCAAAACAAACAAACACACGTATAGAATAGCGCTATTATACATACATATAATAAATTATCATCATATGTATATATATAATATCGTCTTTCTGTGTCTCTGTGTGTATGCCAACAAAATGTACGAATATAATAACAAAAGAAAAATATACTGTTTGCTACCTAATTTTTCCTCTAGGTAAGTCTCTGAGCATTTAGCGCCATTTATTGAAAAATTATTTAATTAATTAATCAATTTTTTTATTAGTGTTTTATCTAATATATAATTTATAGAAGCCGGGTAAAAACATATACAATATATAATATCGCTATTCTGTGTGTCTGTCAGATAACGCACGCCGTACTATAATAGTCATTTCGATTCAATACAAAAACAAAAGAAAAAAAACTTCTATATATACTGATCGCTACTAATGTTTCCGCTTATTTAATTATTTAATTTTTATATCGGTGTTATATATTGTTTATATGTATGTAGGTAGGTACAGGTAATTTTTACCATTATTTTCATAATAAAAAATTAAATATAAATATTAAATTAAATATATTTAAAAGGTATTTGAAAAAATTCGACCACGTTGGGGATCGAAAAGATGACCGACAACACATTTCTTTTAATTTTTTTTATTCAATAACCTAATATGCCAACATCCATACGATGATATTTCATCGGGCACAACACTAGTTATTTATATGTAGGTAGGTAGATAGTTAGGATTATTTTTTCATATTTAACAATTAAATATAAATATTAAATACATGTAAAAGGTATTTGAAAAAATCAGCTGATAACTAAAAATAATTGTATGTGATGTATGTATGTAAGCTTATTGTAAAAAACTAAATGTATGTAAGCTTATTGTAAATCATATTAACAATTAGATACAACATAACTTCTTATTGAATACTTATCTCGCAGATAAAACTCCGTGAAGAGATATACTTTTAGCCGTGAAATGTCAGATTTGACATATTTGGCCAAAAATCAATATATATCGTGTATTACATTACATGAAGCTAGACGCCAAATTTGAAATTTATATATACATATGAGAGTTAAAACTATAAATATTTAAATATTAGAGATAACGAGAACCTATAGAGCAAATTTTATAAAATATAGAGTGAATTATAGGCGTTTAAACAATTAAAATCTGAAATGGGCATATCAAGGCGAAAAGGTTGAAGATAGATTATG
Source organism: Arctopsyche grandis (assembly GCF_051622035.1). NCBI lineage: Eukaryota > Metazoa > Arthropoda > Insecta > Trichoptera > Hydropsychidae > Arctopsyche > Arctopsyche grandis. The sequence continues at coordinate 2,019,664 of NC_135360.1, read as the reverse complement.
GTAGCCTTACGTACCGTCATAGACGTCACCGTATCCGAGATTCTGGATATTTGATACGCATTATATACGATATTTTATCTCTAACGTAATAGCAGACGATACATTAACGTATGTATATTGATGACCAAAATGAGCAATATGGCAAAGTATGAAAACGATCGGATAAGAGAAAAATGACCACTAACACGAAAGCCATGTGAAACGTAAAGGAGGTAAGTAAAAAAAAAAAGTTCGGATCGAACACAGAACCGACACATTTCTTTTAATTTTTTTTTAATTAAAAGCTTAATATACCATAACCCATGTGATGATATTTCATTGGTCACAACACTAATAATCTAATATATAATTTTGAAAGAGACTTTGTATGTTGGTTCGTAGACGACACGTTCGATTTATTTTTTTTCGATTCATAGGCGCTGATTCAATTTTTTTCAATTCTAATATCCCTGGGGGCGAAGGGGCCGAGGGCGAAGTCGCCTTCGGGCTGAGCGCGCAGGCGTCGGATTCTGGTATACGTATAATTTCGAAAGAGACTTACTATATATGTTTGTTTGTTCTTGACAGTCAATTTAATAAAAAAAAAACAAATAAGTATCGAACAAATAATTCGCTTTTTTCCGATTCAAAGGATTCAAAGTTCCCGGGAGCGTAGGTGCCGAGAGCGAAGCCCTAGGGCTCCGTTCTCTAGGAGGCGCCGAGGGCGAATCCCTAGAGCTTTGCCCCCTAGGGGGCGCAGACCCCGGGGGTGTACATATAATTTTTTATAAGAGACTTAATATATATGTTTGTTTATTCGTGACAGTCAATAAAAAAAAAAAAAAAAATAGTATTCAAATAAATTTATAAAAAATAAAACTATTCAAATAAATTTAATAAAATGTTTAATATTAGATTAGTCATGTTTAAGCGGTTTATATTACAAATACCGAGCGAAGCCGGGTAATACATCTAGTAATACAATAAAGGTAATTACATACATACGTGAGTGTGAATTCGTGGAAAATTTTGCCTACTGTGAATGCATATATTTATAGGTATATATAGAAACGTATAGAAGAGAGGAAAATAATTTTCCACATTTACGCGCGCGAATTTCCTATCATTCTGCATATTTTATTTAACTTATACGATTTTCGACATCATTTGCGAATATTGTGCGGTGGAAAAATTGATAACATTAAAGAACAATCGACATTGATTACGCGCGAAAAATCGGCAAATGTCTTTTTTTTTTAAATTCGCAACAAATTCGCTACAATTCTATACGTATGTATTATATTTAAATTTACTATATATTTTGTCTCAACGCTAAACTTGTCACATTCTCAAAATAAATTATGTACACGTCAAGTTGCCAGATAATTAAAATGAGCTTCGCAATATTCCCATGTCACGCTTACAACGCATTTAGCCGAAAAGTTCAATCTGTGAGTTTTATTAGTACACGTATTATCTACATATATGATATAGTATATTTGAGATTAGCATATGTAAAAATAATATACATAAAATCACATCGGCTCGTTAAATTGCATTCTGACGGTTGGCGAAAATCACATCCTAGAAATATTGCTTTGATATCAAATTCCAGTATCGCATGCTTTGATAAACAAAACTGGGCACATAGGAGAATATTGTTCTAGATATTTTGCATATTAAATTCAATATTATGATACCAAATTCTTGCTTAGATACATACATACATATATCATACATGTGATATAATATCTCAAAGGCCGAATTTCACCCGATATGGGACAGAATTATAAAATAATTGATTTATTTTCAGCTTTAGCATGTTACCGATAGCATGTTATGGTTAACACACATAAATAAGCTTCATTAGATTTATTAATGTTTTGTTAATTACCTTTCGTTCCAGTTTTACGATTATATCAATTTTACGATAAATGTAGTACGAGTATTAAATATAGGTAAAGGTTTTTGTATATATATTTGAGAGATTTAATAGTGATTTGAATTTAATTAGCCCAACCAATGCTTTTTTATTTGGTAATAAAAAATTGACTACTTTGATTCCATAAAAATTTTCCGAATTAAAATAATTTAACCAAATCGAGAAAAAGTCGAGATCTATTCCAATCATTTTTTTTGGCTAGGAAATGGATGGAATTGCAGAAGTTTATCAAAATCATTAGGTCAGTTTTAAATATATTATATATATAGAATTCACGAAAAAAAGGATCGTTCATTTAAAATATACAAACAAACGATATATATAGATTTATACCAGGAAGGCCTACCAGGTAAACCCCAGTGCGCCTTCCTAGACAATTAATTACAAACATTCCAGCATTTTTATTACATAAATAGTTGTATTTCGAGAGGCTGAAGAACACCAAATTAACAATTAATTAGTTAATCAATTGAGACATCTATGGATTTTGACTTGTCAATAAATTTTTACGTATTGTACATTCAGATATTTTTGACAGCGGGTAAGACGATTTTGCTCAATTTGATGGAGGATCCGTTTCAATAATGAAATCGTATAAATTGGCAAACTCTGATAAGAAACGATCAACTTGGAGCCACAAATATCCAAGTCTGGTCAGCGGTATTAAAAATTAGCACGGGATCGAACCCTATTGATCATTTAAGTTTAACCCTATTGATAGTTTTTAAAAGTGTCATGGCGATCACCACAGAAATGTAAAAATTATTTTTATAATAATCAATTATTAAAGATTAGAACGGGATTGAACCCGGTTTTTTATTTTTAGATATTAACCAGCAGCGTGGTCTAGTGGTGCGTGTTGTATTCTTTCGTGCAAGATCTCACGGTTTTGATTCCCACTAGAGTTTGCCAATTTTTTCCCATTAGAGTTTGCCAATGGAGTTTCATATCAGAGTTTGCCAATTTTTCTGATTTTAATTGAAACGGTTCCTGTAAAATTGGCTTTTCGTACCCAATTTTCTATTGCAAACCTTGAGATATTGTTATATGTCAGGTTTCACCAGATTTTTCTCCATAGATGTCTCTGTGGATGATTATTGAATGTAAAAATTCGTATTGTTACATGAAAAATGCTATTGTTTGTATTGTTTACGATGTTTGTAATGTCTGACCATAGATGTCAGGTGTTACATGAGTATGTATTATGTATTTAATATTTGTAATATATAATTTCACGAGTCTTAATCTGTTTAGCACATTCGGCGCTTTGGAGCAATCTGTTAGGCGAGTGTGCATGATTAATTGAAATAAAATTAAAAAAATATATATAAGGATAATTGAAGGTTGAGAAAAAGTATATGCATACATACATATTATATAAGGAGTTTAATTAAATCAAAAGTGAGTCGCTGAAAAGCGAGTGCAAGGAAAAGCGCGTGTGTGAACGGAAAAGTTTCTCTTTCGGAAAATTTGTCCTCGGGTATAAGCGGAAACTTTGCCAATAATACAAAATGGATTTTACCCATATTATATTATATTTCGTATATACATATATATTATATTTTAGATATGTATGTACATATGTGCATACAATATTGTTGCTCAAGTCATACGTAAGGGACGTGATCGAGAGGCGTGATGACCGTTCAAATACTTTATACATATCTATCTTCACTACTAGTAAATATTTGACTAGGTTCGTCCCACATCTTATATGAGAAATTGCGTCAAAATACACGACCAAAATGATTTTTAAAATTGTGGTTTCAATCTGTATCAAATAAATATTTTCTTCGGTGTGATTTGAAATAAAGCTAATTTATTTGCATTTTAGCGGCTTAAAATGAATAGCCGCTAAATGTACGTTTTAATGTCAAAAATAACACCGTTTTATAACTTTCAGATGCGCTGAAGGTAAGTTTATGTTTTAATGGGTAAAGAGAATTGCTTAAATACCACCCGAAATTAAATCACTTTCTTATAATGAGAGGTTGAAAATAATGAATCTCACCACACTGGAGACAAAAAGAATTAGATGCGACTTAATTGAAGTCTTTAAAATATTAAATAATCTCTACAATTGTCTTATGTCCAACCTATTTATTTATTTATTTATAATTAGTTTTGGACCATTGTGGCATTACAGGAAGAAACTAATGCACCACAATGGCCTTCATTTGATGAAGAAAAACAAAAAATAAAATACAAAAAATAAAAAGCAAAAATGCAAAGGCAGAAAAACATGATAAATGAAAAAAAAAGAAAAATAATACATAAGAAAAAAAGGTGTAAAAATCAAATAAATAAAATCCTCAAATCCTATTTTCAATGACAACGCTCATCTTATGCTGCGTACGGACCAAACCAACGACGATTTTGGGCCAACTTTTAAAACCAGTAGCGTACAAAATATCGAAATAAAAATTAAATTAAAAAATTGAAATTAAATATCAAAATTAAGCTAAAGAGCGAGATTGAGCTAAAATTAGATCATCGTTGATGTTTTGAATTACAACAATGTTTTGAATTACGAAGATACGCATTTACAACCAGAGAAATATTATAATTTCTCTGATTACGAGCGAAAAAAAACCTGGTTATTATTTCTTAAAAGTCGTCACGATATACTACTGTTATTCGGCCGTCGATGAAATATTTAACAAAAAAACCGTCGGTGTCGGACGTCGGTGATTTGTCAAAGGGTTTTTTTTCTTTCGTCGAAATAAAATTAATAATCACACATTATCCGATAAATTTTACCTCTGAGATGGATTTAATTATTTGATTTATTTCGACGAGAGAAACAATTGAATACTAAAAAAATTTCGATTGATGTACCGACAACGCAACGGATTGGCGAAGATCGCTGGATCATCCATACTAATACATGATATATTCTCAGTAACTGTGCATTACGGGGAAGTAAAAATAATAATTCTTTGATTTTTTTTCGATCTTAGTGCGTATCTTCGTCAAAACAAAACATCTTCGACAGACAAAAGTCGAGGATTACCTGTATGTGATTGTTGATGATCTAATTTTAGGTCAATCTCGAAAATTTATTTAAATTGGGCATGTTCTGTTTTAACTTTCAATATTTAATTTTAATTTTAATATAATGATTATAATTTTATTTTGATATTTGAATTTAATTTTAATATAATAATAATAGTTTTAATTTTGAAATATAATTTTTATTTCGATATTTTGTACGCTACTGGTTTTATCCTGCTGGTTAAAAAGTTGGCCCAAAATCGTCGTTGGTTTAGTCCGTAAGCACCATTAGAGGTCACTCTTAAAAGAAAAATCGAACAAATTGATCGGAGATTCCTTCTTTTCTAACAGAGTGGTCAAAGTTTGAAATAGTCTTCCCAATATGTTTCTGTGAAATCATACCCAATTTCATTTTCACTGGGTATAGTTCAGTGAAATCATTCTCAATTACATTTTCACTGCCCCTATCAGTGAAATTATAATTTATGACAGTTGGATGATAGTGCGTTGCCGATACGAATCGCGCCACCCCACGTCACAGCCCTGCTCCTGCTCCATCCCCACTCTCCACATGGTCCATTATCTATTTTGATTTGGCTTTTTTAGATGCCGCATACGTGGGACTAGAATATACGCGGAAGCAAACACATTATAATATCTTAGCAGCCAACGCTTATTTATTTAAGGTTAGGTTAGGTTAGGTTATGTTAGGGTTGGTTTTATTTATTTAAGATTAGGTTGTTATGGTTGGTAGTACGCTGTAATTCGAATTCGTACGGTGTAATTTAAACCCTTAGGGTCTATCGGTTTTGCCGCCTCCCCCAAGTATGTTAATTAAATAAATAGATTTGAATTTTCAACTTTACGTAAAATTTATTGGTCGCACTTGGAAACGCTGCTCTAGTGAGTGTTTCAATTTTTGACCATTTATATATATTCAACATGTACCCTGACTGTAGTTTCACGTCAAAACGATGTAAACAAAACTCGAGTTTAAAATGCTATAAATTTTCATTGTAGCTCAAAGTCTCTCAGATTTGTTTCTTTTCAAAGTCGATAAATAAGAAGTGAAAGTCCAAGAAGAAGGGCGACATTAAAATTCATTAAAAGTCGCTTAAAGGATTTAAAACTTATTTGCGGAACAAATGCCATCCGAAATTAAGTGAACGCCCCTGTTTTAAGCTGATTACTCGCAGATTGTGATAAATATTGGCTCAATTTTCCGCGAAAACAAACAGCTGCCTTTTTTCAAAATTTAAATCTGGTTATTCAAACACAATTAAAAGTTAAGTGCCAAATGTACGGAGAGTGTGATTAATTTCCGTTCGGATGATTTGCAATAATTTTAAATTAGTCGTGGAGTATCCAGTGGCGGCTCGTGACAATTTTTAGTGGAAGGGCTGCACTGAAAAAATGTCACCATAAATGTCATCATAAATAATGTCATAACAGGACAAGATAATCACAGTTTTTGGCGTACGACCACTTACATACATGTTGATTTAAGTATTAATATTATTCACAGCGGTGAATGTGGGACGTAGGTTTTTTTTACATAGTTTTAAACATATAGAAAAAATGTCGCGTTCATAGGATGCGTACAAGGTTATAGTACTTTCAAAACGTCTAAAAAAAAGACCCCCAAGGTGTGTTCGGTAAAATTGTATCCTTGTATTTATCCTTGCTTGACAGTGATCGATAACGGTTTTAAAAAATGTAGGAGAACTTGTCGACGTTCCACATACCACATCCCGCGCTGTGTGATTTCGCCCTAAATCTCTTTCACGGCTTCTCTGGGTTGTGTCGCGTTCCAGCAGACACAGTAATACTTTACAGCCAGCACAGCAACATTTTAATTTATTGGTGGTAATTCAAGTTAGTGGGGTCTTCGAAACAGTCAATATTACTAACAATATTACCATTTTGGATACGGGTAATATTGTAAGTAATATTTATTCTGTCAAAGGCCATCCAACTAATAAAAATAGTATCGTTAATAAATAAAATATATGTATTATTAAACATATATTTTATAATTTTAGAGGAGGGGCTGCAGTCCGAAAACCCATTAGGACGAGGCGCCACTAGGGAGTATCTCTTTAAACTCACTGAAATTAAAAGCTTTTTCAAAGTGGTTTGGCTTTCAGCACAAATCTTATCCACTAATGTTACATCGATCAAGGCGTACTATTTTCGGACTTGGTGTCAAAATTGTAATAGCAATACAAATACCACAAGTAAAAGCGTCATGTAAACAAAATTACACGAACGTATTATATAATATTTGATATTGTGGATACAGACGTACATTATATAATATTATGTATGTGATGTCCTGAAGGGTTGTTTACTGAGAAAGCAAACGTCGAGCCAATAACAATGGTGGACATCTACATATGAGATCACGTAATTATAAATAGTATCTTGTGTATTTACTCATAGAATGGTTATGTATGAAGTGCAGGACTAGTGGGAAACACCCACGTGACATCATTGTAAATTTTCCATCACTTAAGCATTATCATTGAAAACTGTTAAATTTCCATCCTGCTGGATAGTTTGGGTCGATTACCATAAACTGTCTTCTTCAAATAGTCACATAGAAAGAAATCGCTCGCTGATAAATCAGATAACATCTCCTAAGCAAGACATGACATGATAAGGGACCATTTCTCGGACGATTTGCAAGGAATTTTGTGACGAATTGAATTGGAATTTAATACTATATCCCATACCAAATTTAACGAATAAATATGTTACAGTATTTATATTGATACTAGTTTTATGGCCGTCGAAATTTCAACGGGTGCTTTCGGATTGATACATGATTTAAAATAAAGTTACAATATGAATAGTAATTATTAATCGGAATCGGAACTGAAACAGCAATTCTAAAAGTAAACTAAATAATTCAAGTGTTAGATCGAAGACAATATTGTAAAGCCGCTGTTTTCTAATTTTTAATTTAATGCATACAAAAGTTTAGCTATTATAATAAGTAAAGCCCGGATAACCAGGGTGCCGTTCATTGTTCAAATTTTGTAAATGCATTGTTAAAGGTTTGCCGAACTAAAATTAAATATTTAGAAATAAAATAAAAATTAAATATTTGCCGAAATAAAATTATAATATTTAGAAATTTAATTAAAATATTGTGTATATATTTACACAAATATTGATATTTGAATATAAAATAAGATTAATTAATTAAAAAAATAATATTTAATTTTAAAGTTTTGAACAATGAGCGGCGCGCTTTGGGTCCGTACTCTAATAACAAGTTTACAAAATGTAATACTTTCCGATTATAAACAAACGGTCATTGACCTCGTAACGTTGAATATTATTATTACGCATAAAATTTACATACATATATGATGTGCATTTAGCGCTCGCGGTAAGAATTGTTGGTGCCAGGTTCGATGCCTCGTTTCGAAAAATTAAATTAATTTTATTTTTCGAATATCGTTAAAATATAATTAATTTTAATTAAAAAATATATTTTTAATTGTTTAATATGAAAACAAAAAAATGGTTTAAAACCTCGCTGAATAAAATTATTATAATTGCGTCTTTTTATATGGCGAGAACGAAAAATTCAATTAATGTTTAAAAAAAAGGCCAATTCAAGAATCGACTTTGGCGTTGTCGTTGAGACCGTTGAGCCCAGGTATACCTATAAGAGGCTATTTTGAGGTCTCGGGTTCGATACCGCGGCAAAGCGTTGACGAATGAATTTATACCAAGTTTAGGCTTTATATCGATTCATTATGTTCGGCTAGCGTTAGGACACACACACAGATTAGCGTCTTTATACGTATACTAGTGAATAGCCCGATGAAATATTATCGCATGGGTATAAAATTATTATATACCCGTATAAAACTAAAAAAAAATCCGGAACCGGAACCGTTATTTTCGTAGACTCTCATAGATAGTTTTCAATTCTTTATTTGTAATAATTTTCAATTCTTAAAGTTAACGTTAACAAAATGTAATATTTTCCGATTATATACAAACGGTTATTGACCTCATTACGTTGAATATTATTATTACACATAACAAATGACGTGCATATACATATGATGTGTATTTACAACACGTATTCTGGGCGAGGATATGGCGTGCGACGCGAGCTCGTGAGGGCCATTGCGTTTGGATTGGAGGATCCGAGGTTCGATTCCTGGCGCCCGCGGTGAATGAAATCAATTTTTTTCTCGAATATCGTCAAAATATAAATAATTTAAATTTAAATTTAATTAAAAATAAATCTATAAAAAAAATGGTTCAAAACCTCGCCAAATGAAATTATTAAAATTACGTATTTTTATATGGCGAGAAGGAATATTTCAATTAATGTTTAAAAAAAAAAGGCGAAATGAAAAATTGGATTTGGCGTGATGTCCGAGACCATTAGCTCAATTTAGATCCATATTCAGGCTATTTGGGGTGATCGGTTCGAGTTGCGACAAAGTCGTCTCGTCGAAAAATGAATTAATCGATTTTTATCGATTCGTTCATTATGTTCGGCGAGAGTTAGGACACACACACACAGATTACCGTCTTTATATATATATGATATAATTGTTTATTGATTCATTTACATGCAAACCTCAACCTCAATATTTTGTCTTTGATATAAATTCAGGTCAGGTGTAAATTTCAAGTTTATTTATATTATTTTATAACAATTATTTGAAGTCCCAAATTAACAATCGTCTCGTCAAGACATAATAGCGAAGAAGTTACAAAAATATTTATGTAAGTGTTGAAAAAAAAATTTAATTATGAAATTGCTTAATACGACTGAAATTTACGATAAAAATACACACTTTTGTTTATTCTGCGAAATGTTGAAGTATTCATAAATGTAACTTTTCTTAAAATATTAATTCGCGGGAGTCACTCGGCGAACACACACACACACAGATTACCGTCTTTATATATGTATGTATATAATTTGTAAATTTTATTTTGAAAACTAGACTGACGGTTTTATTGAAAACTTTTATCTCCATGTTTCCAGCTTGAGATTTCAAATAGAAAGGGTCTTTGAAAACTTTGGAAAGACTCATTTAGCACTCACTGCAAGGCACGCTCACGTTGTCACTAGGGCTTTGTCACAAGTCCACGAAATAAATCTTTGCATTTAAATATTTCTATATCATGCGAATCTCGATCTTCCCGACAGTGTATTACCATAATTCTTTGTATATATGTATTTTATTTTATTTTATTTTACATACGTAGATATATACCAGGTAGGCTTGACAGGAAGACCCCAATACGCCTTTCTAGACAATTAATTACAAACACTGCAGCATTTTTATTACACAAATCACTGTATTTCGAGAGGCTGAAGAACGCGGAATTAAAAAATTAATTAATGATAAAATGCCCTTCCTGAGAGCATTAGAGGTGCTAGTAACATTGTTGCTTTATTGAGGGGTGTTAATGGATATTAGATAAGTGGAAGATGACGCAATTATGTATACATATATGTAAGTTTAATAAAATGCTATGTTTGGATTCATATTGTATTATTTTACGGTTACTAATTATAGTTTTGTTAATTTTGTTAGCTATGTTATATTATAGTTGTTAGTTTTAATTTAAAATTGTTAATTGTGAAATAATTCATTGGCAATTTGCTATTTAATAATAAACAAATAAATAAATAAATCTATGGATTTAGAATTGTACATAAATTTTTAAAAATTGTACATATGTACATTAAATACAGAAGATTTGTGACAGCAGGTAGGATTATTTTCTTTGCCAATTTTGAGGAACCGTTTCAACAATGATCAGATAAAATTGACAAACTCTCTGATAAGAAAAGATCGACTTGGAGTCACAAATATCCAAGTCTAACCAGCAGTATTAAAGATTATCCCGGGATCAAAATCAATAATCTTTTGGTGATAAACATAAACGCAACCATAGTGAGCCATACTGCTGACTATACGAACTACCAGATTAAATTAACTATGATAACTCAAAATTTAATATTTTATATATGAAACATTTCTTATAATTCGAACGAAAAAAATGTATTTACCTAAGTAGCTTTAAACGAAGAAGTAGTCCAATGTAACGTTTGGCAAAATAATGTCAAATAATAATGAAGGGGCCGAAATGAGAGTCGAAATGGTCGGTTTTTTCGCTATCGTTACTTTTTTGTCGTGTACCCTTAAACGATCTCTCGCATACACCCGGTTGAGGAATTCTGGTCTAATTGCTTCCGCCCCACCCTGTATACATATGTATATTGCGGTAGCCGAAATTTTGTGCGATAGACAAAAGCGAGAGATAAAACCGCGGCGACAAAATAGCGAGAGACAAAACCGCCCCACTAAAAAGCGCGTGGCGACAAAACCGCGCCAGAATTAATGAAAAATTAAAATATCAATTTCAACTTTAAGTTTCTTGGGAATGATCAAAATAAAATCTTTGTATGATCAAAATAAATCAATGTATGTACATACATTGATTCCATAAACTTAGGTTAAACATAAAGTATAGGGATTGCAACACCGAAAGTACCGATACCGGAAGTTTTGGTATTTGACCGAAAATACGCCTTTGGTAATATCGGTATTAAAAATAAGAAATACCGTTAGTATCGATTTTTTTCATATTCGTACATTTTATTTGTCGAAAACAATATTTCCATGGCTAAAAACTACGAAAACGATGTGTATATATATATTTTGCATGCGCGATATTGAGCGAGTTATTATTTTATAAATTGTTTTCGATCTCTCTTTATTTTATCACGAAACACGCATGTAAAAATGTTTTAATTTTTACTATTTTCCGTTACATATCGTTAAATACAATGTTCGGCAACATTTTCGGTATCGCGCCCCCCTTAAAATGTGTCTCAAGTTCGCAAATCTTTTCAATTTTTTTTACTAAAAATTAATTAATTAAAAAAAATACCGAATGTACCGATAATAATGGTATCGTTCTTTTTTATTTCGATAATACCGGTATCGGAAATTCCGGTATTTTTGCAATCCTTAACTATATATTACTGATACATATTGCGTGCGGTGGAAATTTTTCTTTTGTTGTTGCACAGCTTGTAGGATACAAGAACATGCGTCCCGATGCGTTGTTTCAGAACACGTTGAAATCGGTAATGGATTCATTTATATTAATCAAATCAAAATTGATATTTTAATTTTTTCATATATTCTGGCGCGGTTTTGTCTTCCGCGGTTTTGTGACCGCGTGGTAATGTCGGGGCGGTAATGTCGGGGCGGTAATGTCGGGGCGGTAATGTCGGCGCGGTAATTTCGGGGCGGTAATGTCGGGGCGGTAATGTCAAGGCGGTAAAGTCGGGGCGGTAATGTCGGGGCGGTAATGTCGGGGCGGTAATGTCAAGGCGGTAAAGTCGGGGCGGTAATGTCGGGGCGGTAATGTCGGGGCGGTAATGTCGGGGCGGTAATGTCGGGGCGGTAATGTCGGGGCGGTAATGTCGGGGCGGTAATGTCGGGGCGGTGTTCGGGGCGGTAATGTCGGGGCGGTAATATCGGGGTGGTATTGTCGGGGTGGTATTGTCGGGGTGGTATTGTCGGGGCGGTAATGTTGGGGTGGTCATGTCGGGGCGGTAATATCGGGGCGGTATTGTCGGGGGGGGGGGGGTAATGTGGGGAGGTTATGTCAGTGCGGTAATGTTGGGGCGGTTATGTCGGAGTAGTAATGTTGGGGTGGTAATGTGGGGGTGGTTATGTCGGGGCGCTAATGTACCGAGCGGTTTTGACTGGACACCGTACATACATATATTGCTTAACAATAGCTAGGTACTGGAAAGTGGTTTTTTACCTTTCTCTTTGACTTGGCCATCCTTCTATCTCTGGAGTTTTCAGCTTCTCCCGGGGGGCGGCCACCCCAAACTGCGAGAGCAATCCTGGCATAAGTGAAGATGAGCACCGAAAGTGGTGCAGCAAACTGCAAAGTCATCAGGGCCATCGAATAGTAGTACGACTGCTGCGGGTGAGGCCACATTTCTCGACATATGCTTCTGTAATGTTTCATTAAACAAAAACACAAAAGTTAAAAATAGGTTTCAGACAATTCGGAGCGTGTCTCGACAAACTTTCACATGTGTGACAGTTGTAGGAACTCGTGAATTATACTCGTACTTTTCAATGTGCGGCAAACTATTGAGAACGTTTCCCAACTTGTTATTTCATATAAACTACAACCACAATTGGATTGATTCAAGTTAGGGCTTCCAAACTGGCTTAGACGGAAACCGAAAAACCGGCTTTTTGAACATCTTTCAAAAAACCGAAAACCGGTTTTTTTGGCTCGATCAATCGGCTTTTTAAGGTTTCCTGTAATTAATGTTTTTTTCCTCAAAACTAACAATTACGAATTTCAAATTTGTATGAAAGATCAAAAAAATGTGTATTGGATTCAAAATTTCTTTGAACAACAAAAAAAAGGTCAGGCACTTAGCGGTGGCTTTAAGATATAGAAATGGACGAAGTCATAAACCAATAAAATATTATTGAAAGTAGTTTCAATAAGCTACACAAAGCTTTTCAGAATTTCGGCAAATTGGCTTTTCCATAATTTGTAGTCATTTTTCTTGATAGTAGCTGATTTAAATCATTTAATTATTTGTGCGTAAAATATAGAATTTTTTTTTCGATATAAAAATTTAAAACTTCAAAAAAATCCTAATTTTCTGAAACCGGTGAAAGCCGGTCAACAGGCTTTTTATTTGTAAAAAAAACGAAAACCGGCTTTTTCTTTCGGGCGTGTTTTGGAGCCCCTAGATTCAAGTGTTTTATGTCAATTTGTCCCTCGGAGTATACATGAGTAAATCTTTAATGATTTATGGCTTCGATAAAATACATTTGAACTGACGTTTGTCAAGCCGTGAACACACGCTTCAAAATCATAAGAGGTGTGTGAAAAAGTGTACCTGCCAATCAAAAGGTACATACACACATACATATGTGTCAATTGACTGTTTTCGCATTATTATTTTGCAACACATAGAAGCTTCTTCAATATTTCAATATTTCAAAAAGTCACGCGGTATTAAAATAAATAAATCAATATAACACATGTTTCAAAATTTGAAGGCTACCGTAGGGTCTCTAGCTGAGATTTTTTTTAGTGCGAAAGAGATGGAGCCAGTACACATTCACATACTTTTCGTTACTACTTCCGTAACCATTTCAGCAGATTGCGCTCATTCAGATAAAAATAACTATTTATTCACACATCTTAACACCTTAAGCAGCAGCATGGACTAGTTGGTTGGCATATATATGCTTTCGAACATAGTGGTCACGGGTTCAAATCCCACTGGTTGATGCTGGCCACACCCTGGTTTGAGACTTCATCTGATTTTTATTGAAACGGTTTCAACAAATTGGCAATCATTATCCATTTCTCGCAATTTTCGAGTTCTCAGCATCTCGGATTTCATTGGTTCGCATAAAAATGCTCCCAATTTGTCCATAAATATGTCACAAAAAAATTTAGTTTTACAGCATCTCAAAATTTAACGATTTATATTTTAAAAAAATGCACCTAAAATTTAAGTTTATAAAAATTTATCAATGTCTCTATGACGCTTTGTTAATATTATTATAAAAAATTGAACATCGATTATTGTATTTGGTCAGGATGGCGCATTGGGATTTACCTGTTAGGCCTTCCTGGTATAAAAAAAATAAAATCTCAAAAATGTATTTAACAGAGTTGATCTTATTTTGCTTTAAAAAAAAGGTTAAGTATGTACATATATTAATTTCTAAAGATTTCAGGATTCAAATTTCGTAATTTTTCACAACTTGTAATATTCTTACTTGAAAAATTTCATTTACATAAGCATTTTTTCTGCACTTAAGATTAGGAGCTAGAATTGATTTACAACTTTAGATTTGCCTATTTTTACAAACCTCCTTTACGTTTCACTTACGATTACAATTCAGGAAAAGATTTGCCTCTTATTCGATCGTTTTCATACTTTGCCATATTGCTCATTTTGGTCATCAATAAAAGTAAATGGATCCTCCGCCATTACGATAGAGATTTATTTATTTATTTATTCTAAACAGACCATTGTGGCATAACAGGAATTCATAAAGCGCCACAATGGTCAAAAATATAATAAAAAAAAAAAAAAAAAAAACAAAATAACAATTAAACAAGATAATTAAGAGATAAAATATCGTTTAAGACTCGTTTGAAGTTTGCAAATTAGAAATCTGGGTGACGTCTATGCAGTCTTTAGTTATATACATAGATGGCGTAAAATAAAATGGTTGGTTTTATGGATAAACTAGCGCTTTTTGTTAGATTGTTTTAAAAGATAATTTTAATAGGAGAGTTGTAAATTAATAACAAAGTCTAAAGAAAATGGAAGTGAGATACGTTTTTTAATGATTTGTGAGTTTATGAGTTTGTCGGAAACTTTAGAAATTTACCGTCGAAACTACAAATTTGCGAAAAGAAGCTTAAATAAAAATTGGATCTATTTTCGCAACATAATCTTGCTTTAAAATTTTCATTTTCATTTTAATTTCAAATATTTTACGCATTAAATCAATATGAAAATTTAGTAATAATCAAACGTAGAAATGATGTATTGTAGAAAATAAAATATTTAATGAAAAAAAGCAGATCACATATTTTATAATATACAATGACGCGGGTTGAATAAATGGAAAATCCTGCCATGATACTTTTGCCGGTTCGAATATAAAAATGGATAATATAATTTGGGTCTGAAGTGAGACGTGAACGTGGATGAATTGCGAAAAAGGAGTATGCATCAAATACATATAGGTACATACATATGTATGTACATACACATATGCATAGATATGAACATATGTATATAGGAGGCTCTGAAGCAAACCCAATTAGAGGCAGTGACGACGACGAGGGCTTTAATGGAGTCTCACCAACTTCAAATCAAATCACCTCCATCAATTTTATTTTTGACGTCGTTATTATAATACACGTAATTATTGAAAACATTGTACTCATATAATATGATATAAGGCACAGGTGATGAAAATGCGAAACGCCACTCAACGCAATCAAAACCACATGAAACCAATTTCATTATTATTTACGTATACATATAATATTATTATATTATTAAATACATTTTCAAAGTATATTTGATTCATAATCGATTTTATATCAATCGACTCAATTTTGTAATATATTATATTAAATACAGTGGGTGGGGTGGGGCGTGTTCAAAACATTCCCGGAAAATACAAATAATTTAATTTAGTGCTTTACTGTTGAATATATGTATATCGTAAGTTGGAGAATGGTTGATCAGTGTTCGTCGACCAATGGGTGACGAGCACTCATCGTCCAATCAACGATCAGGATTTGCGACTATTCGACCAATAATAGCTTTCACTGTGTTTAGTATAATTAATGTTTGTAATCTTTAAATAAATTAAATCAGCTGATAACTAAAAATAAACCTATCACTGTTTGATCTGTGTACATGTGTAGCTTGTATTGGTTAGAAAGTTTGTTTTGAAGAAATAAACAATGCAATTTGAGGTTATGGGTAGCTGTTGAACTAATTGTATGTATGTAAGCTTATTGTAAAAAACTAAATGTATGTAAGCTTATTGTAAATCATATTAACAATTAGATACAACATAACTTCTTATTGAATACTTATCTCGCAGATAAAACTCCGTGAAGAGATATACTTTTAGCCGTGAAATGTCAGATTTGACATCTTTGGCCATAAATCAATATATATCGTGTATTACCCTACAAGAAGCTACACGCCAAATTTGAAATTTATATAAACATATGAGAGTTAAAACTATAAATATTTATATATTAGACATAACGAGAACCAATAGAGCAAATTTCATAAAATATAGAGTGAATTATAGGCGTTTAAACAATTAAAATCTTATATCGCCATATCAAGGCGAACAGGTTGGAAGATACGGGACGAACGCTTATTAAACGTCAGGGAGATTTACTTTCCGCGTGTTTAAAACGCGTTGTATTATTATTAGTTGTATTATTACTTTATCTCCAACGTAATGGCAGACGATACATTAACGTGTATTGATGACCAAAATGAGCAATATGGCAAAGTATGAAAACGATCGGATAATAAATAAAAATGACCACTGACACGAAAGCCATGTGAAACGTAAAGGAGGTATGTAAAAACGTTAACTTTACAGGAACGGGATTAATTTTTGGGTTCAACTAATATGTAGGCGATTCATTCTTAATATTGTAGCATATGCTAAAAGTAGCCGCCGTTATAATTGCTTTTCAAGGATTATCTCCAGGCTAAGTGCAAGTAGGCTAAACAATGACCACCGAATTGGCTTAACTTAATTGAATAACGGCACCCGGTCCCTTCTCAGAACTAACAGCGATAGCGTGGGACTGAGTGCCGTGGGAATACATATCCGGGTACACGCCTAAATAATAGGGAAGTAACCGGACGTCGAAGATGCAGCGAGCGACCTATCCTTTATAAACGGGTACTTAGGCGATATCAAGGCATTCTGGTCGGAGCACTGGCGTTGCGTGTATCTCCTCAATCACCAATAAATGCTGTGAAACGACTTTGACCTTTTACTTGGACCCTCCACCCACCACCATACGCAACAATATAATACTTTAAATATAAAATTTTTTAACGGAAAATATTATATTTAAATGACGTATGAATATGTACATATTTTTGTATTATATATACTGCACAGACTGAAAGCATAATAAAAATAAATAATCATATTCTTCCACGGTAGCAAAAAATTATATTATGTTCGCATTATACTGTCAAACCGTAATTTTAGTTATATGTATGTATGTTATATATGTATACTTGTCAAAGATGGTTAGTCAAAATTTTCGATTAGAAAACATAAAGTAAGGTAATAGAAAACATAAAGTGCAAGGACAAATACATATTTGATTAGAGTGAGATAATAGAATTTAAAAAAAAAAAATTTTTTTAAATAATATATACATATGTATATATTAAATTTAAATAATTCAGAACAAACGTATACTGTTTTATTTAACAAAAAATGTCAGTCTAAACTGGACGTAAAACGCTTCAGACTGTCAGTTCAATATCTATGACGTTTCGACGCGCATTTGGCATTTGTGTGTGTTAAGTATTGAATATAATATTTATTCTTTCACATTTAAAAGGTTAAAGTTAGCTCTTTTACCATATGTACATTATGTGGCTATCGAAACGCAGTTTTTATTTTTCGATAAAATAGCAAGTATATTTTATAATTATTGAGCTAATATCTGAAATGATTTTATATGGTGTGTGATAACTTTTCAACACACTTAAAACTAAGTTGTCTGATAGAGTTTTAAGAATACCCTGGGGTTTTGACCTTGTTTTGTTTGAAAACAACACTGTTAAACATCCATTTTCGAGTGAAATCGTTCGTCGTACCCTGCAGATAAAACCCCTACAGAATAATGAATACTATTTCATTATGCATAACTATGTATGTGATATGATATGATACCCATTACCAATTTAGCTACATTTAAATTAAAATCATACTTTGTATTCATTTTCAAATTAGTATTTACATACATAATGTAACGAAGAAGTCGTCAATCAATATTCAAATAGACTATTTATTTAAATTAGAATTGGAAGTGACTGTTATGTAAATAATTAATTATAATTGAATTTCATACATACAAAGTACGTCAAATTTGATACGTCAAAGTCAATTGCAGATATGATGTATCTATTTATGAATATTCAAATCTAAGTAGTCGTCTTTTTTTTATTCAAATTAAACGATAGAAATACGGACATGCTCGTATATATTATAACGAATAAATACATTGTATGTACATACATATACAGATAGATCTAAAAAGGATTGCAATCATCCTTTCGCAGAATCGTATTCTCGCCGATAAATCCCAAGATTTGCTTTGAACGTGACCAAACCACAAAAAAACTTCCATCTGTGGAAAAAATCCGATCGAAAAATTCGCATTTATGTACACATATACATATATGTATGTATATGCAGAGAAATGTTATAATAATATAAGTGCCTTTACGAATAAATAAATTGTGTCAATAATACGCGGTACGTCTCCATAACAACGCTACAACGCACAGAATATAATCAGGGTCATCACATATTCACTACAGAAATAAAAGTTTTATTTTGATATAGATTTATTTACAATTTGAGTATATGGTGGTGTTGAGCGTTGGTGGCCCATCAGTTGGCGGATTATTTTTATCCACTTTTTTGTATTTGTCAGTTCTTGGGAACTTTTAAATTAACGTGTAATGTATAGTTTCAACAAAAATATGTATAATATAAAATTAACCATGTTTATATCAATTAAACTTAAATAATAGGTTATTTATCTAATTGAGTATTCGGTGCCACCAAGAGAAATGTTTTTACATTTATTTAAAAATAATTTTTACATTTCTCTGGTGCCACCCCTGAAATTCTATGTAGATGGCGAGCGATCGCCATGACACTTTTAAAAACTATCAAATTACGATGTTAATTGAATAATATGTTACTTAAATGATCAATTTACTTATAAAAATGTATCCCATATTGTTTATTGTGTGTTTTTGAATGCATTGTGCAATTTTTATCTATGCACTTGCCCATCTTGCAAGTAATATAAACAAACAGAAGTTTTTATCGGACATATGTTACGTCGAGCACCAAGCATCAAATACGACTGACGCCAAAATTATTTGAAAAGGACTGTGGATATTCCTCACTTGACAACAATATGACGCCTAAAGCCACTTCTATTATTATAACATTTCTCTGTATATATGTAGCCAGCTGTATGGCTCGGTGGTTGCATTTATGTTTAGCACCGAGAGGTTCGATCGGGTTCGATCCCGTGCTAATCTTTAATACTGTTGGTCAGGCTTGAATATTTGTGCCTCCAAGTCGATCGTTTCCTATCAGAGTTTGCCAACTTATCTGATTTCATTGTTGAAACGGTTCCTCCATCAAATTGGCAAAAATCATCATACCCGCTGGTACAAATATCTGAATTTGATTATATAAAATTTATGCTAAAATCTGAAATCCATAGATGTCTCAATGGATTAATTAATTGTTAATTTCGTGTTATTCAGCCTCTTTGTATGTAATGAAAATGCTGCTATGTTTGTAATTAATTGTCTAGGAAGGTAAAATAAAAAATAAAAATATAGCGGAAGTTTATATGTGTGTATTCTGACGAGTATAAAATGTACTAAATTGGATTTTAAGAAGTTTCTTATACGAAAGCTTACATTTCTGCGATAGATAGAAGCACATACGCGCCTCGTTGCTTTCTTTACTTTATGTACATACATACGTTCAACCTAAGGATATAATCCAATTGTGTAGCTTTGAGACATCTAGATTTCTCCTCAATTGAAAACATACGTAGGAATTTGTATGTATGTACATATGTACTCATAAAAATAATACAGAGTGGAAAAAATACGTATATTGAGCTTCAAAAATAGCTGGAAATGGATGCATTGTGAGCGTCGGAGATTTCCCTAACGATTCGGATGATAATCTTAGATTTCTCCATTTCTTTTCCTTTTATTTTAAAGTTGTCCCTCATATAACTATATATGTAGATAGCATAAAGCAGTTTTCAACATATTTTTATTTAAAAATAAATAAATTAAAAAACATGCCAACAATGAGATTACCGAGAACTCGCTTATGCAAGTTACTCGATTATTCGAGATTCAAGATATTAACTCGATTATTCGAGAGTGTATTATATATACATTACTACTGTTTTTCATTTGCATTTTGTGAGATTATATTTACTAACGTTTCCCGTTTTTGGCACGCGTGTAGAGTTTCCAATTATTCGACTATTCGAATCAACTATTCGATTATCGAATAGTAAAATTCGAAATATTCGAATATCGGAATATATTCGAATAGTATTAAACAATAGAAAAAAGTGTGAAATATTAATTCAAAATAATTAAAATGAGTTGGTCCACAAATATTAAAAAGGGAAAGTAAATTCGTAAACTTTATTTTAATTTAAAAAATAACAATGCGTTAAATGTTTCAAAATTTAATCTCGCCCTTAATTTTGTGTTTATTATTCCTGCTGTAGAGAACACTCAATCAGTAGCAGTTGACACTGGTTTAATTTTTAATAAAGTTTTTAGAAGGATATCTAAAGCTATGGTTCGTTTTTTAAAGTTATCCAAGTGCTTGAAACCTTTTTTTAACCTTTTGGAATTATCTTGGAATTTGAAAAACGTACTTTTATGACGTGCACGCGTTTTTATTCAATTTATTTAATTTGATTTGAACCACATAAATGAAACGAAATATATCTGCTTATCCACAAAAATTGCATACCCCCTTCCGATTGTATTTTTGTTTCCGTTTCAAATAAACGATGCAATAAGTTCTCTTTCGTAAAATAGATAAGTTCAATTTCTAAAGCGAGGAACTCCAATGTCAAGTTCCACGAATCCAGTGCACTGAGGCAATAAAATGACTCCGAGTCGATGACTAATACGTCTTTCACACAATACACTGTTGCGTTACACATTTCGAGTTAAAAGTAAAATTGTATTATGTTAAGAAAATTCAAATTTTCTTAAATATTTTATTAAAATTTCATTAAAAAAATTTACGAATATTATTCGAATAACTGGCCAAATATTCGCATATCGAATAGTTCAAAATAGGCCGAATATATTCGAATACTCGCATTGGAAACTCTACACGCGTGTCATTGGTTGTTATAGAACAATAAAAATGACCGTTTAATAAAACGACCAATTCACGACCAGTGTGAGAAAAAATAAAATAAAAACACGCAAGTTGTCATACACGTCACCGTGTCAATCAGCTATGGAAATTACTTCCTGGTGAGGTTTCCTTATATAAGCCTCGCCTCAAAAGAACCTTTCATTATAATATATAATATTAAGGGGAGGCAAGCTTTTTGTGTGTTGAAAAGTTCGAAAAAAGCTCTTACTTAGAATTTAAGCGGACAATGAAACCTTTCATTCAAAAATCAGTCGTCAAACAAAGAATAAAACCCGTATAGATTACATAATATATTATAATGCAGCGTTTAAATTCAGGAAGAGGACGTTTAATTCAGTCAAATGAAATTTAGTTTTCGAGATGTTTCATTCTAATGTAATTAATAAGGAGCTGGAGTGAATTTCACAGAATTCGGCTAAGTAATTCAATAAAGATAATCTCTATCTACACACATACGCCCTCAATTACTTATTTCTCTGAACGTATATACATATATAAATGTACATATGTACCTACGTGCCTACATACATACTTAACCACTTAATCGCCACACGTTTGTAGAAAGCGCGTACCTCAGCGCCACGTATTTTCAATTTAAAAAAAGCGTACTTTTACTAATAATGCAATTATATTAATATTTTTAACTGACATAATTGATGAGCCGCAATCGATACAACAAAAAATTTCATAGTAAAAAGACACATTTTTTTCACTAGGGCTGCCGCACAATAGATCAATAAATAAGTTTATTTTAAAAAACCAAATGTATGTAAGCTTATTGTAAATCATATTAACAATTAGATACAACATAACTTCTTATTGAATACTTATCTCGCAGATAAAACTCCGTGAAGAGATATACTTTTAGCCGTGAAATGTCAGATTTGACCATAAATCAATATATATCGTGTATTACCCTACAAGAAGCTACACGCCAAATTTGAAATTTATATATACATATGAGAGTTAAAACTATAAATATTTATATATTAGAGATAACGAGAACCAATAGAGCAAATTTCATAAAATATAGAGTGAATTATAGGCGTTTAAACAATTAAAATCTTATATCGCCATATCAAGGCGAACAGGTTGGAAGATACGGGACGAACGCTTATTAAACGTCAGGGAGATTTACTTTCCGCGTGTTTAAAACGCGTTGTATACGATATTTTATCTCCAACGTAATGGCAGCGATACATTAACGTGTATTGATGACCAAAATGAGCAATATGGCAAAGTATGAAAACGATCGGATAAGAGATAAAAATGACCACTGACACGAAAGCCATGTGAAACGTAAAGGAGGTATGTAAAAATGTATAGCGTGCCATCCATGGATGCTGTGGATGCTGCGCATCCCTTAAAATTTACGTCAAAAATATGTTCATACCGTTTGTTTTCTGAATTTCTTAGTTTTATTTCTTTTTCATTTGTTTTTGATTACATAGATGCTGAAGTTCTCTACAAATCCTATGCGCATGCGCACAAGTGAGCTGTCACTCTTGCGTATGCGCATGAGAGAGGCGACTCTACAGTCGTCTCGCTCGCGCGACACTTGATCTAGAAGCAAAATCTCCTTTGCATGTATGGACTTGGTTCGCTTTTTTATGTATGGACTTTCGGTTGATTCGTTGATTGATATTTCGTACGTTGCATCCCAAGTTATTTACTTTTATTATTTATGACGTCCTAAATTTTTATTTATTATGGCCCTAAATATAAATAGACAAAGTAACAATGCAAGTGGATTTATCGCGGTCGTTAATAATAATTGCAATTGTTTAGTTAAAAATGTACTAAAAAGGACATCTACAATACATATAATGAAAAATAAATTATTGTTCAGAGCCCAAAACCCACACCAATATTGAATATTTATTCAAAAACGAAAACATATCAAAGACATTTTAATTTTAATAAATATCAATATTACAATGTTTGGAAGAATAAAATAAAATTTAAAAAAATAAACTGATCGTGTTTTGGGCAGCATCCTCTGGTTAATAATTCAACGTACGCCACTGTATACAACAAGTCACGAAGAAAGCTCGAGACAAACTAGTTATAATCACAACAAATCAACCGATTATCGTTAACATGTGTTAGCAATAAACGAAACACGTGTGTTTCGTACGCAATGACACCTCTATTCGACTTAATTGCTGTGCCGGTTCCTATAAATTCGCACCTCCTCTCTATCTTGCAAATACAGTTGAATCTGTTGATCGTTGCAAGCAATATATGTATGTATCTATATCATATGCAGTACGGCTTAATGGTAGCGTGTACATACATATATTTAGCACCAAGTGATCAGTGGGTTCGATCCACCATACTGCTGGTTAGATTTGGAGGTATTTGTGACTCCAAATCGATCGTTTCTTATCAGAGTTTGCCAATTTTATCTGATAATTTTATATTTGAAATTGTATAAGGCAACTCGTAGTGGCACTGTGGTTGAAATGAAAATTAACGAAATGCCTAGTTATATTTTTTTATTTTTAATTTTATACCAAGAAGGCCTAACAGGAAACCCCAATGCGCCTCCCTGGCCAGAAATATTGTACATTTGAATCAAATATTATATAAAGTATATAAATACATATCAATTAACATCCACAGAGATATTTATTGTCAAATTTGCAGAATTTTATACAATTAAGACAAATTTGAGATTGCTGAAAACTCGAGATTTTGTGAGAAAATGGGTAAGGTTGTATCCGTGACCACTCTGTTCAAAGCATTGTATGCCTTCCACTCAGAGAAATGTTATAATAATAGAAGTGGCCTTAGGCTTCGTATTGTTGTCAAGTGGCAAAGGTCTGTGAACATTTCATAATACTTTACCCGGCAGTCGTATTTGATGCTTGGTGCAAAACGTATGTCCGATTGTTTGTTTATATTACTCGCAAGATAGTTAAAAATTGCACAATGCATTCAAAAACACACAATAAACACCATGGGATACATTTTTATAAGTAAATTAATCATTTAAGTAACATATTATTCAATTAACATCGTAGTTTGGAAGTTTTTAAAAGTCTCATGGCCATCGCGCGAATAAAGAATTGCAGACGAACGGTTTGAATAAAAAAACAATTTATTTTAATATTCGGTACAAGAGTTGATTACGGACTGACTTAAATTCTAACAATATTGAGTTTATATACTCTTTAGCAAACAATGAATGTGTTGAAGACACGTGTTGTACAATCTTGGTTAGTCAGTGCATGGGTGTGGTGGATATAATAGTATTATTCATTAATCAATGTGTGTCAGTAATCAATAATCAGTAATTCATACGTGTGTCATTAATCAATGGTGCATTTATAAAATTAGGTGTGTCTTATCTCTACTGGTTAGTCGTTTGTTCTTTATATTAATCATATGACAA
This sequence comes from Arctopsyche grandis, assembly GCF_051622035.1. Lineage (NCBI taxonomy): Eukaryota > Metazoa > Arthropoda > Insecta > Trichoptera > Hydropsychidae > Arctopsyche > Arctopsyche grandis. The sequence continues at coordinate 1,994,526 of NC_135360.1, read as the reverse complement.
CGAAGGAGTCATATGATGGCGTCGTAGAAATGAAGAATTTGCGAGTACATGAGTACAATGGTAGAGGGTTATCTTCAGCCTTTAAGAGGGCTGGAAAGCAGCGCCTTGTCCAAACAAACGTACTATACTTCTCCCTTCCTCAATTATGGCACTAGAGAAATTATTTTTTAATATGCTATGGAAATCCACCATTGGGGTGCATCTATCGTTTTATTTTTTTGATTAATTATTTTTTATAGGAGCCGCCAAACATCTATAAAATCGCCTCTTTTTTACACCCACGAAATGAGTCCAGCGTGCTTATTTAACGGTCGATTTAAAAAAAAATATGCCGAAAGGTGCACAGAAAGTATCTTTCTCATACCGATGATGACAATTTTTTTAAAAATTGGTCCAGTTTTGGAGGAGAAAATAGGAGAATACGAAACCTCGATTTTGTCAATTTAAAATACGTTTTATCTGGTCGAAGCGCAACTGTCGCATTCACTCAATATATATATATTGATATATATTGTCGCATTCACTCAACATATACATACACTCAATATATATATCGAAGAAAGGAACGGTATCAAAATTAAGGTTTCGGGTGTACAGCCCTCTTAACTCGCGCAATCTACATAAAACTTCAGAGGTGGCACCAGAGAAATGTAAAAATTATTTTTAAATAAATTTAAAATATATTTCTCTTGGTGGCGAAGAATACTCAATTATATTAATAACAAATTGTTTAAGTTTAATTAATATGAACATCGTTTATTTTATATTATACATATTTTTGTTGAAACTATACGATATATATATATATATATATATATATATATATATATATATATATATATATATATATATATATATATATACTAGTGTAGGGCCCGTTGATTTCAACGGGTGATTTCGAAAAGAAATTGAAACTCGAATAAAAATAAAGTTAAAGATATGGAATTGACTGGTTTCGGAAAGACAAAGGCAGAAAAAAATGAAAATTATGAAAAAAATGAAAAATATTAAAATAATTAAAAATATGAAAAAAATGAAAAATATGAAAAAAACTGAAAAAAATGGAAACAATGAAAAAGATGAAAAATTTGAAAAAAATGAAAAAAAATGAAAAAAACTGAAAAAAACTGTAAAAACTGAAAATAATGAAAAATATGAAAATAATGAAAAATATGAAAAAAATGAAAAAAATGAAAAAAAATTTTTTTTTCGATTGTCGACGAAAGCCGAAGTCGATTGTCGATTGTCGACGAAAGCCGAAGTCGATTGTCGATTGTCGACGAAAGCCGAAGTCAATTGTCGATTGTCGACGAAAGCCGAAGATACGCGAATGATTGGTTCCCCATACTTGTAAAGGGTAATCGAATATTATGTACGTAATTTAGAGCATTTTTTCTATCGAGACGGCAGTGAAGTGGTTAGCGTGAATGTTCTGAACGCGGGGACCCCAGCTCGATCCCGCGTTTTGGAATTAATTTTATTTTTCAAATATCGCTAAAATATAAATTAATTTCAATAATTTCAATTAAAAATATATATTTAATTGTTTTATATGAAAAGAAAAAAAATGGTTCAAAACCTCGCTAAATTAAATTATTAAAATTACGTATTTTTATATGGCGAGAAGGAATATTTCAATTAATGTTTAAAAAAAAAAGGCGAAATGAAAAATTGGATTTGGCACGATGTCCGAGACCATTACCTCATTAGACCCATATTCAGGCTATTTGGGGTGATCGGTTCGAGTCGCGACAAAGTCGTCTCGTCGAAAAATGAATTAATCGATTTTTATCGATTCGTTCATTATGTTCGGCGAGAGTTAGGACACACACACACACCCACACACACACCCACACACCCACACACACACAGATTACCGTCGTTATATATATGATATATATATATATATATATATATATATATATATATATATATATATATATATATATATATATATATATATATATATATATATATATATATATATATATATATATATATATATATATATATATATATATATATATATATATATATATATATATATATATATATATATATATGAATTTTTATCAAAATAAAACTTTTATTTCTGTAGTGAATATCTGATGACTAGAGGTAGGATAGTCACAGTGCTATCCATTGTTCGGCAAACCTTTAACAATGCATTTACAACCTTTGAACAATACACGGCCCCCTCAGGCTCCGGTGACTACTGATGACCCTGATAATATACTCTGTGCGTTGTAGCGTAGTTATGGAGACGTACCGCGTATTGTTGACACAATTTATTTATTTTTAAAGGCACTTCTATTATTATAACATTTCTCTGATTCTGCTGGTTAATATATATTGTGACAAAAAAATACTTACTTATATATTGCCAGTGTGTATGTTTGTACGTACATATACATATAAAGATGAAACAGAAGCGTGAAGAGAACAAGTCCCCGGAATCCTGTTAGTGACAACTAATATGGCGAATTGAAAAAGAAAAAAGAATCGTCCCCTTTTGTTTCTGAATATTCATTTATTGAAAGCGGAAATCTGAAAATTCGCACATGCACGCAAACGAGCATTTGTATCGAGGCAGAGCCCTAAATGCCGCTATGTAAAAACTACCTCCGTACATACATATGTAAATATTACATAGATATACATACACATACATAGTATATTATCATCCAATTTGTCGAGCCAACGCACCCGACAAAATTCACTTTATCGCTTAATATTCGATACGCAGCATCCGCAACAAACCGACGCAAATACATCGCGGATATTCCATTTTCAATATCAATTTGTCGTTTTCAAATGAATCATTGATATACAAAGTCGACCTCGATTGTTCAAAATTCACTTTGTAGGTTGTTAGCTTATATTTTAAAATTGCCCGGGCATTTCCGGACGTTCGAGCTAGGGTTTCTGGACTCGACTCGACCCGGACCCGATCCGGCCGGGTAATGACTTAAAACCCGGATTCGGGATCCGAGTATTTAAAATAAATATATAGCTAGCAGCACAGCTCGGTTGTTAAGCTTCTGTCTAGCGTCGAGGAAACGATCGACTCCAGGTCGATCGTTTCCTATCATAGTTTGTCAATTTTCTCTGATTTCATTGTTGAAACGGTTCCCGGTAAAATTGGTTAAATATCCTTCCTACCTACTATGTCACCACTATTTGAAGTCACAATAAAATTTATGTACAATTCATGTCTCATTAATTTGCGATTTTTTCAGTGTCTCGTAATTCAGAGACTTGAATATATTAAAAAAAATGCTGCAATGTTCGTAATTGGCCAGTAAGGCGCATTGGGGTTACCTGTAAGGCCTTCCTGGTATATATGTAAAAATAAATAAATAAATAAAATTTCGAATATTAACGTAAAAATTCAAAATGATTTTCAATCGATACATTGAAAACATCCAAATGTGTATGTGTTATTGATTCTGCGTGTACATGATTCATATATGACCTTATTTGTTCGAGAACTTGAGAGTTCTGAACTTCTGCGAACAATGGAAGGGATTTTGCAAATAATCAAAATAAATACCGAAAACGATTCAGCGTACTGAAATTTGGCTAAAATTAGAATTTCACCCATATACAGTGAACATATTTTTACAATTTTGCTTTAGACTACTGTAAGACTTTAGTGTGTAAGCATCGTTTCAACATTATCAGCATCATCATCATACCCGATTTCGTTAACGGTAATTACTTTATTTTAATTATTTCTTGTAATTCTCTTAAAAAAATCAGTTTTATTCTTGACCGAATATAAGTATAGTCGGAAAATTCTATAATAATAATGATGGTAATAAAGGTACACAAAATCACATACATATTTCAAAACGTTCAAAAGGCTTCCCCTAGCACTAGTCTAAATTTAATTTAATTTCATTTCATTTAAGATATAAAATAAATAAGTAGAAGGTACTCGGAATAAATGTGTTTGTATCCGTGCCATAATACTATCTGTCTTGTTGTAAAGTAAAGCCTTTGTAATGATAACAATCAATCACATGTCTTCCGTTTCAAAGATGCCTACATAGAGCCTCAAATTAGAAACTTTAAGTGAGATTAAAATTTGCAAATGATTTATATTTTATTCATTTAAATTGTCACGAAAAATTCATTACAGTGTATTTAAAACCCCAACATGCTCATTCATACGCTTTATGCATATGATTAATTACATTGATTAAGTCGATCTTAGATTAATCAATATAATAAAGAGTATATCAGAGAAAGAATGATTTTGTTTTGTGGTCTTCAGACCGACTTTTGTGTTGACCCGGGTGTGGTTTTAAATTATAAATAATATAATATGAAGGTTATATTATAGTTCTTTGAAATACATAGGTACCTACATACTTGAGTAAAAGACCAGGAGCCGCTGAAATAAGGGATATGCATTGTATAATTTTATGTTTATTATTGTAAAAAAACCGGTTGTGACCAACTCATGACTTTATCTATGTATTTGAGGAATAGAAGAATGTCACAAAACAAAATTCGATAACTAAACATAAATACACGTTCCCATATACCGATTATGACAGCATTTTCGATACAAATTGAGCGCTTAATAAGAGCGAGAAATTAAATATCAAGAAAATATAAATAATTTAAAAAGTCAAAATAAAATAATGAAAATTTTCCGGTTTATTAAATTTAGTGATTTTTTTTATTACCATCATATTACTACAAGAATTATACTTTAATTTTTTCATGAAGAGCACACATGTTTAAGGGGTTGAAAAAAATAGTGAAAGAAAATCCGAACAAGAGCAAACTGCCACTTTCGGTTGACGGATGCTTACCAAATTTTAGACATATGTAACTTGGCATTAAGCTTAAACTTGTAGATATCAAATTTAAATTCAATAAACCAAGAGGTTTCTGCGAAAAACATATTGATTCTCTAGTGTAAGTACTAATTCCGGTTCAGGTAAAAATATTCAAAAAATATAAGGGCATAAAATTTATAATTTATATTACATATTGATTCAGTTCAAAAACTTAAGAAAAAGAGGACATCTATGTATAAGGAGAGGTACCATTTTTGGTCAACTTAAAATTTTGAAAAAAATTTACATCGTATCGATAAAGATTTTAGTAGCCGATACTAAGTTTCAGATCGATAGGACTAACTGTGTCTGTAAAAATCCCCAAAATACACAGACACACACACGCATTTTTTCTAGATCATGAAAACGTGATCAGTGATCGATTCTGAGTTGGAATCAGTCAAAATCACGAGTTGGAATTTTTTGCATGATCACAAAACTTCATCTATTGTTACTACGTACATATGTATGTAGATAGAGTAAAAATAGCACACATGCATAACATACAAATTTTGTTAACATAGACGATATTGTGAGAGGTTACACAAATGAAAATAATCCGAGAGCGTATAATTGATATGAAAACAATTTTCATGCGTCCGTTAATAAATCTTGAGCTTAGTCGGCGAACCGTTGAATGCTGAAAATTGCAAAAACAACGAGAGCAAACGCCCGGATTTAATATCTGCCTCAACAACTCCGAGACCAACTTGTCCGTTTTTCTTTTTGAACTACCTTAGTGGGATTTGTTCCACTCAACGCCACACCCATATACCCAATTATATGTATACATACATACATACATATACATACATACGTACGTATATATATATAGGATGCCTGAAAACACCAGCCGGAATATTGCTTAAGATAATAATATTAATTTAAAACGAAAAGGAGAATCGACGTAATAGATTATGGAAAGCGATATCTTTTTGGCAACGATCCCTCAAGGATGCTCGTCTTCGAGAATTATATTAATTAATAATAATAATAGGTAGACGTCGTAGGTATTTCGCCTCAATTAAATTAAGGAAATAATGATCAATTTATTAGACGACACGATGACGTATCTCTAGGGCTTTCGCCACTGTCTCTTTTTACGTTCAAGTATTTTCAAATTACGATTTTATAGACTGTTGAAAAACGATAGGTCTAAATTGACGTTTTACATACATAAAATAACGTATTCATTTTAAATAATCAATATATTTTACTAGTTTTATGCCCGTTGAAAATTCAACGGGTGGTTTCGGAAAGAAATTGATATGATTAAAAAAAGCTACAATACGAATAGTAATAACACTGAGCAACAAAAAAAAAAAAATACCAGAGCGGAGACTAGCCAATCTTTACTAAGTTTGAGATAGAAAACCAATCCTTATAAACGTGGTGAAATAAAAAAATTGCCAAATAAATGAAAAATAGGACGGAAAAAAAATCCGTAAAAAAATATATTTTTGACCTTTAAAATTCGCTAGACAATTAGTTAGAAGTATTTTAAAGCAATGAAATATAATAATTAATAGGAAAAATATCTGACTATTGATTCCAATACTCACTTTGAGCGTGACAATCCTAAATTTTGAGTTAAAGACCGCAAAAGCCAAAAAACTGTAAAAATCGCGGATTTTTTTAAACGCTCATATCTCGTAAACGATCACCCACGAACAAAAATCAATATCATATTCAAATTCAGTGGGTCAAACTTAGTAAAGATTGGTTAGTCTCCGCTCTGGTAACTCAAAAACGTGATTTTTTGTTGCTCAGTGTAATTAATCGGAACTGGAACTGAAACAGAAATCGGGTATCGGGAATCGGAACTGAAACAGGGATCGGAAATACGAACTGAAACAAGAATCAGGATTCAGAACTGAAACAGGAATTGAGAATCGGAACTGAAAAAGAAATTGAGAATCGGAAATGAAATAGATACAAAATGCATACAAAAGTTTAGTTTGCAAAATGTAATACTTTCCGATTATAAACAAACGGTCATTGACCTCGTAACGTTGAATATTATTTATTATTACACATAACAAATTACATACATATATGATGTGCATTTAGCACACGTTTCCCGGGGAAGACGATAGCCGCGTTCACGCCGAGAGTTGTGGTACCTAGGTTCGATACCTGATCGTGCCCGCGAAAATTAAAATTAATTTTCTTTTTCGAATATCATTAATATATAATTAATTTGAATTAAAAAATATATATTTAATTGTTTAACATGAAAACAAAAAAATATTGGTTCAAAACTTCGCTAAATAAAATATATAATTATAATTGTGTATTTTTATATGGCGAGAATGAAAAATTCAATTAATGTTTAAAAAAAAGGCCAATTCACGAATCGACTTTGGCGTCGTCGTTCAGACCGTTGAACTCAGGTATACCTATAACAAGCTATTTTGAGGTCACGGGTTCGATACCACGGCAGAGGCTTGACGAATTAATTTAAAATTTTAACATTTTAATTTAACACATGCAATTCTCAACTTCAATATTTTGTCTTTGATATAAATTCAGGTCAGGTATAAATTTCAAGTTTATTTATATTATTTTATATAATTATATACTATTTACACAACACACATAAAAAAATTTCAATGGAAGCAATATGCGAAATGTATTAAAATTTTGTTTATTATTTGAAGTCCTAAATTAAAATTTAATTATGAAATTGCTTAATACGACTGAAATTTGCGATCAAAATACACACTTTCGTTTATTCTGCGAAATGTTGAAGTATTCATAAATGTAACTTTTCTTAAAATATTTATTCGCGGGAGTCACTCGGCGAATATATACATACATAGGTATATGAAAAAGTATGAAAAATTCCTCTGCCGTCGATTTTCCAATCCATTACCGTGAACTTGTGTGACGTTGTCAAACCTGATTTGATCCTACTACGATGCAAAAAATTTCAATATTGTAAAAAATATATATAATTAATGTATGTATGTCACAGAAGAATCCGGAAAAAAATATCAAACGTTTATGAAAATTAGTTTAATTTTAGTAAAAGATGGTTTTAAATTTAAATATAAAATTCTACTATTCTATTTAAAAGTTAATTAATATGATCACTAAAATAAAATTATAAAAAAAAATGTTTCTCTTAGTAAAATTTTGTTGGCCAGACATTGAATATGTGACTCCAGGGTCTATTGTTTCCTTTTAGAGTTTACCGATTTATCTGATTTCATTTGAAATGGTTCAAAGAAATTAGAAAACCTGTCCTATTTCTCGCAAAATTTGATTAAACAGCATCTCATAATATATTAATATTAAAAAATGCCGCAAAATTTGTCCGTATACATATGTCTCTACTGGCTTCCTGATTTTTGTTTTTTCACTTGGACTGATTTTTTCTCGGATATGTGTTTAAACCCAGACTTTAACAATTTGAACATCGTTCATAAACAAATATTGACCCCCTCCAGGTTCAGGTTCATTTCAGTCTTACTGTCTCAGTTCTCGAGTATGACAGTGAGACTGAATAATACCGACCCTAACAACCTAATCTTAAATGAATAGGACCAACCCTAACTTAACCTAACCTAACCTGACCCTTAAATAAATAAGTGTTGGCTGCTTATTTAACTAATCACTAATTTAATAAATTACTGATCAATAATCTTAATTTTTAACTGATCATTTTAGTTATTTTTGACCCACCAAATAATTAGTTCCCATAAATAAATACACCATGTATGTACATAAATACTTACATATGTAGTGAAAGTGTTCATTTCTATCCGAGCATTTTCGTTTCTGTTTACTTTTATTAAATCTCATACGAAAGTATGCGTACAATATATGTAATATTATAGTATATATTATTGTAATATTATAGTTTACATTTCATTGCTTGTGAATATATTTACTTAACAAATTAGTATTTGTAAACATCGACTAGTAAGTGTACGTATGTACATATACACACATTTACTGAATCAACACACTTATTGCATGAAATTTCCTTATATATATATATATATATATATATATATATATATATATATATATATATATATATATATATATATATATATATATATATATATATATATATATATATATATATATTCTACTTTTATTGTACACATGTACCTGTCAAATTTGAAAATAAATTATGCATTTTGTAAACCATTTTTTTTATATACGAATATAAACAAGTCTTGAATAACTAACTCGCATACCGTTTGCAAAGTTTTCCTACCTATTTAGCACGTACAATGAAAAACGTGAAAAATCTCTTTATTAAATTTTCCCTGCGAAAAACTCAAAATGTACTAAAATGTAAAAAGGTGTTTTTTACCTTTATTATTTCGTTGTTTTGTTTATAAACAAATTGAACCGTGCGTATTATATGTGTGTACATATACATATATACTCGTATATGAAATAAAATAAATCGGGAGTAAAATCCACTTGACAATTCTTGTGCATACATACTCGTAGGTTTATATTTGGCCCAAGGGTTTTTCCATATATCGTAATAAGTCCTGTCTTACCTTAAAACGATTTAGAACCAAAGCGAAACCTTTGGTTTGCTTATAAAATGTTACTACCCCGCAACGTTGAATAAATCGAACCCAATACACTTGCACATTGCACATCGAAAATAATTCTCCAGCCATTGTATATGTTCATCTATATAATATATAATTTCGAAAGAGACTTTGTATGTAAGTAAATATTTGGTTGGAAAATGGTTGGGAACTTCGAAAACAAGTCAAAATTTCCATGACGACATGGGAACGGGGGACGGGGGGCACCGGGGGCGAAGGGCGCCGGGGGATTCTGGTATAATATATAATACATCTAATATATAATTTCGAAAGAGACTTTGTAAGTTTGTACCTATAGTTGGTGGGAAATCGAAAACAAGTCAGTTTCTATGACGATTCGATTGGTTGAATATATTTTTTTTTCGATTCAAATAAATTTAATAAAAAAAAAAATGAATATTTACTATTAGTTTCGCCATGTTTAAGCTGTTTATATTACAAATACCGAGCGAAGCCGGGTAAAACAACTAGTCTATGTATATAAAAATCAATGTTTGTCTGTCTGTCTGTCTGTGTGTCTCGAATAGGCTCCTAAACCACTGAACCGATTACGATGGAACTTTCAGAATTTGTTGTATGCATGTCCGGGAAGATTACTGTGAAAAAAAATCGGCCAAAAGCGGGAACGGAAACGGGAAAAACGGGAATGAGTGGCATTACAACGCAATAATTTCAAATGTTTTCGCGTCGCGGTTAGGGTTTCTGTATTCCCGGACTTTTTCAATTCCCGGGAGACGGGACGGAGCCCGGGATCGGTTCCGGGAATCCCGGGATTCCGGGACACATGTAAAAAAACTTTTTTTTTTCAATTTAATGTATTTTTTATTAATAAAAAAAATAATTATTTATTTACAAAATATAAAAAAGTAAACAATATATAATATATCTATTAACTGGAAAAAAATAATTATAAAAGTTAACTTATTTAAAGTAGCTTCTTAAGAATAATAAAATATTTAAATGAGAGTCCGAAAGCTTATTTCTAGATTTGGTACAAAAATTTCCAGCAATGGAAAAAACTCTTTCAGTTTCAGTCGAATTTGGTTTTATTGTTAAAAGGGACGAAGACAATTTTTTTTAATTATCGGTTTTTTCTCCTGTCAGCATGTATATTTTAAAGTCGAGGCTATTTTTATTTACGTTATTTTGTATATTTGTCTTTGATAAATCCTTATTTAATTCTTCATTCATCGTCAAACAAACAATTTTTTCATCTTCATCCGAATCTAAAGGAGTGTCTTCCATACAAGAAGGATATTCTCGATTCATAATAGTTTCACCGTAGGATATACATTCGCTTTATTTCAACATTTTAAGAATATTTTGTTTAATTAGATATAAAAATAGAATTATTTAAAATTTGTGTTAAAAAAACCAGTTTAAGTCTTCTTCTTTCTTAGATTTTAATTTTCAAGTCCTTCGGTATTGAGATTTTCCTAAAACAGAATTACAAGAACTTCCACGTTCAGGGAATGCGCTGTACTTACTGCTAAACAACAAACCTTTGAGAATATTTTACGATTCTTTGTGTATTTGATTTATTCTTTCCCTTCGTGCAGTCGTGAAAATGTTGTATATTTTCAAGATTTTTTTTTTAAATTCAAGTCCCGGGATTCGAGATAAGAATTCCCGGGACACGGGACAGTAAAAATTCCGTAAATTCCCGGGAATGTCTGTTCCGGGTCGACCCGGGTCAGAAACCCTAGTCGCGACATGCGTTGTTGGGGTAAAATAAACAAATAATTGAATAATTTCAAACGTGTTCGCTGTCAGCGTTTTTCCGACATATGGGAACGAGAACGGTAACGGGAACGAGTACGGGAATGGGAACGGGAATTGCATGCGTTATTGTGGCATTGCAACGCATGCCGGGTTCAGCTAGTACATATATAATAAAATTCGACGTCAAAATAAATATTGTAAATAGGCTATTAGAAATATCCTAACCGGAATGTTTTCGCTTTGTTTTTATTCCAACCTTTGATATGGAGATTTATTTGAAAACTTAACGAAATAAAAAAAGCACCATGCGAAATATACATTTTCCAGATCGATCACGCTCTCAAAGGTTTTTCCGAAAAATTTACTCGGAATTATTTTACCAAGAGAGGAGGCTTCAGATGGAATCTCGACGATGATTTATTTGAAGTGAGCGAACGCGTAAAATTCTCACAATTTATTATTATTGTAGATTGATAAAATGCAATACAACGGAAAGTGATTTATTTTTCTCGGTCTGTATCATTATAATCCTACATACATAGGTATACAATTTATTATTTCATTTCCGTCAATTCTATCTGAAAATGATTTTGATGAAATTATCCTTCATACCCTTTCCTGATCGAAAAAAAAAACGATTTAAATAGGTATGAACTTTGGAAAAACTCATTTAGGGGGCTAATTTATTATATTCAACCAACCAAGTTAAGGTCAGTGGTCCCTTACTTTTTATCACAAAAACAAATTCACGTTAGCGTTCAATTCATAACCGAAACTTTTCCATCAATAGATCCACCGAGATTTAGAGTTTACCCAATCCAAAGACTACTGAACTGAAATATGTATATATGCAAAAAGTTGGCTAGTGGAGAAAGTTTGCTTATGTACTACTAGATGAACCCGGCATGAGTTGCAATACCAAAATAACGCATGCAATTCCAATTCCCGTTTCAAGTGATGGTTAGAGTTAAACTAACGTCTCTTCAACGCGTGTCGTCATAACCCAGCTGGTAACGTGGTTACCAACGAACACATTTCCTTGACTACACAATGGCGCTTCAAACTTTCGCATCGTAATTACGAATATTATTATTAAGGGTTTTTCCCCTTTTTTTTCATAGTAAGCTTCCCGGACATGCATACAACAAATCCTGAAAGTTCCATCGTAATCGGTTGAGTGGTTTAGGAGCCTATACGAGACAGACAGACATTCAATTTTATATGCATACATGTATAGATGACATAAAATCATGCGTTGCAGATGATTTTCTTTAATTAGAATACATACAATAAATATGCATATAATACAAATGTTTGAAGAATTGATACATATATTATTTATATGTATGTAGGTTGGTTTATACGTCAAAAATAATATGCAATGTACACAAAATAATTCGCAGATGAAACTGAACTCATTTCTTAAGAAAGAGCGTTAGTAGTATTTTTGATAATCAAAATAGATTATCAAAATCAAAAAGAGCTGCAGGAAATTTTTTTATTACGGTGTATATTTAACTTTCAGATAAAACTTGTGATTTTTTTCTTCTCTTGGAAAAATTGCCCCGTGGGACATTGGTTACAGAGCACTGGCTGAAGAGACCAACTGTGCAAATATTATGCTGACTAAAAGCCTATATAATAAGAAAAAATGATTGGGTATATGTAAATTAATTGAACAAAATGTCCAAATGTCCTATGTCCAAACTCGATACGTTCAACAAAACACTTATCTTTGAGGTCACACTCACAGACTCAGAGATTCCTTCTTTTCACAAAATGGTTACAGCTTAGAATAATCTTACCAATAATTTAATAAGTTCTGAAAAGCTTACTATTTTTAAAAACAAGCTAGATGTTTTTCTTAAACTGAAAGGATTTTTGTAATTCTTCCTTTTCAATATCTATTCTATTAGGGGGGACCCACACAATCAATGAATTGTTTTTTGTATAGGTATATAAAAAAGGAATTAAAAAAGGATCCGGAACTGAAAAAGGAATTCTGATCCGGAACTGGAATAGGAATTCGGAACCGGAACTGAAATAGTAATCCGGAATGGAAAAAGGCATCCGGATCCGGTACTGTAACAGTTAACAGGATCGGGAACTGAAACAGTAATCGGATCCTGAATTGAAACAGTAATTGGGATCCGGAATTGAAACAGTAAGCGAGACCCAGAATTGAAAAAGACATCCGGAACTGGAACTGAAAAAGTTATTGGGATCTGGAACATAAACAATAATCGAGATCCAGAACCGAAACAGTAATTGGGATCCGGAACTGAAACATTTATCGGGATCCGGAACTGAAACAGTAAGCGGGACCCGGAATTGAAAAAGTCATCCGGATCCGGAACTGAAACAGTTATCGACATCCAGAACTGAAACAGTAATTGGGATCCGGAACTGAAACAGTAATTGGGATCCGGAACTGAAACAGTAATCGGGATCCGGAACTGAAAGAGCAAGCAGGATCCGGAATTGAAAAAGGCATCAGGATCCGGAAATAATAAAATAATCCGGAAACGCAACTGACAAAGTAATCCGGATACGGAATCGAAATCGAAAGCGGAATCAATATCGTCGTCATAGAAACTTTGATGCTCCCAACAAACCTTACAAAATCTCTTTCGAAATTATATACTAGATAAGTCAAACCCCGTTGGTCTATCGGCTTTGTCACCTTCCCCATGTATTTTTAAATAAATAAAAACCATTTACGAAGTGTTTGTCTGAAATTCTGTTTTTTCCCAAACACACTATGTGAGACGAGAGGAAGGCGAGATAAATTATTTAAAAATTTTGAATGCTTTTATCGAATGTACATATTGTGAATTTTTATTGCAAAACATTTCACAAACATGTGTATGCGTATGTATGTATGTACATATATGAGAGTTGAAGAAGCGTAGGTATGCTGTTTTTAAAGTTCAAAGCGAGTTTGTATGTAAACGAAAAATGCAACAATTCAAGCATACGGAGAATTTCCATCCAATTTCAAGATTGCATACAAAATTCATGGGGGAATAGCGATATATTTTGCAATATGCTGTAAATATGGTACACATGTGTACAAGTTAAAATAGCATGGATTATAATATTGATTGAGTTTGCGGTCGTTTTGTCGGAGAATGACCGAATTTTATGGCAACTTGTTGATCGTGGCGAACAGAGTAATTTGATTTGTTTGAGACTAACGATTCGATTAAGCTCATAAATTAGGGAAACCTTTGAGCGGATTTATCCCCACCCCGTGAGCTAATTTATTTGTTTCCATCTTTGCACAGCATACGTAAATCTGTTCATTTGCAACTTAATACCTATCATATTAAAACCGTCCGTAAATCACAACCAAACAACGACCGAACAACCAAACTAATGTGCTTCCGATTTATCTAATGGTGCTACATTTTTCACCGCTTTAATTAACGACTATCGGTTTCCAGATAAACTCCAATGTACATATTATATGTACACGCCAGCAGAATGGCTCGGTGGTTGCGTTTATGCGTAGAACCCAGAGGTTACCCGGTTCGATCCCACGCTAATTTTCAATGCTGCTGGTCAGACTTGGATAATTGTGACTGCAAGTCGACCGTTTCTTATCAGAGTTATTTATTATTTATTTTCTTATCAGAGACCAAATTTATCTGATTTTCATTGTTGAAACGGTTCTTCAAATTGACAAAACTCATCCTACCCGCTGTCACAAATATCTGAATTTGATTTATGTCTCTATGGATTATTTCATTAATCAATTAATTGTTAATTTCATGGTCTTCAGCCTTTCGAAAACAGCAATTTATGTTATCAAAATGCTGCAATGTATATAATCAATTGTCTAGGATTGGGTTATGTAAAATAAAATAAAACAGTTATTAATTCAATTCAGATTCGTGTAAATACGAGTACATAATAGTACGAGTTTTTAGCTCGCAATTTTACCGATTTCAATTTAGCACGCTTCCAATTAAACCTTTGAAACGAAAAAAAATAGTGTGGCCCCATCTCAATAAACATGTTTCAATAGAAAATACTCAATATAAGATAGTATTAACAGTGGGAAAAAATCGTACTTTTGACTTTTGATTAGGACTGGACGACTATATAGAGAGATTTGAAAGCTGAAAAGTACTACAAATGAAAGATAAAATACCCGACTATAGATTCCAATATTCATTTTGAACAGAAAATTGACAGATTTTGAGACATCGACTGAACAACACCAAGATATAGAAAAATCGCGCGATTTAAAAAACACATATATCTCCGAATCTCGAGTCAATCAACACTTTTTATTACCATATTCGTGTTTACTGGGCTTAGATCTCTAAGAAAAGTCATATCTCGTCTCTGGACTAAAAAAAAGTCGTCATTTGTCGAACAGTGTTATCTAAGACAAAATATTGATAATGATATAAATTAATATAAAATTTGAACAAAAATGGATGAATGAAATCGTACTAAAATTTATATTTGATAAACGTAGAGCATTGTTAATATTTTTCTTATGTAAAATATGTGTTGAAACATGAATATAAATTGAGAAGTTTTTAACACCTCCCCGAAACAAATTTAAAGTTCGTACATTAAAACCATTCATAAAATGAACAAAAATAAATCACAGTAAGGGGAGTTTAGTGTAGCTAATTTACTTTTCATGTATTTAAGTACTATTATAGTTTCAACAGAGTTCTGCTAATGCTAACTGCTACCTTTACAACTACCGGTTATTGCTTTTTCTTTTCTGCTTATATTATATTATACTCGTTCGTTTCAATTTACTCGAGCCATAAATTCAAAAAGTTGAAATCATGTGTCTGTGTTAAAATCTAGCACAGTTCATTTTAGGGTCATTGAATAAATTCGAATAAAATTTTAATACTTTATGTATCTATGTATATCCCCAATAATATAAGAACATTTTTAATACAAAGTGGGTATTATTCCTTGGTAGGGGTTCCAAAAAACCGCCCAAAAGAAAAAGCCGGTTTTCGGTTTTTTTACATGTAAAAAGCCGGTTGACCGGCTTTTACCGGTTTCAGAAAATTAAGATTTTTATATAAAAAAAATTGTAAATATACATATTATATTATGCAAAAAGGAATTTCTTATAAATTAAATTGAGTTATGAACATTATGAACTTCCATAAGATCATTATTACATATTATTATTACAAATATTACAAAAAAAAAAAAATGTTTTACCTGGTAGAAAAACTGTGATCGTGGAATTGTGAATAAGAACACTGCCGAGATGAATTTGTGTTCGAAAACCTTTTTTGTCGTTCAAATAAATATACGAAAATACCATAAGAAAGTTTTCGTTTAACGATAACGTTTTCTATACTTTTATACCTGAACGCGTAATAATTACATTTTATAGAAAACCCATTTTCCCGAAATTCTGAAAGGCCTTGTGTAGGATATAGAAAATAAATTCCAATAGTATTTTATTGGTTTGTGACCTGGTCTTCGTTCATTAATAAATCTAAAAGCCACCGCTAAGTGCTGTACCTTTATTGTTGCTCAAAGAAATATACGCCTATTCCAGAAGGAAGTTTGGATATATACTTTTTTTTATATCTTTCATAGAAATTTGAAATTCATAATTGTTAGTTTTGAGGAAAAAAACGCTTATTAAAGAAAACCTTAAAAAACCGGTCGATCGAGCCAAAACATCCGGTTTTCGAAAAATTGTCAAAAAGCCGGTTTTTCCGTTTCGGTTTAACCCGGCTTGGAAGCCCTAATCTGGACTCCTTGGATTAGTTAAAAAAAAACACAGCCCCGAATTTAAAATATAATTTCTACATATGTACATACAAATACATATATGTATAAGAGAATGAATTTATATAAATTCAATTCAAAGTCGCAACACTTTTCAAATGTACGAGTCTATATGGCATGGCAATATGCGGTCATAAAATTTATGGCTGGGTGGGTTTGTTTTATAACGTTTTCTTTTATACACATATGTACATATATGTATATGCACATATGTATATAAAAAGTCCTAAACCGTTCACATTTAATTATTTAACCCTATTTATTTATGTATTAACTTAGAATCAGCACATGTCTATTTTGACCATGCATACGAAAATATGTTTTGTTTGAGTTTTCCAATGACTTGGAGACCACATAATATTTTCCTTTTCTTCCATTTACTATTTTCGGAAAATACGAAGCGATGTCATGTAAGAAATATCTTCTCGAGACGAAATTTATTCCTTATATAAATAACATTCACACGTTCATTCCACATTATGAAAACATCGCATTGTATATTTTTCATCAAACTAGATTCGAGATGCATGTTCGAAAAAGAATTTTGCTAGAAAAGTTTCCCTATAATATTTTGCTTTATATTTTACATTACAGTACGTGTGAGGACACTCATATCTGGGAAATGTGCGCATTAATACAAAACGGTTTATCGAGTATAACAGACAGTCGAGTATTTATTCTATTAATGGGACAAACACATAAATGGGACCAACCATTAGGGAAAACTGTCCCCACTTAATTTTGATATAAGATTTTTCCTCAAATAAATTTCCATTGCCGAAATACTTGCAGATAATGAAAAGGAAAATCGCGAGAAAACGTTTTCAACTTTAAACATTCTATTAAAATACTTTTATGGAACGGTTCTATTGTTATACCATTGTATGTCATTGAAAATATGTACATATCTTCATCAAACTATCCTGTAGTAAGTACTGATAGGTTATCGGGTTCGATCCCGTGCTAATCTTTAATGCTGCTGGTCAAATCGATCGTTGTCATCAATATCTGAATTTGATTTCGGCACAGTATGTAAAAAAATATTATAAGTCTAAATCCATATATGTCTCTATGGATTAATCCATGAATTAATTAATAGTTAGTTTCTTGTTCTTCAGCATCTCAAAATTCAGCGATTTATGTAATAAAAAATGCTGCAGTGTTTGTAATTGGCTAGGATGGCGCATTGGGGTTTACCTGGTATCTAATATATGTATATTGTTACGTACGCCGCGGATTGAGCGAATTGCACTTAGACCAACGGATATCTGTTATCGGATTGACTAAATGCTTGCACTTACTTCCAAGGATTATATCTGGACTCTAAGTGCATTTATGCTAAACAATGACCGTTATTAGTTATTTCTCAGAATCGGTATAGGGACACCCAATGTCGTGGAAATACATATCCGAATACGTGACTATACAACAGGTAAACAGATTAGACGTCCTGAGCGATCTACCCTTTATGAGGCGGTACGTAGGCGATATCATGTCATTCTGGACTGAGCAGTGACAGTGCGTGTATCTCCTTAATCATCAATAAATGCTGTGAAACGACTGTTGGCCTTTTACTTGGATCCTCCACTCACCCCTACGCAACAATATGTTATTTTGAAAGAGACTTTGTATGTAAGGTTTAATGTAACTACATATATAGAACGACCAGATGTAATGAGCTTCTTTACGTGCCTAATATATTATATTTTCTAATTATGGAAGAAGCTCATTCGTCTGGCGTGCAAGCTCCACCATAAACACACTCATTTCTACAATTTTTATTTTTGACTTATTTAATATTAATGCTATACAAGCTAGAGTGATTTGCAAATTTGTTTTTTGATACTGCAAATTTGTTTTTCGATGATTAACTTTATTGAAAATTTATAATTATGATTATGAATTTTTATTATGTTATTGTTTTTATTATTTATTATTTTATTATTTTTGATTATTTTATTATTTTTATCATACTGTTATCGTTTTATTATTTTGTTATTTTTATTTTTTATTTTAAATGTTTAAAATTTTCTTTTTTTACCTATGCGAAAATTCCTAATATTTTTTCTTAAAATAATAACTGTTAATTTTCCCAACAAAATAAATATATGGAAGGTTTGTAGGGAACATCGACAGCAAATAAAAGTTTCTATGACGACGATATCGATATCGTTGAATATTACTTTTTTTATTACTTATTAATTTTTATTAAATTTATTTCGATTAAAATAAATTTAATAAAGAAACAAATTAATGTTTACTATTATATTGTTTTGTCATGTTTAAGCTGTTTATATTACAAATACCGAGCGAAGCCGGGTAAAACCACTAGTATATACATATTATAATATCTACATATATAAACAGAAAAAAAACTGAATTTGGCTGAATTGACATTTCTAATATATAATTTGTAACATCGAAAACAAATCAAAGTTTCTATGATGACGATTCGATATGGTTTCGATTCGGTATATATTTTTTCGATTAAAATTTCGATTTTTTAGATTAGAAACACTGAGCGAAGCCGGAAAAAACAACTAGTATATAATAAATTATTAATTAATTATCGTCGAAACTCTTATATCGCCAGAGTGTGCAATTTTTACAATGGCTTAGATGTGAATATTGACCTATTTCACGATACTTCAATTACTATTAGGAACTTATTTGCAAGATTGTTTTTTTTTTAACCCGTTATTTCGTTTTTTTGTTTTGTTTTTTTTTTTTACCTTAATCCTTTTTGATTAATTTTCTACTGTTATACACCATAATCTATTATTAATTTCTACTTTTATTTACAAATTTGTGACTATTTTCTTTTTGTATTGCTATTTTTTTTCTTTTTTATTGGCCTTCATAGCAAGTTCCATTTTTTATTTTTATGCTATTTGAAGAAACTTTTAATTGGCTTATGTTGAACTATTTATTTTATTATCTTGGTTTTAGCTGTAAGTTTCTCTCTGTTTATTATATAAATAAATAAATAAAATAAATAAATAAATGCTAAATTTAAAATTGACAGGGCTGCCAGTGCTCGAGTTATCCTCAAAATACACATACACACACACAAGGAGAATTTTCCAGAAAAGGATCAATAATGGATCAGTAAGTATCAAAATCTCGAAAGGTCGAAATTCGTCACGTAAATAATACTTTATCTATTGACACTTGACATACAGATAAAGTAAAAAAAAAAGGAAAAAGTAAATAGTTAATATAATACTCTATATGAAAAATGAGAGGGGTCTCGATGTCCGTTGGCACATTTCACAAAACTCAATTGGAAGCGTGAAAAAGGTTCGACCGGGGGTGCGGTTTCGCAAATATTTTCGCCTTCCATAAATAATATATGATATATATATGTATGTATCCACTTGTGTATATAAAATGTATAATAATACGTAAGGTAGAGGTATACTACATCGGTATAATAAAGCCAGATGAGGTTTGATGGATCGAGATAACGCGATGTTATCTGCAAAATTCGTCTTGGGGTGCCATTAAAGCGGACGTTTGAGAGCATATGATATACATAGATGGATAGATGGATAGATGGATAGATGGATAGATAGATAGGCAGATGTTGTTCTGTAAGGCACCTCGAAATTTGCGTCAAGTCACCAAACAACATTAATTTCCGTCACATCACCGAAATTAGTCGCCCCCAGGACTTTTGGCGCCACTCTCCTAATTATTTATTCAACTCACTGTTATTTTAACTTCGATCGACTCTCTTATCTACATACATACATACATACATATCACAAATAGATATATTCATATATATGTATATAAAGGCGAAGATATACTTGTAATGCGCTCGCGAGCCAATTTTTATTAAAAGAACGCAAACAAAAAAATGTCCGTGAGCATTTTTAATTTAATTTTAATACAGTCGACAGTTCTGACGTCATCAAACAAATAATTCGCTTTTTTCCGATTCAAAGGATTTGAAGTTCCCGGGGGCATAGCCGCCGAGGGCGAAGCGCTAGGGCTTCGCCCCCTAGGGGGCGCAGACGCCGGGGATGTACATATAATTTTTTATAAGAGATTTACTTTATATGTTTGTTTGTTCGTGACAGTCAATTTAATAAAAAAAAACAAAAGAGTATTCAAATAAAATTATATAAAATAAAACTATTCAAATAAATTTAATAAAATTTTTACTAGATTAATCATGTTTAAGCGGTTTATATTACAAATAACGAGCGAAGCCGGGTAATAAAGATAGTATAACATACTTTTCATACAATTTCTTTCCGAAGCCACCTAGTAAGGAATAATTCGCTATCCACTGGCTTAAGATAGGTACATATATATGTATGTATGTACATGTTTTATGGTTGCTTGTAAGAAACAAAAGTTTTTTGGACCTTTGCATAACTTTTCATTCCTAGCGATGGATGATTAATCGATAGTCGAATTATGAAGCTTTACACGTACATAGGTATTGTTCCATCAAATATTAAATAAGTTTTTTTAATTCGGTTCTGACGTCGGGAAACTGCTGAAAGGAAATGTTTAATATAATCTCCCGACATTGCCTCGATTCAACTCTCTTTCATTATATATGTACTATTATGTGATCGATTACTTAATATTATACACTGGTGTTTTGCTCGTTGATATACATATGTATATATCAACGGGTATTTTTGCAAAGGAATGAATATTTCGGTCGGTCACCCACGTGATATTAATTTGATGTCAATATAAAATATCGAACAAAAATATCATAAAAATACTTATATTTAATTATACTGAACTAGTGTTTTGCCCGTTGATTTGAACGGTTCAAGTTATATGTTATATATAAATATATGTAGTGTAAGGTCCGTCCCGCGCAGCGCATCTGACGATAACGTCACTCGTCTCTCGGCCCGACGTCGCTCGGCTCTCAATTATTAATAATAATAATAATAATAGCTTTTATTCCAGACGATGAGGAGAATAGTGCAATCCCCAACGCCCATATAAATAATATAAAGATAATAAAAAAAAAAGTATTGAAAAATAGTAAACAAAAAATAAATAAATAAATATATAAATATTACTGATAATAAATAATAATAATAATAATAAATAATAATAATAATAAATAATAATACTAATAAGTCTAATAATAATAATTTAATGTCTATATTAGGCATCTCTATTATTATTATTATTAAACAACCGTATGCAAAATCGTGTTCGAAATAATATATGCGCATAAATTAATTAAGTCGCGTTCATCGAATTTAATGGAAGCGCATAAATTATCGTCATAAAAATAGCGGATGCTTAAAATGCACCTATTGGTCAATGGTTTTAGTCCACGTGGACCACTTCACTCTAATTGGCTGTGCGTCTTGTTCGCGTGTATTTATTTTATATCTTTAGGTACTCGTACAACTTATACATACTTCTGTTGTTCTAAAATTTGTTTTTTTTTTTAAATTCTCATATTGTTTGACGCGTCTACCACATACCCACATATCCACAGAGCCACGTATCCACATCGCGTCCGTTTTTATATTTATTAAATTGTTTGCGAACGCGCTTGTATTGAATGCAAACTCGCTCACCACTCTAACAACAGAATGAGTGAAAGGCTAAAAATGAATCATACAATTTACGCAATAGTAGTAAATGAAAAAGCCTGAAGTTTGTATCGATAGAAAAGATGAAAATTTTTATACAAAAATGAATTCTATCATAGATTTAGTGCTCGAACTGTATTATAAAGTATCATCCAAGTATATGTGTGTGTGTGTGTGGTGAAAACAGAATTTTTGCCGTGTCATTATTCCACAATTTCAATTGGAATAGTATTCGCCATACATTTCGCAAACATTTACCCTCCCGTCGCCAAACAAAGCGGTATGTGTGCATGACAACAATATTGAAAACACCCCGTCAAAATTCGTGGCTGAATTCAACAAATTTCGATTTGTTTTACTTGGGAACAATATGAACGTCCATTTTATAAAATAAATGTGAATTTAAAAAAAATTTGTACTTAAAAAAAAGTTTCTGTACATTACAACAAAAATGTGTGCATTTAATGCTAAATGATGGATTCAAATTGCAATAGAAACTTTGTTTCGATCATTGAAAAAAAATTTCCTACTTAAAAAGCGGATGTTTGCTACTTAAATGTGTATTACAATGACCAAAATACGAAACCGACAACGACCAACGCTTCTATCTACTGGATTCATTCTTTTTTACTCTTCGGCTTGCGACCTTCGACAACTACGACCTTAGCTTCGACTCTATGACCTGATATCATCATTCATATTCATACGTAATACGTAAACAAAAAACACTTTTGACAGTTGACTGTTGTCAATAGCGGTATACTACAACGTTGCCGCTTTTTGTATCTATTCCAAAGCTAAAATCTATTTTTTCGAATGATCATTTAATATTTTTAATGGTCACTTTATAATGCCAAAATATTTTATTCGATGCACAATACGAGATCGTTTAATGCACCGAAAATAATGCAAATTTTTAATGCACAAAAAATTTTTTAAAGATACAAAGTATTTTTCTCAACGCACAGTCAAATCGAACCCATTTTATTTTGCGTTTTATCGATCGATTTAAAGCATTTATTTGTTATTATATATGTATGTATGCATTGTATTATATTTGTGTGGTGAGTGGGTTCGGGTATTTACACGCAAAACAACGAAAGCATCGATGGTTAAAAGTACTCGATGATTTATTCGACAGATTGAGCAAATAGCCTCGGTAATTCGAGATGCGCTCTCCATTTCCACGAAAACAATTTTCCAATTTAATCTGCACGAAACGTTTCACACGACGAGCACATTATTAGATATTTTCAACGCATTCATTGAAAATTAATTAATCGCGAGCACCAATGGAAGATATTCATAAATCAAAATGATTTGCTTTTCCGAGAGGTGGGAAAACCTTTTGATTTTTCCGCACGAAATACTTCAAGCGACGGCCGTCGAATAGAAGCCGTTCATAAATTCCATTCATGAGCTTGAAATTTGAAAACAAACATTGGCTATAAATACATTTTTACTATATTATTTTTATACATACATATGTATAAGCTTGTTAAGACGTTTTACTTAATATTATGCTCGGTAAATGTGCCGACAAATAATTCCCACAATGATTCCAGTTACATATGTACTTTGGTTTAAATGGATTTGAAATAAATTCCACCAATTGATACATAAATCTCCCTTTATAAATTGAACTCGAGCAAACAGCACATGCAAAATTTAATTTATTACGTTTCTTGTTGTGGGGGGGGGGGGGGGATTTTATAATTAAGTATATGCTTTTGCATACAATCAAACGATTTAACCACTTAATCGCCACGCATTTGTAGAAACCGATTCGATTATTTTATTATATGTGTTTATTGCCAACCCTTGACACTACCTCTTGAATATATCACAAACTAACTAAAAATGATAGTAGATAGAATGCAAACAGACACAGGTGATCTTACGTTGGATGGAGAGGTGATAGAAAGAGTAAAAAGATTCAAATACCTGGATACCTGGTTGAATGAAGAGATGGACCCAGATGAATATCTAAGAATCCGTATCGAGATGGCTAGAACAGCATTTATTAAAATGAAGGCAGCGCTTACAAACAAGCATCTCAATCTTCATACGCGGTTGAGATTCGCGAAGAGCTACATACTTCTGGACAGTATTACTACACGGATGTGAGACGTGGACTATGAAGACCAAGATGATCAGCCGTATCGAAGCTTTTGAGATGTATGCTGAAGATTCCGTGGACCAAAAAGATATTAAAGATATTAAAGTTATCTTGGCTTCGAAACATGCGCATGTGGACCGATATGAGCGCCAAAGAGCTGTTCCAAGCCGCTGAAGACCGATGCGGATATCTTCAAATAATTGACGAGGTGGTCGCCAACGTCTGGATGCGGACAAGGCATTAACAAGAAGAAGAAGAAGAACTAAAAGTATTGACTTTTTACAATTTCATTAGTATCACAGGGTATTTTTAGATGTCGCTGAGAAAAAACCAAAATTAATTTCAAGTCATAACCTTAAATACGAAGGAGCGCGCACCGATGCGCATATGGCGATGAAGTGTTTAAGTATCGTTGCAGTTCAAACTACATACTATAATAAAAGTATGTTAAAATTCTAGTTGTTTGACAGTATAAAACGTTTCACTTTGCACGAGCCTTAAGGCACAAACATGTAAAGCTGGAGGTGCGGATTTTTGCGCCATAGCCGGTCGACTAGAGTAGGAGACTATCCAATTTAAAATTTTACATATCAACATATATGTACATGTACTAAAAAATATGAAAATTTGATCAATGATTGATACTGAGTACGAATCGGTAAAAATGTGGGCGTAAAAAAAATGTAATTCTATCGTTTTCAATATACGTACATGATATATGTACATACATAATAGAGCAATAAAATTTTGCATACTATCTACTGTAATTTAGACCGCAGACGGGTTTCGGAATAGAAGGTTTTTTACCCCAACTTTCGAATACTCCACTTCGTAAAGTTAATTATAAACATACCATTGTATTCTGTTGGCGAATTATAACCACTTTCCAGGGACTTTTTGAGAGTTTCCCATATGTATTGTAAATAAGAGATAGGATTTGCGAGATATCTATTTCAAACGGAACAATGATTCAAACCGCTATATGCGGTATAATTCAAGAACAAAAAGCAAACAGTTTCAAAGTGTAAATGAATTTTGCTCATCCTTCATGCATTCAAATTCCAAATGGAGAGATAGGATCAGCGGCATTCGAAACTTTTGTTTTTTATGTGCAGAAATGGTGGAAAAATAAAAACGACGTTTCCTGATGGAAAATGTGAAAGTTTCCGTTCAATAATAATTATTCCGATCGCTTTGGCAATTTGTTGCGAAGCGAAAAAAAAAAAAGAAAACACAAATCCTTTCAAGTTGTTTTCCTTTGTAAGGCTTTTCTCATTTTTTAATTTCCCTCTTAATGACTTTCGGATAACGGACGTAGAAGCTTACAGCGAGGCCTTTTCATTAATTCGCAATGAAAATTTTAACGGTCAAAACATTGTAGAATCGACAATAACTCGTATAATTGTAACCGTTGTTCATTAACCACATTGACCAACAAAGTGTTTATTTATTTTTGAAAAATAACGAAAGTGTTTATTTTTAGATTGAAATTTTTATGAGAGGTACATTAAAAATATTTAAAATTAAGAGAGTTCAGAGGAAACTCATTAAATTTTATAGAAAGCAGTATCGAATGTTTTATAAGGATAATTCAAAGCCAAGTAAACATTTCTGTGCACACTGGAGCGATGCAAAAGAGGTGCACGAGAAAATTTGCTATACGAATATGCATTTATATTTCATTGAAAAGTTATACACGTATGTTCATATATTTCATTGAAAAGTCTTTGCAGTGAGCAAATTTGATTTCACTTTGTAGCGAAATTTCGATTCTGATCGGTCGAAAAGTCTTATTATGAACCTTTCTAAAATATGCAAAATTTAAAATTGCGATTCTTATCGATTATTATTGCCAGAAACATTGTACATTTGATACAAGTATTGGTAGTATTATATAATCTACTATATAAAACACTAAAGTTTGTTCGTATATGTATGTATTTATGTACCTACGTATTTTTCGTCAACAGTTTATTGTTCTGACGTCATCGAACAAATAATTTGAACACATTTCCGATTCAAAGGGTTCGAAGTTCCGGGGGTGTAGGCGCCGAGGGCGAAGTCCTAGGGCTTCGCCCCCCTAGGGGGCGCAGACCCTGGGGGTGTACATATAATTTTTTATACGAGACTTACTGAGTTTGTTTGTTCGTGACAGTCAATTTAATAAAAAAACGAAAGAGTTTCATGTTTAAGCGGTTTATATTACAAATGCCGAGCGAAACCGGGTAATAAAGCTAGTACAAAATAAATACATATCAATTAACATCCACAGAGATATCTATGGTCAAATTTGTAAATTTGCAACTGCTGAAATTTGAGATTGCTGAAAACTCGATATTTGCGATAAAATGGGTAAAGTTGCCAATTTGTTGGAACCGTTTTAATGAGAATCAGATAAATTGGCAAATTCTGAAAGGAAATGATCGACCTGGAGTCACAATTACAAGGTCTGGCCTCGATAGACACACCACATGCTACTGATGAACGCATTTTGGCATAAAAAAAAACAAGGCAACGCATAAAAAAAACCACACTGTACATAACCAAGTACAAAATAAACAACAACGCATGGACACATAAAGCGCGCATGCGTTAAGAAATAATACCTGAAATGTGCCGTGCGAATGCACGCACACACACACACACACACACACACACACACACACATTCACAGAATAAAAAAAATAAAAATGATCTCAAAGAGCTAAATATAATATGATTAAACATTGTATGTGTGTATTTATGTACTTACTTATTACAAATGACGTGCCATTCAGTGGGAGCATCCAAAGCCGAGACCAAGGAGGTGGGCAGAGCTGTGGCTAGAGCTCCACCCCAGACAGCAGCGATCGCAGCTTTGGCCTTGGGCTTGGTCAGCCTTGGTCTGAGCGGAGAAGTGATGGCTCTGTAGCGATCTGCGGCCAGAGCCACCAAAGTGTAGGCCGACACCAGCACGGACACGATTTGAGAGTAGTTGACGAGTCTGCAGAGCACGGATCCGAACGGCCAGTGGTTCAGCACCAGCTGGGGCACGAAGGTGAAGGGCACGCAGAACACGGACATGAGGATGTCCCCGAGGGCCAGGTTGGCTATGAAGTAGTTGGTCACGGTCCTCATCCGAGGGAAAGCCCTCACTATGAAACAGACGGCCCCGTTTCCGATGAGCGCCACGAAAAAGATGGCCGAGTACATGATGGTCACCAGCGATTGGAAATATGGAGAGCTGAGGATTCCAGGGCCGGCCGATTGGTCCGAGCAGTCATAGTAGCTCCCCCCCTCCGTTGAATTCCCATCGTTCCATGAGCAGTTGTGACATCCCTCCATTTCGACTAATGCCTCTTCTTCCTCCATCTTTTCACTTTCTCCCCTTGCGTTTCATTGCAAATCAACCTATTTTTTCAATCTGGAAACACCATTTCATTCATTACAATCCAAAACACTATTGATATTTTAAACGAACGATACAAATTTTATTTTTTACATGAAAAAACAAATGAATCTTGGTGCTACTATAGTATGCGGTCTACCTTAGCATTCGATCTACCTTTGAATCGCAGTCCACTACTTTTATGAAATGTTTATTACAATTTTTGTTTTTTCCTGCCGCACCATAATGTTGACGAAGCATTTCTATAAAAATATCGTCCGCAGATACATATCTCTTAATAAAATCTTAAATGAATAGGGCCAACCTTAACTTAACCTAACCTATCCTGACCCTTAAATAAATAGGTGTTGGTTGATAAGAAATGTTTTTTTTGTGAAAATATTGATGAAATAAAAGATATATTAGCAGCCAACATCTACATATTTACTTAAGGGTCAGGTTAGGTTAGGTTAAGTTAGGGTTGGCCCTATTAATTTAAGATAAGTTGTTAGGGTCGGTTTTTTCTTCGCTGCTGACGCATATACGCTGTCGGTATTATTTCATCAATATTTTCAGAAAAAAAAACATATCTTAACAGCCAACACTTAATTTAAGGGTCAGGATAGGTTAGGTTGGCCCTATTCATTTAAGATTAGGTTGTCAGGGTCGGTATTATTCAGTCTCAGTGTCACACGCAAGAACTGAGATAGTGAGACTGCATATTAAAGTAAAGACGTGAAGGTAGATCGCATACTAAAGTATATATGTGAAGGTAGACCGTATACTAAAGTATCACCTGAATCTTCTTAGTAAAAATACCGTTTCACTATGTATAGTACATATGTATGTATGTATTTCAAACAAAAAAAAGTTTTGATCAACATAATTTTAATGAAGATAGCCGATATCAGAATTGTACATACATATGTACATATATGCAAACACTTTTCATATTATTGATGATCGGATAAATGCACTCAAGAGAACCGCACTCTTGAGACATCCAAACATTCAAAGAAGGACTAACTCAATAGAATTCCACAAAAAAGCGTCAAGTGGTATTTGTATGTTATACGAGGGTGCTAACCCTTTTTATTTGTGGAATCCTATTGCGTAAGTTCTTCTTGAGCACCTTTGAAAATTAGGATTTCTCGAAACTGCGCCACTATTCAGTGTATTCTTCCGGGAACATATGTAGTATAATATAACCGGAATAATGGACGACCGAAACTAAACTATGTACCTTCATAGTTATGAAGTAGCTTAGCAACTGATTGCACTTTGAATTTAATCACGAGCATAAATATTCTTCTACAACATAATAAAAAATAAAAAAATTATATAAATAAATTGACTTATTAAGTACTTGTGTTTAGACATGTTTTTTATCATTTACAAAAATATCTTAAATGTACATTGAGGGTATGCATTTTGCATTGAATATACATTCTAATATAGTAAAATAAAAAAATAGATTTAGTTTTAAATCATATCGAAGAAAATTAAGTGCGGCTACAGGACACTTTTATAGAACCTCTGATGCCAAAAAATTGTAAAAATTTCAACGTTATACATACGTAAATATGTATATATGTATGTAGTGGCTTAAAAATATAAACATATGTGAGTATATAATTTTTATTTATTTTATTTTATTTTATTTATTTAAATTGGCAAACATACAGAATAATATATAAACAAGAAAGCAGTACAGTGAGACAAAAATAAAAATATAATGTTCCATGTACAGTGAGCACCGCATATTATATTATTAAAAATCATATGTAATATATGTACATCTTCTTTTAATATATAATTTCGAAAGAGACTTTGTATGTATGTATATTTTTTTGGTTAGTTAAATCCGTGACTCAATAATAAATTTAATAAAAAAACAAACGAATTTTCAAAGAAATTTAAATAAAATAAAACTATTCAAATAAATTAAATAAAATGTTTACTATTACATGAGCCATGTTTAAGTGGTTTATATTAAAAATACCGAGCGAAGCCGGGTAAAAGCACTAGTATACTATAATTTACATATATTAACAAAAATATTTTTTCAACTAAAGAGTCGCAGGGTCGGAGCATTTCAAGGGAGTCGGAGTCGTAAAAAATCAACCGACTCCAACATATACATACATGAAATCGATGAATTGTACGTATTTAGTACTGTTTCCTCCATTTTATACTTTTTTATTCACATTTTAACTCTCTGAAATTCATTTTATTTACCTATACCTATGTATTTAATTACCAATAATTCAATAAATTGGGTTATACGTCAATCTTTAGCGGTCTAATTCCTTAATTTTTTATCGATATTATTTTATTTCTAACGATTCTATACGTTTGCAAGAGAAGTCGAAATCTGAATTTAAAATTGTCCAAGTTGGAATCGGTAAATTTTGAAGCCCTGCTAAAATCAATAAATACAAATATGTATCAATTGAAACTGCACGAAAATAATGTCAATAAAATGAGAAGGATAAGCTAATAACCACTAATGAGAAGGGTAAGCGTGGAGCTCAAATTTAATTGCTATTATTCCCAAAATCGAATTCTGCTAATTGGAACGTCTATATTTAGAGTTTGTGGGCTATTCGCAAATTTTCTATTTTAAATTATGGAAAAACGAAACATCCTAATTAGATATTAGGCGACCTTTACTACCCACTTGCTTCTCAACTACCTTTTATATCGATATTAATTTTGTTTTACTGTTACATACATATACATATGTACAAATTCTATAATTGTACAGCGTCAGTATAATGTGAATATTAGTTCATCCATTCAAAACGCAAATTGTAATTAATTAAACAAATTATTGGTCCTAATTAGTGGCCGTATTTTAAGCGCCCAGTTGCGTCGCTTTCAATACACAATCAATAATTGCAAATTACAACATTCGGTATTCAGCACTGCGGTCAGATATGCAGTTAATTTTAACGGTTCCATATTTTGGCTTTAATTCACATTCATTTTATGTCATATTTAAGTTACTTAGTGTGAATAGTTTCTAAATAGCTCGAACAAAAAAGTCTAAATTTCATTCTCATTTAATATTGTTTGCTTGGTAGACTTAAGGTTGCCAACAGGTCTCTTTTTAACCTTTGAAGGACGGAGCGTCGAGATCGAACGAGTGTCCCGAACTGGGGTTGAGTAAGACCCCAGTATTTTTAAATCAAATTATAGCTTTTCTCAATACAAATTGGTTAATCTTATTAATCATTTTATACATCAACATAAAAAAGTTTTAGTCATATAGTATGTTTTAGACTATTTTTGTATTAAAAAATAACGACAACCATCGACATGCAAACGCACATAGGTAAGGCCGACTGCATGACTCAATAGCCACGCGCCAAAAGCGACGAAAACAATAGCTTACGAAAATATAGCCGTCTCTTTCTCTCGCATTGATTCATCGATCAACAATAATATGCAAGCGAACATTCAAAAACATGACTTATCGCTACCGCCTTTAAATCATACTTTGGAAAGTAGAAATGTTTTATTGTATCTGTTTACGATGTACCCTTTTTCTAAATCAAACATAATCTATTAAAATACATTTCTTGTAGTTCATTCTAGGAATACAAGAAATATAGGGTGTGGACAGACTTGTGTTTATAACTGTTACGACCTATTTCCCCTTCCATTCAATGTAATGCTCTTTAAGTTGCAATGCTCACGCACAGTCAGTTGGACACGTGAAAAAAGTCACTCGAGACCGACTCATACGCACGGCAGTCTTATAGCGCAATAAAGGAAAGTGTATTTTAAATTACAATAAATGTAAGACAAAGAGAGAGAGAGAAGACTTCATTACAACATTCTGGATCCCGAACATAATCCTGTTACAATTCCAAACATGGTCCTGCGAACAGGGTTCTTCAATCTCATAGAGGGTGTATATAGCTTTGAAAACCACATAGTTATTACGAAAAACGTAAAAATTGGGGCACTTGCATACCCCATTTCAGTGAGGGAGGGTTAAAAATTATTTTGATACATGTACATATATTACATACATATATATCATAGATTCTATTATATAGCCAGCAGCATAGCTCGGTTGTTAAGCTTCTACTTAGCGTCGTGAGGTGCCGGGTTCGATCCCATGAGCTGACCTCGAGTGAAAAATGAATTTTTCAGAGTATGCTGCTGGTCAGACCTGGATTTGTGACTCCAGGTTGATCGTTTCCTATCAGAGTTTGCCATTTTTCTCTGATTTCATTGTTGAAACGGTTCCCGGTAAAAATTGGCTAAAAATCCTTCCTATATACAATATGTCATCAATATTTGTGTTTGATTAGTGTGCAATAAATAAGTTTGTGTACAATTTAATAGATGTCTCATTGATTTGCGAGTTTTTCAGTGTCACGTAAATCAGTGACTTGTATAATGAGTAAAAAATTCTGCAATATTTGTACTAGGCCGAGAAGGCGCATTGGGGTTGCCTGTGAGGCCTTCCTGGTATGTGTGTGTAGAAAAAAAATATGACTCTTAGCCTTAAAGATATAATATTTCCTGTACTGGTGGAATTTCACGATAACCTTGTAAAATACTGGTATTTTTGGTAACTTAAATGACTTATTTCACTTTAATGATAACAGGTACAATTATAAAGAAAATTGTAGAAAATAAATATTTTTTTGTTAAAAGTTCTCTTTTTTTTGTCCATGACACTTGGTAACTCTAGGTAGACTTATCTTTCATAGAGTAATAAAAAAAAGAGACCGATTTCAATCGAAATTTAAACCATAAATAGACATTTCATCAAAATCACTACACACTTTTCAAGATGAAGTAAAAAAAAACACACACACATGAAATAGCTCGTTTATATACGTATGAAAGTCAGCTTGAATTCGACACAAAATGATATATGATATATAATATAATTTCTTAAGAGGGAAAACAGATTGAATGACGAGATATCACGTTTTGTAGGCTTTCAATCTTACGTGTGTGTGTTTATACGATTTCGTAGGTATACAATTTAATTTATTGTTTTTCCCCTAAGACGAGAGAACGGATTATTCCCGGCTATACGTGTGTGTGATTTCGCAATGTAAATATTTGCACGACAACTAGACATTTCACGCGATAAGGAATGTAATGCAATTTGTAAGTACGAGTACGTGTCACTCGTTAAATCTATTTTTACGGTGAATTTTATTATATACTATGGTACGTGTAATAAAATTTCGATGTTTAATTTTTGGTGTGCAATAAAAATTCAAATTTTCGCCAAACGCGAAGAGCGCGCGCAAAGAAGCGGGGAAATAATCGTTACAACCCTCGCCCCGTCTTTTAATTACAATCCCTTGTTTTTACGCTTTTAATTTAGATATCATTCTTTGATATAAACACGCGTCATAAAATCTTCTCATAAATAAACATGCGTGCATACTAAATATGTACATTGTACGTACATTTAGTATAGCCGAATTACATATTTATCTGATGCCAATCTAAAATCTATCACGCGTATTTTATTTGAAATCGACTTTGGATGTACGTTATATTGACAATATCACTGTTGACTGTATTTTTATGCGGAAAGTTTCAAAGGAAAATTGAATATTTGAACTCAATGAAATATTTCCATCAAAACGAGCAGAAGTACATAGATTCAAGCGAAACTTTTTGACACTTCTTCTTAAGAGAGAAAGTCAATTATATTATGGTACTGATTGCATGACTCCCTTTGAAATTTTAAACTTTGAGATTTGTGAAATTAGGCAGTCTGACCTAATTTATTATTAAGCATTTTATTAATTTTACATCGAAATTTCGGTGCTACTTTAGCATGCAATCTACGACCTGTTTATTATAATTTTTGTTTTTTCCTGCCACCCCATAATATTGTCGAAGCATCGTCAGCAGTGAAGAAAATACCGACCTAACAACCTGATTTTAAATTAATAGGGCCAATCCTAACTTAACCTAACCTAACCTGACCCTTAAATAAATAGGTGTTGGCTGCTAAGATAAGTTTAATTTCATCTGTATTTTCACAAAAAAAACATATTTATTTAAGGCTCAGGTTAGGTTAGGTTAAGTTAGGGTTGGCCCTATTAATTTAAGATTAGATTGTTAGGGTCGGTATTATTCAGTATCACTGTAATACGCGAGAACTGAGACAGTGAGATCGCATACTAAAGTGGATATGTGAAAGTAGACCGCATACTAAAGTGGCACTGAAATTTCTTATATATTTATACATTATTATATTATATACTTATATATTTAAATGTAGATATGTATATAAAGCGATTGATTTTGAGTATGAAATATATGTCTAGTATATTTCATACACACTTTCAATCGCTTTATCATTTCCTTCCAAACCAGCAAGTGGAAATTTAACACATTGTATGCGGGAGGTGCGAATTACCTATATAATCCTCAAAGTGCCTGGAACCGAAAGCTTGGAACCGATGTAAGAGTCTTTATTATATCATTTTGTTTCATTGCGATAGTGCCGTGCCATTAATGTTAATTTATTCGGTCGTGAGTTTTTATTGACTTTCATGCCTCATGAAGTTGTATTCTGTTGTTGAAATTCTAAGAAAATACACGCAAGAGTAAGAACGAATCTTCGGTTGTATATAAAATAAAACTAGACAGAAGCAAACAGGTTAAAAAATGAGAGATTTGGAATGCTTTGTCATCAAATTCAGCAAAAGGTGTACACATATAACATATACATTTCATTATAGACTAGCTGAACCCGACATGCGTTGCAATGCCAGAATAAGGCATGCAATTCCTGTTTCCGATTCAAGTGATGGTTGGAGCTCAAATCGTATCTCTTCAAAGCCATGTCATAAACCAACTGGTAACGTGGTTACCAACGAACACATTACCTCGACTACACAATGGCGCTTCAAACTTTCGCGTCGCGTACGAATTTAATTTGATGCATTTATAGGACATTTTTCACCTGAGATTTATTTTTAATTATTTACGATTCAATCTATGTAGGTTTACGTTTTTAGGAAAAGTAACCACATACAGATATCTAATCCACGATTTTTTTTCATTTGCCGTTTACCAGTTTATGAAATTTGACGATAAGTTGCAATCCCTTATATGTATAGATACTAATGTAAGAAGAAAGATGATGTACGAGTATACAATAACATAATAATAACATATGAAAGGATAGAAATAAAAAATAAAGGTTAGATCAAATTATAATGTAAATTTGATATTTTGTGGCGTTTTTTTTTCCATTTGCGTTCGTCTATCAATTTCAACTATATTTGACATTGCAATTTGTTTGTCAAATTAGATGTAAGGAAAAGGAAACCAACCATCTGCGTGTAGGTACGCTTACATTTACATATGTACGCTTACACTTTCATATATATGTAGATACGCAAAAAGTGTCCCGTAATAAATAAATCAAATCTGAAACTCGGTATGAAAATGAAAAAATTCGGATGTGGCCAACCCATGACTTTATCTATGTTTTTGAAGAATATCAGAATGTCAAAAAACAAATTCGATAATTGAACATATGTACATAGAGCATTTTCGATACAAATTGAGCGCAAATGTATGGAAACATGCACAAGACAAAAGTTCTACTTCCGTATTATACACAATAAATATCAAGAAAACAGAAATAATTTGAAAGGTCGAAATAAAATAATGAAATATTGTTAAAAAAAAAAATACCACTTTCGGTTTACGAATTATGACCAAAAGCTTATCAGCTCTAAGTTAGTACATAAAGAATACAAATATAAATTTTCATATTGATACGTTCAGGGGTGTGGAAAAAACCGTGGGCTCACAACATTTTTGACTTTTTTAAGAGGAAAAAATCCCACTTCAGGTTTATAAAATTTAATGATTTTTTTTTATTTTCATCACATTGATAAAAGAATAATACTTGCATTTTTTCGTGAAGAGCAGACATGTTTAAGGGGTCGAAAAAAATAGTGGAAGAAAAATCGAACAAGAGTAAACTTCCACTTCCGGTTGACGGATACTTACCAAATTTTATAAATAACTTGATATGAAGCTTAAACTTTTAGATATGAAATTTCAGTTCAATAAACTAAAAGGTTTCTGAGAAAAATATAATTAACTTCGATTCTCTAGAGTAAAAGTACTACTTCTGGTTCAGGTAAAAATATTTAAAAAATATTGGAGTATAAAATTTATAATTTCTATTACATAATAAAAAAATTCAGTTTGATTCAATTAGCGGTTTGGGAAATAATTGATTTCAAAAACTTAAAAAAAAGAGGACACCTATAAGGGGAGGTACCATTTCCGGTCAACTTAAAAATTTGAAAAAAATTTACGTCATATCGATAAAAATTTCAGTGACCGATACTAAGTTTCAGTTTGATAGGACTAACGGTGTTCAAAAAATCCCCAAAATACACACACATTTTTTCTAGATAATTAAAACGTGATCAGTGATCGATTCTGAGTTCGAATCAGTCAAAATATCGAGTTCAAATTTTCGCTTGATCACAAAACTTCATCTACTGTTACTACGTACATAGATAAAGTAAAAAAAGGAATGAAAAGTGCGCGGTTTTAATGAATTAACTTAGACAAGTATCCTTATAGGTTTTACGAAGTCACCAAAGCAAGCGCTAATTGGATCTCGTTCGATGTAATGTATATGCCTATACATATGTTCATACACCTGTTACATATTTGTATTTTAATTTTTGCACATCACCTTTAACATATTAGTCGCGTACCTACGTATAATATTATATGTACTTAATAAAGAGATCCTTTGTAATTTTATACATTCATGCGTCGCGTCGCGTCGCGTCGTTAGCCTGTCAAAAGCATTCACTAACACAATATGTTTAACACATACTTATAATACTTTAAATATTATATTATATTATTAATAGGTTTAAAGAGCTGAAAATTATTTACGGATCGCATATCAAACGTTCGTACGATATTTATACATGTAATAATATATTATTATCATATACATATGTATCTCGTTCGTTCCGCATTCAAGTGTGCCTTTTTAATAATTTTTTTTTTATTATTTAATATTTATGTATGTTTGTATGTAAATAACACTGTTCGACTTTTTTTTGGTTCAGAGACGAGATATGACTTTTATTATACATAGATCTATGCCCAGTGAACACGAATCTGGTAATAAAAAAAGTTGATTGGCTCGAGATTCGGAGATTTATGCGTTTTTTAAATCGCGCGATTTTTCTATATCTTGGTGTTGCTCGGTCGATGTCTCAAAATATGTACAGTTTCCTGTTCAAAATGAATATTGGAATCTATAGTCGGGTATTTTATCTTTCATTTGTAATACTTTTCAGCTTTCAAATCTCTCTAAGTAGTCGTCCAGTTGAAATCAAAAGTCAAAAGTACGTATTTTTACTTGGGATTTTTTCCCACTGTTAATACTATTTTATATTGAGTATTTTCTATTGAAAAATGTTTATTGAGATAGTGTTCTGGCCACACTATTTTTTGTTTTCGTTTAAGAGAGTTAGTTGGAAGTGTGCTGAATTTTAAATCGGTAAAATTGTTAAAATTGCGAGCTAAAAGCTCGTACTCGTAAATTTACTCGTATTTACACGAATCTTAATTGAATTAATAGGGATAATATATAAAATCGTCTTTATATGACAATTAAATGAAATTCCACTCCAATTAATAACAAAAATTCTATTGATAACTGGCTTTTCTCGATAAAATAAATTTTTGTTATTAATCCATAAGAATAGTCGAAATTTGATTTTTCTAAATAGAATTTTATTTAATTCTCATATAAAGACAATTTAATATATTATCCCTATTAATTCAATTCAGATTGGTGTAACTGGGCTAATAATGAGTAGACCTCGATTGAAAAGAATTTATTCTGACTATATCTGTAATGCTGCTGGTCAGACTTGTATATATGTGATACCAGGTCGAGCTTCTCCTGGCCAATTTTTTTGATTTCATTGTTGAAACGGTTCCTGCTTGTAATTGGCTAAAACCATCCTTCCTACTATGTCACCACTATTTGAGTATGATTATTGTATGTACGATAAGATTTATGTACAGGTTTAAAATTCATAGATGTCTCGTTGATTTCGAGTTTTTCAGTCTCGAAATTCAGAGATTAATGTATTAAATGTGCTGCATTGTTTGTAATAGGCCAGGAAGGTGCACTGGAGTTTACCTGTTAGGCCTTCCTGGTATATATGTACATATATAATAAAAATAATATTAATAAAATTAAACCTATTAGTAAAGTGAAAATGTAAGGAGAGATAAAGAGAGCCTAAATACATATGTATAATGCAAATTTATTATTTATTTTTTTAAATTTTAAAATTTGCATACCCCGACTTTTTAGCGCGGTCAATAAGCGCCCCGACATTAAAAATAACTATAAAAACTGTTGACTTGATAAGTCTGAATATAAATTGTGAAACTACCGAGATAACGCGCGAGCGCAACTTGCATCTGTTAGCGGATTCCTGCGCTGTTTTGTCGTCGAGTGGTTTTTACTGGCGCGGTTTTGTCGGTGCGTGGTTATGTCTGTCACCGTTTTGTCGGCGCGCGGTTATGCCTGTCGCGGTTTTGGCTCTCGCGGTTTTGTCGCGGCGCAGTAACGTCGGCGCGCTTATGTCGGGGCGCTTATTGACCACGCGGTTTTGACTGGACACCATATTATTTATATGGGTGATGGGGATTGCACTATTCTCCCTATCGTCTGGAATAAAAGTTATTATTATTATAATTATTATAAGATATAGTGAGAAAATGAAAAGTTATAGGCGTTTAAACAATTTTATAGGCGTTTAAATGTGGATGAGACAGTAGATGAGCTTTCACGTTCTCCAAAATTTTTGGATTCTTCAATGTGTTTATTACGATTATATTTCACCACCGAACCAGCGGAAGCAATTGAAATCTCTATCGGTGGCCGAACCTCGCAAAATGGCAAAGTTTCAAAGCGATCGGAAGAATGTAGGAAGTTCGTCACACCAATTGGCGAAGTGAAACTTATAAAAACCTTGTAAAAAAGATCCAAAGATCCAGTCTTTGTTATTATTTTGATCCGAATGTTTTTATTTGTAAATTATTTTGGTTATGATAACATTGAGGATTTACGAAACATCGAAAAGAGTCGTCCTAGGATCTAATAACCCAACATATTTCATGACTCGCGTGTTTCCCCAATTAGCACATTAATTTGTACCTGGCATATTGGAGAAAATGTTAATGTAATTTTCCTTAAATCTTATCTGTTGTTTATATCTTATCGATCGTTTTATTATTTATGACACAATTCGATGAAGTATGTAAATTGGGAATCTTTTTCATGTTGCGCGTGACTCGAGAAGTCGACGAAAAACTTTGGCAATTTTTCAAAGTAGCTAAATTGTGATTCCGTCACTTTTAAGGCTTTTCTTTCCTTCCCTTTATATTTACTCGCGCTTAAAGTTTATGAAATAAGCTCACAAAAGCCCAACACAATATAATACTACTGCATATGTATAGATATCCATATTTGTAATACAATAGTAACTTTTCAAATTATTGCGTTCGTAAGTGTATTACATTCAATAATATAACAATAGACTTTTTATCATCTAATGAAGCATTTATACGGATTTTAGTTACATACATATGTATATGTAAAGGATGATCTAAAATCTTTACTATATAATACATACATATATTTTTTTATTTTATTTTAAAAATCAATACAACAGAGACTTGACAAGTAGCCCCAAAGCGTCACTGTAGTTTCAATACTAGTATACATAAAACAAGAATAACAAAAATAATAAACAAAATTAAAAGTAAATAAGAAATATGTAATATGAAATATGTAAAAACAAGTAAATAATAAAGATAATTATATCGTGCTATGTAAGATGTGTTCAACCAACTCAAAATAACTGGCATTGAAGAGATCCAAGGAATGTGCCAGTAAGTTGAGGAGTCAAACAGCTCTCGAGAGGGGGGAGTTCATGAGCATGTTTGTTTTAGCCCTAATTGGAAACAATATATCATTCTATGCACATGCTATATTGCGAAAAACCTTGAGTTATTAATTATCTCTTAGGTTTCGCCAGATTTTCTCCATAGATGCCTCTATGGATGATTATTGAAATATAAATATTTACAATGTTTATAATGTCTGAACATAGATGTCAGGTGTGTTTTCGATTTGTTTGTATGTTTAATTATGTATTAAATAATATATGTATTATATAATTTAGATTCTTAATCTGTTTAGCACATTCACTGCTTTGGAGCAATCTGTTAATTGAAAAAAATGTACATGATTAATTGAAAAAAAAAAAGTACATATTAGGGCATTCATTACCGATAATTATGGCCAAATGCCATTACCGAATTCCAGGTACGTATTTATGTATGTATATTACAAAAAGTCATCAAACATGAATAACCACGATGGTCATATTAATGCAATGAACGATTTTGCATTCCACATGCGATTGGCAAAAATCGAACTTTCAAACACAATAAACATTTACGATGTTCAGTAATATAATATGTATTTTATTTGAGAAAAACTTTTGATCTATTATATTGGATCACTCTATACATACATGTGTACATATGTATGTTCTGTATCCAATTTGTTTATTATAATTTGGCCAATGAAATACGACTGTGTAAGAGACCTTTCCTTTATCAAAGACACGTGTATTCTCATGACGAACACTTAATCATATGTAATTTGTCTTTTAGTATATACGAGGAGATACCATACAATACATTATGCTATCATTTGTATTATATTATACATATGTATACATGCATTCACATATTTACTAAAAGCCAAATACGCGTGTATGTGACAACAATGTATCATGCATCGTTAAATATCCTTTGATGTGTAAATACAGTATACTCTCGATTATCTATATGTACATATGTATGTAGACTGTCCGTGTATGACTGCCTTATCTTTGCATACATTAATTATATTTCATTTTAAGTATTATATTAATCAAATATCGTTACCGTAATAGAGCTCAACCGGGCCTAGTCACACTAGTTACTTTATCATTTTTCTATTTTTCTATTTGTAATAATAAGCATTTAATTATGGAAACTTTAAGTTTTTTATACAAAGTTGAAATACATCAAATGAGTATAACCATTGGAATTAATCGTTATAAAAATAAATTTAATGTGAGAGAACTGACCTCGGTCCTGGGTTGTTTGTCACGTATTTATTTATTTATTTTATCACCAACTGGCCAATTACAAACAATTAAGTATTTACTGAAAACTCGCAAATTAACGAGACATCTATGAATTGTACATAAATTTTATTTTAAATTAATCATACTCAAACAGTGGTGACATACGTAGTAGGTAGGAAGGTTTTCAGCCAATCGCGAACCGTTTCAACAATGAAATCAGACAAAATTGACAAACTCTGATAGGAAGCGATCGACCTGAAGTCGCAAATATCCAGGTCTAACCAGCAGCACTACAGATCTTTTCAATCGAGGTCAGCTCATGGGATCGAACCCGACGCCTCTCGGTGTTAGGCAGAAGCTTACCAAAATATGACATGTCATGTGTGAGTTAAAATACATTATATTTTTCAGTTCCTGATCCGGATTCCTGTTTCAGTTCCGTATCCCGATTCCTTTTTCAGTTCCGGATCCGGAATCCTTTATCAGTTCTAAATCCGGATTCCTGTTTCAGTTTCAGATCCCAATTTCTTTTTCAGTTCCGGTTCCAGATCCAGATTCCTGTTTCAGTTCTGGATCAGGATTATTTTTTCAGTTCCGGTTCACTTTTATATAAAAAAAACCATTCATTACTGATTGGCTATCATTAAATATTATTTTATTTCCATTCTTTAATTAAATACAAATTAATTTTAATATCAGATTAACCATGTTTAATCGGTTTATATAATAAATAACGAGAGCGAAGCCGGGTAAAACCACGAGTATATTACATATATACTATGATATTACGGAAACAAAACAATCGTTTTTCAACCACAATAATAAATAACTTAATATACATACATAGATCATCCAAAAAAGGACAACAATTTAAAAAATTTAGTATTCATATAAATAACAACGAAGTTTTTTAACAATGTGCCTCCATCGTTGGCTTTATTCCATCGCTTGTCGATTTTGTTAAAAAAAATATATATAAAGCCAGTAATATCCGTTCTATTGTGCAGACTAAAAATTTTCCTGATGTAAAACGAGATTAATTGGATTTTAACGAGTTTGAGGCTAGTGGTAAATTTACAAAGCTTTGAAAATGTCAATAACGAAAACATGAAGATATGGTTAAAAAAAGTGATATATTATACTTTTATCGACAATTTAATGAAGTAATACAACCAAGGGGAGTTCGAATACATAATATATAGGAGTTTAGTTCCAAATTGAAACATGTAACATTATAATACCTTTTAGGAAATTCGTATTGTTATGAGAAAATTCTTAAAAAAAAAAGATTGATTTACCTCATATAAAATATATAATGTAGATATTTCATATCAATATATAGAAAAATTCTTGTAAAAAATATCAAACCCCTTTCGACCCATCTTTGACGGGATAGATATTTATTAAAATATGTATTCGGTCGATATAACGGGTGATGTTTAAGGCTATAGGGGAAGTTTTGTTAAGTAGATATTTTATGATCGAACACGAGATTATAATTGTATCTGAAAGCTTGATTTTTGACAATTTTACGTGAAGCAAAATATCGTTTATATGACCAGTAAGGTTTTGCTTAAATATTGTATTTAAACTGCTCTCTCTGGTTTCAAGAACACAGCGCCACATCCCAGGCAAGTAATTAACGATCGCTTTATTGCGTTCTATATTAAATGATTTCCGTTTTCGAAAATGGTGACGTCAATTGACTTGAAAGAGCACATGTATACATATATGTACATACATATACAATAGTTTAAAAACAAAAATTTTGTTTATAATTAAACCAATTTTTACTAACAATTCTAACACTTGGGTATTTCTTAGTGCTATATAAAAAAAAATTTTTTGAGCTTTTCATTTCGTTTGAATATATTCTATGACTTACATGTATATACATGATTTAAGAATCGATTTTTTTTAAACTTTGAAAGCACTGTGAAAATAAAAGTATTTGTTGCATCGAAAATTCAAATATTCCACATATCGCGACCGCGTCGTTGCAAAATGCAGAGATTCTCAAAGTGTCTCAAGTTTTGCGCCCAATTGACCTTTGCCCATATGTACATACATATATACATATGTATGTTATGTACCTAGTTTGCGCACATTTTGCCTATTTGTCCTTTTATAATCTACATATATATATATATGTATATAAAAATTAATGTCTGTTTGTCTGTCTCGTATAGGCTCTTTAACCACTCAATCGATTACGATGGAACTTTCGCGATTTGTTGTATGCATGTCCGGGAAGCTTACTGTGAAAAAACCTCTTAATTATAATATTCGTAATTACGATTTTACCGACGCGAAAGTTTGAAGCGCCATTGTGTAGTCAAGGAAATGTGTTCGTTGGTAACCACGTTACCAGTTGGTTTATGAAGACAGGGCGTTGAAAAGACGTTAGTAGAGCTCCAACTATCACTTGAAACGGGAACGGGAACGGGAATTGCATGCGTTACTGTGGCATTGCAACACATGCCGGGTTCAGTTAGTGTATAATAGATTTTACAATTTTTCCATAGTGACATTAAATAGTAGTATCAAGTCGTCAATGTGTGTATAAAATAGGGCTTCCAAGCTGGTTAAATCCGAAACCAAAAAGCCGGCTTTTTGACCATCTTTCAAAAAACCAAAAACCGGATTTTTTGGCTCGATCAACCGGCTTTTTAAGGTTTTCTTTGATTAATGTTTTTGTCCTCAAAACTAACAATTATGAATTTCAAATTTCTATGAAAGATCAAAATAAATGTGTACATCCAAACTTTCTTCGGGAATAGCCGTATATTTCAATGAAACAAAAAAAGGTACAGCACTTAGCGGTGGTTTTGAGATTTAGCAATGGACAAAGACCAGGTCATAAACCAATAAAATATTATTGAAAGTAGCTTCAATAACCTACACGAGGCCTTTCAAAAATTCGGCAAATTGGGTTTTCCATAATTTGTAGTTTTTGCGTGTTCAGGTATAAAAGTATAGAAAACGCTATCGTAAGTAAGAATTCGTTGTCGTTGTAAGCTAAAACAGATGTGTAAAATAACTTTGATAGATGGAAAAATTCATTACGTTTTCGAACACAAATTCATCTCAGGAGTGTACTTATTCACGATTCCACGATTACAGTTTTCCTACGAGGTAAGACGTTATTTTTTTAATATATTCTTGATAGTAGCTTATTTAAATCATTTAATTATTTGTGCGTATTCAGGATCTACCATTTTACGGCTGTGATATATGCATAATACAAATTTTATTATTTGTAGTATTTGTATTAATAATAATTAATAATGATCTTAAGAAAGTTCATAATTTTTTTAACTCAATGTAATTTATTACAATTTATATATTTATTTACAATTTTCTTTTTCGATATAAAAATTTAAAACTTAATTTTCTGAAACCGGTGAAAGCCGGTGAACCGGCT
Source organism: Arctopsyche grandis (assembly GCF_051622035.1). Taxonomy (NCBI): domain Eukaryota; kingdom Metazoa; phylum Arthropoda; class Insecta; order Trichoptera; family Hydropsychidae; genus Arctopsyche; species Arctopsyche grandis. The sequence goes on along the minus strand of NC_135360.1, from coordinate 1,949,869 downwards.
TTTTCTTTTGGGTGGTTTTTTGGAACCCCTATGTATAAAAAAATACAAAAATAGATGTTACGATCTAGAACTAAACAATCAGCTTATTTTCACAGAAATCTGGTTAAGAAGCTTAATGCCCCTTGCGACAGGCGACGAAACCAACAAATTGGTACGTGCTACAGGAGAAGAAAATTATGAAAAAAAACGAGTATAGTATACATATATTACGTATAAAAGGCACTGAAAAAATGAAAAAACATGTTTGATTTTATTTCTAAAATAATCTTTTCCACCCGCATGTAAAATTAAATGATTGCGAAACGTACTCGTCATCATAACGAGCACTCGTCTCGTAATTTTCAATTATGTATAAATCTCACAGTGGTTTTTCGTGTTTTATACGTACACGCCTTTCAAATTACCAATAGAGAAATATAATATTTATATGTTAAAAAAATATATTTCCGAATGTCTGAGGATTTCGTATTATAAATATAAAGCTTTCCCATCGCCCGTGTTAAATAAACCATTAAAATAAGCCGACGCTGTAGAAAGCTTAGAAGATATGTACGTGAAAAAAATATTCGTATTAATATATATGTATGTACACACATATATAGGTACATATATACATATGTATAAATATATGTATATATATATTTTTTAAATAAAATATATACAGAATAACGGAACCAATTTTTGTTATATGTATGTACTTTGACCCTATTACGAGTCGGTATATAAAGAAAAATCCATTTTTTTTAATTTGAATAATTAGACGCCGATGCTTATTGAAAAATATTTTTCAATTCAAATAAAATCTTTTGAACATCAAATCAATGCTTTCATTTTATCCGTTTTCTGCTTTTATTAACTGAGTGAATGAATCGCGGAATTTATTTACTCAATTTTAGTAGGTAGTATGAAATAATTTATATTTCGTTTTAATTACACTTTTCGACACGAAAAATGGTTCAGAGACGAGATATGACTTTTCTTATAGAACTATGCCCAGTAAACACAAATCTGGCAATAAAAAATGTTGATTGACTCGAGATTCGTAGATATTCAATTCAGATTCGTGTAAATACGAGTAAACACTAGTACGAGCTTTTAGCTCGAAATTTTACCAATTTAAAATTATGCACACATCCAATTAACTCTTTTAAACGAAAACAAAATAATAACTATCCAAATAAACATGTTTCAATTGAAAATACTCAATATAAAATAGTAATAACAGTGGGAAAAAATCCCAAGTGAAAATACGTACTTTTGACTTTTGATTTGAACTGGATGACTACTTAGAGAGATTTGAAAGTTGAAAAGTACTACAAATGGAAGATAAAATACCCGACTATAGATTGCAATATTCATTTTGAACTGGAAATTGACAGATTTTCCGACGTCGACCGAACAACACGAAGATATAGAAAAATTGCGCCATTTAAAAAACGCATATATCTCCGAATCTCGAGCAAATCAACATTTTTTATTATCAGATTCGTATTTACTGGGCATGTACTGGGCATAACCAAAAAAAAGTCGTCATTTGTCGAACAGTGTTATGTATGTGTATAGTTACAGTGTTTTTTTTTTTTGTAAGCAAATGCAAGAAAAAAATTAGTGAGTTGACATAAACATTAACACTATTCTAGGTAAGTTTATGCACATGCATAAATTTATATTGACTGGGGCTAGCAAACTCGTCATCATGTTTTGAATGTCATGCAGAAATTTCCATTTACGAGTTTACTAGCCCCGAAAGGTACATATGTACACATATGTAGATATACACTATTAAGAATGTATAATTTATATAATGGTATATATGTATGTAGGTATGGATAGTGACGTCATCCAAAAAAGGGATACAAAAACTATTTTTTCACTATATGTATCCTGGCAACCTTTTTTTTAAGTTTTTGAATTAAATTATCTCCCAAGCCGCTAACTGAATCGAACTGAAATTTTTTTACATGTATTAGAAATTACAAATTTTATAACCTAATATTTTTATCTGAACCGGAAATAGTACTTTTACTCTAGAGAATCGAGGTTTTTTTATGTTTTTCTCAGAAACCTTTTATTTTATTGAACTGAAATTTCATATCTATCAGTTTAAGCTTAATATAAAGTTATGTATAAAATTTGGTAAGCATCCGTCTACCGAAAGTGGCAGTTTACTCTTGTTCAATTTTTATTCCACTATTTTTTTCGACCTCTTAAACATGTGTGATCTTCACGAAAAAATTCAAGTGTAATTCTTGTATTAATGTGATGAAAATAAAAAAAAATTATTAAATTTTATAAACCGGAAGTGGCATTTTTTCCTTTTAGAAAGGTCAAAAATGTTGTCGCCACAACTCTGTCCACACCCCTAAACGTATCAATCTGAAACTTAATATTTGTAATTTTTATGTACTAACTTAGAGCTGATAAGGTTTTGGTCAGAATTCGTAAACCGGAAGTAGTATTTTTTTTTTAAACAATATTTCATTATTTTATTTTGACCTTTTAAATTATTTTAATCTTCTTGATATTTATTTTGTATAATACTGATAGTGATTTTAAGTAATTAAAAAAAATGAATAAAATCCGACAACTGGAAGTAGAACTTTTGTCTTGTGCAAGTTTCCACACAGCTATTAGTATTTCATAATGCTGCCGGCATGTGTGAATGTGTCTGTATGGTTCAATATCGAATTTTGTTTTGTGACTTTCTTATATTCCTCAAATACATAGATAAAGTCATGGGTTGGTCACATCCGATTTTTTCAAGTGGAAATTTATTTTTCATAAACATATTTTACGATTTTGAATTATGAAGAAAGGGTTTGGCTGAAGATAAAAGTACAACTAAATTGATATTGGTTTATTAATTTGTAATAAAAAAATATATATAATTAAATTAAATAGTTGACTTTGAATTATTCAATATTTTGTCTTTGTTTAAGTCTTAAGAAGTTTTGCAGACGGATAATTAAATTCAGAGTACAGCTTAGTGTGTGATTAATATCGAGCATCGAAATATAGTATTACACATAATATTATATAATATGTATATTAATAGATGATATCCAAAAGCGAGTATTCAATAGGATACATACGCAATATAATGGCCCATCATTAACAATATAAATTGTTCCATTAACAAACGTGTTGTAAAGCACTTAAAGCTCCTCAAAGGCACCAACGATCCATAAATAGAAATTCTTAAAAGGAACCTGCAACATACTGAAAGCTTCTCCCATAAAGCAATCACTATTAAACTTCATTCATTTCAATCAAAATTTCGATCAATTCTCTACAAGAGAAAGTACCAACTACTGATTACGTTTTATTATATACATATGTACATATGTACATAGATTTACCTGACGCTCTTTATTTGCAAGAGGATTTAACCACTTTAGCGCCACGCATTTGTGGAAACCGATTCGATTATTTTATTATACAGGTAGTCCTCGACTTACGACGGTTCGACTTACGACGGTTCGCACTTACGACCGAAAAAAAATAATATATTTTTTATTAATTAATTATTTTTCAAAAATTGATTGATAAATCTCAAGCTGATGTGAGTTATGAAAACGGGGAATTCTCTTTCGGAAGAAATGATACATCGCAGTAGTTTTAAAAATTAAGTTATGACTCATTCCTTTGGGATTCGTCAGCAGTCGCACGACGGTAACAAACTCATACGGTCGTTACTGTTTGTTACATAACTGTTCGTTATTATTTTAGGATGTTTATTTTCTCAATTTCATGTTGATTAGTGCTCAAATTTTTATTTATAAGAATATTTATAATGTGTGATAAAGAAACGGGTTAATGACTGATAAAGAAACTCTTATTAAAAATAGAGAAAGGTGATAGACTTAGAAATGAAACTTGAAGTGATAAAACAATATGATAGTGGTAAAAAAGTGATGGGCTTGGCAAATAATTTGAAATTGTCACATTCAACGGTCTCCACTATTTTAAAAGATAAAGAAAAAATTCGTTAAGCCGTTAAAGGGTCCTTGTCAATCAAATCTAAAATAATAAATAAAAAAAGACTCGGACCCATTCAACAAATGGAAAAATTACTAGTGATTTGAATCGATGACAAGTTTGAAAAGCGAATTCCATTGCGTCTCTTAAAGCTCATTATTTAAAAATTACATTGAAGGCATTGCGCAAGGCATTGAAGCAATAGAAGAAGGAAAAACTTTTCAAGAATTTTGGAAAAATTATAATATCCTTCATGCTATAAGAAATATAGATAAGGGATGGACCCTTAACGGCATGAAGTTACCTCAGCATGTATGTACGGAATATGGAAAAAACTCACCAATCGATTTAAACCCGTTTCTCTTTCCATATTCGAAAAAGAAAAAATGTCGAGGATATTACTAACCTAATCGTACAATTTAGTGAACGTCTACAATTTGATGTAAATAACGAAGACATCAACCAACTTCTTGAAAATGATTCAGAAGATCTAACCAATGCAGAATTATTAGATCTTGAAACTCAAATGGTTGCAGAAGAGGATATTGATGAAAATGAATCAATCACATCTGCGAAACCGCTGAAAAAATTTGTATTGACAGAAATGGCTGCTGCTTTTAATTTAATTAATCAAGGAATACAAAAGTTTGAAATGATGGACCCAGACAGTGAAAGATTTTCAAATGTGAACCGCAGGATTCAAGAAAATCTCGCATGCTACCAAGAAATATATATAGAGAAAAAAAACAGGATACTGTTCAAACAAAATAAGACACAAAATTAGACTGTATCTCAAACTGAAGATGAAGAAATGGATTGTACTTATGTATGTGATAAGTGATGAGGGTGTATAATTTATAATTAATAAGTACGGATGATGTAGATGTTTAATTTTTTTTAAATTTAAATATGAATTCATTTAAATTACTGTATTAATAAAAGTAAGTAAAATCACCGAAAAAAAAAAATATAAATATATTCCTCGACTTACGACGGATTCGATTTACGACCGAGGTTCAGGAACGTATCTCCGTCGTAAGTCGAGGAATACCTGTACATGTGTTTAGAGTGCCAACCCTTGAAAAATATTGACTTTTTTCAATTTCATTGGTATCACAGTATATTTTTAGATGTCACTCTGAAGAAACCAAAATTAATTTCGAATCATAGCCTTAAATACGAAGGAGCGCGCACCAGTGCGCTTATGGCGACAAAGTGAGTACAAATTTCACGATTCTCTTCTTTTAAGAAAATCATTTATATCAGATCTAGGATTCTGATATAAATGATTGATATAAGATGTGTGATAGTTGTTTTCAATAATGGTTGGAGTTTCAACATTCACATTGGGAATATCTGTGATAGGGCAACAAAATTTCTCGGATTCGAGATCCGTACATATTTAGGGCTCGCTGCCATTCGTCTGTTATATTGTACATTACTTTGCAGTTTGATTGAATCTGGCTCTAATATATGGTCACCCTATCGAGATTGTAACTCCTTGATTTTGGAACGAGTCAATAGAAAATTTATTTTGGATTTTATCTGTATCTATTCGCTAGTGCCTTTGTCTTGGGATCTTTGGGGCTCAACTCCTTGGCAAAGCGAAGAGATTTATTTCTTGGGAAACATTTCATAAAATTATTTAAGGGAGAGATTCACAATCCCACTATCATAGAGAAGCTAAAATGTTTGGCCCCAGAAAATCAAAAGGCTTTAAGAAAATGAGAGATCTTGTTGCCCATTAGTAGGTCTAGAACAAATATGCTCATGAACTCGCCCCTCTCGAGAGCTGTTCGACTCCTTAACTTTGGATCTCTTAAATGCCATTTATGTTGAGTTGGTCGAACACACTTTACTTACGTAGCACGATATAATAATTATTATTATTTATTTGTTTTTCACTACACATACATATTTCTTACATGCTTTTGATTTTAATTATTATTTTTGTTATTCTTGTTTGTATACTAATATTTGTATTAAAACCACTGTCAAGATTTGGGGCTACCTGTCAAGTCTCTGTTGTATTGATTTTTTAATGCCTTATATATTTTTATTATTTTACTTGTATTATAACTACAGTGACTGTCAAGTCACCGTGGTGTTGATTTTTTAAAATAAAATAAATAAATATTATATATGTACACACGTTTATATCAGCGATTGTCAATTGGGTAAATCTACACACATACATACATGAGGGGTATGCGAAAAAAATTAACATTCCGTTTCATCTCTTTTGCAAAACGTTGCATGGGGTGGTTTTACATATTTATTCGTTTATGTCGGATATGATAGCAAAAAAAAAAACAACGTACCATGAAAATTAAAAGTATTTTGATATGAAAATTTTTCTTTATCATTCATAAAATTACAAACGGGCTGCCAAGAGGTACACGAGTCAAAGAAAGTTGGGAGTCGCTAGTTCATATGATACATAATGTATAATATTATATACATATGATCAAATAGAATTTCAAGAAACAAGCTGCCAAGATTAACGGTAAACAACGTTGATTTTAAACGGTTTCAGTCGACCTTTTTCATTTTGAAACATCAAACATTTCACATTCCCTTTCATTAGATCGAATTTAAACATTATGCTAAATATTATTTACAAAATAGGCAACTCCGATAAATATTTCTCCTCATCGATTTGTATAAATGGAATCACACAGTTACAAAAAGCTTGTATGCAAAATGAAATGTTGTTTAGTGAAAAAATTAGTTTATTAATTATATAATAGGCAATTTCACGCTTAGTTGTAAATTTGTGTTCTGTTTTGTCTTTTGATAAATGGGGTCTCGCCAATTTGTTTCCTAGCGGTTTTGCATACTTAATTACGCAGATCTTTCACTGCAAATGTGAGCCGAATATAATTTAATGTTCCAAATGACCTTTTCTAACATTGTATAATATGTACACACATATATGTACGTATGTACGAAAATTATATATTTTCCGACGAAGTTTCGGTATAAATTTGTCACGAAAAGGGAACGATTTAAAAGTTCCAAAATGAAAAATGTGAACGTCTTTGACAGATTCAAATCGAGCGACGAATTTGCATAATTCATTTCCAAGTAATGCCATAATGGAATATGAATATTTATGTATTGTATATTGTATTATACTACATTTATTTCGTTATTGAATCAAACACTGCAATATTTGATTCGGCAAATGGAAAGCAAACTCAAAATTTAAAATAACATCCATTGCTTTTTTTTTTTTTAATTTACTTTTGATGCCATGACAAGTTGATCGATGCTTTGTCATACATTTACAATTCAAATATAAATTGATGCAATAATCAGACAATGGTGAAAATAATGGTATTTCGACACTTAAATCAGATAAATTCGATCATTTACAAAAATCTGAACAGCAACACATCATAAATACTTCAAATCATCAAATTAAACCACAAAAAGACATCAACCAAATCGATAAATACATAAATACTCGTATTATGGACACCTATGTATGTGTGATCGTCGTAAGCATTTATGGTCATATCGCGAAATTTAAACTCCAAAAAGACTACATAAGCCAGAGAAATGTAATAATAACACTGTTCGACAAATGACGACTTTTTTTGGTTCAGAGACGAGATATGACTTTTCTAATAGATCTATGCCCAGTAAATACGAATCTTTGTGTTTTTTATTGCGCGATTTTTCTATATCTTGGTGTTGTTTGGTTGATGTCTCAAAATCTGTCAATTTCTTGTTCAAAATAAATATTGGAATCTATAGTCGGGTATTTTATCTTTCATTTGTAGTAATTTTCAGCTTTCAAATCTCTCTATGTAGTCGTCCAGTTCAAATCAAAAGTCCATAGTACGTATTTTCGCTTGGGATTTTTTTCCACTGTTTATACTATTTTATATTGAGTATTTTCTATTGAAACATGTTTATTGAGATAGTGTTCTGGCCACACTATTTTTTGTTTTCGTTTAAAAGGGTTAATCGGAAGTGTGCTGAATTTTAAATCGGTAACATTGCGAGCTAAAAGCTCGTACTAGTATTTAAACGAATCTGAATTGAATTTTAATAGGGATAATATTATATATTAAATTGTCTTTATATGAGAATTAAATAAAATTACACTTATAAAAATCATTTTTCGTGTCGAACAGTGTAATAGAAGGGCCCTTACGAATAAATAATTGTTGTCAATATTACGCGAAACGTCTCTATAAATACGCTACAACGCACGAAATACAATCGGGTCAATTTCCTTCCAAAAATGTATCCCATGTTGTTTATTGTGTGTTTTTGAATGCAATGTGCAATTTTTACCGATGCTTGCCCATCTTGCGAGCAATATAAACAAACAGAGAAGTTTTATCGGACATTGTACGTCGAGCACCAAGCGTCAGATACGACTTATGCCAAAATTATTTAGGAATGTCTGTGGACAATCGTCACTTGACAACAATATGACGCCTAAAGCCACTTCTATTAATATAACATTTCTCTGACATAAGCATACATCACGCCACGCAAGCATTTACGGTCGAATTATAAGATTTTGTATCTGAAATAAGCTTTACATATTCCAGAAATATGTTTTTTTTTTTTTGTTAAAATTCGATTTTCATATCTTTTTTCATAGTATAATCCCGTCAAAAAAATACCATTACTTTCATTGAGTATAAATAGCAGATTAATTTTTATTTAAAATTCGTTCAATATAAAATGTCAAAACGACATGTAGGATTTCGAAAGGACATTTGATATGAAATGAAGGTTGATTGAGTGATGTTGGGCTGAAATTCCGAAAGCAGCCAAATTAATAGATCAAAGGGACCAATTTTCCTACAATGCCCTAGATTTTTATTTTGATCGAAAAATATTTGGAATTTCGATCCAATCGAAAAATATACAAACACGTAGTGTGATAAACTCCCTTTAAAATTTTTCGAAATCGTTTGATGTGTTTGTGTACCCGCGTGCAATTTTGTTGCTTTATGCCTTTATGGCGAATGACAGACAACTGGCCCAATAAACGTGAAATACGCGTTTTGCAATTTACTCTATTTATTTTTATAAACTTACTAGTGTTGTACCCGATGAAATATCATCGAATGGGTTATGGTATATTAAAGTTATTAAATAAAAATTAAAAGAAATGTGTCGTCGGCAGAGAAATGTTATAATAATAGAAGTGGCGTTATATTGTTGTCAAGTGACGAATGTCCACAGACATTCCTACATAATTTTAGTATCAGTCGTATTTGATGCTTGGTGCTCGACGTACATATGTCCGATAAAAACTTCTGTTTGTATATATTACTCGCAAGATGGGCAAATGCATCGTTAAAAATTGCACAATGCATTCGAAAACACACAATAAACAACATGGGATACAATTTTATAAGCAAATTGATCATTTAAGTAACATATTATTTAATTAACATCTTAGTTTGCTTAGATCGCCCGCATTCTACATAAAATTTCAGGGGTGGCACCAGAGAAATGTAAACATTTTTTTTAAATAAATGTAAAAACATTCCTCTTGGTGGCACCGAATACTCAATTATATTAATAACCAATTATTTAAGTTTATTTATTATAAACATCGTTTATTTTATATTACACATATTTTTGTTGAAACTATACATTACACGTTAATTGAAGAGTTTCCAAAGACAGACAAACACAAAAAAGTGGATAAAAATAATCCGCAAACTGAGAAAAGAAACGAATTGACCACCAACGCACAACACCACCATATACTCAAATTGTAAATAAATCTATATCAAAATAAAACTTTATTTTTTGTAGTGAATACGTGATGACCCTGATTATATTCCGTGCGTTGTAGCGTAGTTATGGAGACGTACTGCCTAATATTGACACAATTTATTTATTTGTAAGGG